>NC_050081.1:20790794-21101145 GCF_009764565.3 Dermochelys coriacea | reverse complement strand
TCAGCTGGGAGAGACAGTTTCAAGCCTCTACTCCAAATTAGACAGAGGAAAGACTCTCTCATATCCCAGCTGAGTGTTCCAATCCGCAGGCTCTTCTGGGGTTGGTCCTGCTTAGTCTTTCATGTTAGAGCTGTTCTGTTGTGTATAAATAATTAAATACTCATTGGGCCAGAGAGAGAGAGAGAGACTGACTCCATCACCCAGTGATTAGGGCTCTAATTCCATCCTGGACATGAGGAAGCTTTCAGAAGAAAGTTTTGTTGAAACTGATCCTGTCACGTGAAAAGTTTTCGTTTCAATGAATCGGCATTTTCTGACCAAAAACCATTGTCTTGCAAAATTTCTGCCCAGCTGTCTACTCGCCTCCATCCATGAGGAACAGGGAAATCACCTGGCTTTTTGGAGACAGCAGCATTGCTATGTTTCTGGGTGAAAGATGTCTGATTTTCCCACTCGGATCTCTCCCATAAATACACCACTAACATATTTACCCAGCTGGGTAATATTTGCAATGTAGATAGAAAAACAGCAAACAAGAAACCAAGGCAGAAAAAACTGTGAAACAGGGACAAAAGATCTCAGAATGCAATTACCTCATCTGAAATACTGGTTAGGTTATTGGGTTGTTTTGTTTTTTTTAAAGCCGTGTATGTTGTTGACTCTCAGCGCCAGAGGAAATATGTTTTGTTCTTATCTCCTCCTGCCACATATGCAAAGCCCTGATAATTCTGTATTAACAAGCAGGCTTCATTTTTAACCATGCTGTCACCCAGCAGAGCAATGACACATCACGGCTGCTCCCACAGAAGTAGCATCCAATTAAATCATTTGTAACACTGATGTCACTGACAGAGATGTGCTCTCAACAGAGGATATATGCACCATGCATTTCCCTGCTGATAGCATGGAGAAATCAAATTGGCACATGTGGTTTGATGCGGTTGGGCGTTCAGTCCCATCCCACATTGTACAAATACTGAAGAACATAAGAGCGGCCATACTGGATCAGACCAATGGTCTATCTAGCCCAGTATCCTGTCTTCTGCCAGTGGCCTGTGTCAGCTGTTTCAAAGGGAGTGAACAGAACAGGGCAATTACCAAGTGATCCATCCCCTGTTGTCCAGTCCCAGGACCTGGCAATCAGAGGCTTGCCTTGTGTTATCCCTTTGAGATCAGAGTTGGGAATTCCATTGGGAATTGTCATATTTGATTGGATTTTTCTTTAATAAGGAAAAAAAAGCCACTGTGGGTTTGGGAGCCAGAAGAGTTACTATCCACCTTCGTGAAGCCTAGAGGACTAAACCACGCAACATGAATAGCCAGTTCCCCCCCCCCCCCCAAAAAAACCCCACCTTTATTCCTGGGAGTCATTCTTTCACAGTATAGGACCGCATCAGCCAGTTCTCCACACACAAAGAGTTAGATGTGGGGAGCCTTATCCTAGAATGGGAACAACTTTTTATTGGTTGAGTTCATCTAGGTATAAGAAATCTCTTTCCTGAATTTTCTGAATTCTAAATGCACCCAGGGCTCAAGCCTTTACTCACCCAAAACTCACTGGACTGGAACTCTAGCAACCTGGGTTCTAGTCCTGGCTCTCTACATGTCTTCTTAATCCCTTTGGGGAAGTCACTTCATTGCTCTGTACCTCAGTTTCCTATGTGTAAAGTGGGAGTAATGCCCATTGACCTCCTTTGTAAAGTGCTTTCTATGGTTGAAAAGTACTAGGTATACTACTAAATGCCCCTACTCTACTTGCACTACATTGATGACTTCTTCATCATCTGGACCCATGGAAAAGAAGCCTTTGAGGAATTCCACCAGCATTTCAACAATTTCCATCCCACCATCAACCTCAGCCTGGACCAGTCCACACAAGAGATCCACTTCCTGGACACTACGGTGCTAATAAGCGATGGTCACATAAACACCACCCTATATCGGAAACCTACTGACCACTATTCCTACCTACATGCCTCTAGCTTTCATCCAGATCATACCACACAATCCATTGTCTACAGCCAAGCTCTACGATATAACCGCATTTGCTCCAACCTCTCAGACAGAGACAAACACCTACAATATCTCTATCATGCATTCTTACAACTATAATACCCACCTGCTGAAGTGAAGAAACAGATTGACAGAGCCAGAAGAGTACCCAGAAGTCACCTACTACAGGACAGACCTAACAAAGAAAATAACAGAACACCACTAGCCATCACCTTCAGCCCCCAACTAAAACCTCTCCAACGCATCATCAAGGATCTATAACCTATCCTTAAGGATGACCCTTCACTCTCACAGATTTTGGGAGACAGGCAAGTCCTTGCTTACAGACAGCCCCCCAACCTGAAGCAACTACTCACCAGCAACCACATACCACACAACAGAACCACTAACCCAGGAACCTATCCTTGCAACAAAGCCCATTACCAACTCTGTCCACATATCTATTCAGGGGACACCATCATAGGGCCTAATCACATTAGCCACACTATCAGAGGCTTGTTCACCTGCGCGTCTACCAATGTGATATATGCCATCATGTGCCAGCAATGCCCCTCTGCCATGTACATTGGTCAAACTGGACAGTCTCTACGTAAAAGAATAAATGGACACAAATCAGATGTCAAGAATTATAACATTCAAAAACCAGTAGGAGAACACTTCAATCTCTCTGGTTACTCGATTACAGAGAGTGGCTATCCTTCAACAAAAAAACTTCAAAAACAGACTCCAACGAGAGACTGCTGAATTGGAATTAATTTGCAAACTGGATACAATTAACTTAGACTTGAATAGAGGCTGGGAGTGGATGAGTCGTTACACAAAGTAAAACTATTTCCCCATGTTATTTCTCCCCCCACTCCATCCCCCACTGTTCCTCAGATGTTCTTGTTAACTGCTGGAAATGGCCCACCTTGCTTGTCACCATGAAAGGTTTTCCTCCTTTCCCCCCGCCTCTTGCTGGTGATGGCTCGTCTTAAGTATTCACTCTCCTTACAGTGTGTATGATAAAACCCATTGTTTCATGTTCTCTGTGTGTGTATATAAATCTTCCCACTGTATTTTCCACAAAATGCATCCGATGAAGTGAGCTGTAGCTCATGAAAGCTTATGCTCAAATAAATTTGTTAGTTTCTAAGGTGCCACAAGTACTCCTTTTCTTTTTGCGAATACAGACTAACACGGCTGCTACTCTGAAACCTAGATATACTACTGATTATTATTAATTTGAATGGAAGACACCTGAGCAGTGAAAACCGATGAAGGACTCAAGATATGTCCTTCAGTGGCCAACGTTATTGCAAAACAGATTCATACTATTATCTTAAAGGGGCAGCATCCCACTTGGTCACAGTTGGCTCCTTGCACAGCTCATATGTGTATAAACACATACAATTTGCCCTAAAACCAGTACAACCACAGGCTCAATGTGCGTGTTAGCGAGTGAGTAGGTAAGCCCTGTATGTGTGTATGTCGCAGCTAGGGCTCATCCCTTCTGATGTTATGATCTTGCAGAATCCTTAGGTTACAGGAGGGTTTCTCCTGCTTGTGTGACAAATAGATTCCATCTTTGGACAGACACCAACTCACCAGCCTCACCCCTACTCTCAGAGAATGGACCTGAACGGTGCATTGGTAGCATGGGAGTGCAGGAGATATGCACTAATCAAACAAACAGGCTGATCATGCTCACCTCTACTCCTGTGAGTAGGTGTTACTCAAGTGAGTAGCCCTATTTCCTTCGCTGGGACTGTTTACCGAAGTGAGGGACTGAAAGTCTAACCGCTAATTTCTGAATTCGCAGTTTGGAAATAAGTGGAAATGTTTCAAGTGTGGAAAGTATTTGTTGCTTCACTTCCACTTCCTGTTTAACAATGCTATGCTGTGCTGTTGTTAAACAGCTACCAGGTTCCACCCCAGAGGTGTCTACGTTTCAGAAATGTTGGGCATTGTTTATAAGATGAGAGGTTAGGGGGAGGAAGGACCAGTTTTCGCCACTGTAATGAAAAACCTTGAGCTGTAGCAAAAATGTTCCTGCATCTTTTCTGAGTGTCACTGAAAGCGATTTATCATCAGTTTCAGTAAATAAGAACCTGCCTCTTCTCTAGGGGGCCAATCCTGCCCCAGGGGCCAGACAGATCCCCCATGGTATGGCTACACTGTGCAACAATTGGCAGGGTTTGGAGGTGTCAGTGTCCCACTTCTGCAGCAGGGACTCAGTTCTGTGCTGGCTCCCCTGCATACTAATGCAGAGATGGGACCCAGGGAGAAGCTCCTACATGGATCCCCTTGCCCAGTCCTTCTCTGTAGAGGGATGCTCCAGGGCTATGGGGGGTGCTGAAACCTCAGGCCTGCAGCAGTGGCCTGTGGTGGCTCCCCAGCTGCTCTGCTCCTTGGGCAGGGAGCTTTCCTTTCCTCTCTTTCCCCTTGCACAAATCCCTAGTGCCTGGCCCAGCTGCTGAGCTGAATATTCCTGTTGCATAGCCTGCAATAGTGTCTGCAGGCTGGATGGGAATGGTGCATTCCCACTGGTTGTCAGTGAAGTCCCATCTAGGCCTGTGCTGCCCAGTGAATGTGCTGTAGAGCCAAGAGGGAGGGAGGCTGAATGCTGCCCTTGTATTTCGCTATAAGCACCATGTCATAACATCAATAATGACAGGTTTCAGAGTAGCAGCCGTGTTAGTCTGTATTTGCAAAAAGAAAAGGAGTACTTGTGGCACCTTAGAGACTCACAAATTTATTTGAGCATAAGCTTTCGTGAGCTACAAATAAATTTGTTAGTCTCTAAGGTGTCACAAGTACTCCTTTTCTTATAACATCAATAAGACTCTCCAGGCCATACGGTCCTGGGACCGCGGCCCTTTAAATCCCTCGGCTCTTCATGACTTTGTGCCGTCTAGAAAACCAAGCTTTGTGTAAACAATTTGTCATGGAGCTTCGGCGTCCGCTTCCGTTTCATTCCCATCGTTTTTCTGGCAGATACTTAATGGCCTGTGTGCCCTTTAGAGGCCATGGCCAAGTCAGTGGGAACAAAGCCAACTCTAAGCATAAACATCAGCTTCAGTGCGTGACACTGTTCTGCCGAGCCGTCAAGCTGCCGATAAGTTCTGCGGCCTCTGGCCTATGTTGTCCTTTGTTCACAGTGCCCAAGGGCATCTGTGTGGAAATAGGACCCTCGCTGCTTAGGCGCTCATCTTGCCCTGCTGATTCCTCCTCCCTTGGTGTCCCAGGCCTCTGCACCTGATAGCACAATCAGCCCGTGTAGCATCCCACTGGGACGTCGCAAAGAGAGAATTAGAATGCAGAGGGAGGGCAGCTCTCTTGTCTGCAGCTGTGGATACCGCTGCCATCCACCATGTCCTGGAAGAGCTGTGACGCACATCGAAACTGGGTAGCTTTCTATCCCTTTCTAGTTTATTAGGGTTCTGGTAGTGAGGCTGGATGGCCCAGTGGTTAGTGCACTAGCCTGGGACTTGGGAGACCTGGGTTCAGGTCCTTCCTTCCACCACAGACTTCCTGTGTGACCTTGGGCAGGTCAGCCTCAATTCCCTGTCTGTAAAATGGGATTGGGGTGCTAACCTATCTCCTAGAGTGTTGTGGCTAATTACATTAAATACTGTAAAGCAGTCAACTAGATGGAAATACAGGCCATGAAAATACCTTGGTGCATATGACCTTGGTTCCTATTGTGCTAGCTAGAGTTCATACACCAGTGTACTTCCATAGTTCACATCTAGGCCTGAGAGGGTAGCCTAGTTCTCATGACCCAGTTAATCCATCTCACTTCCAGCAATGCCCAAAGAGTTTTTGGGAATTCCAGAGGATTGTGGAAAAGAAATGTTTTCCCATCCACCAGGACTTTAACAATGTCCCTCACCACCACGTGAAGTCGCGTAAGTCCTTTTGGACCCATGCGTTTAACCTTCATCAGTGCAACTTCAATCCTGTTGAGGCTTGGAAAGCTGAATGGAGTTCACAAAAAGCCACAAATAAACATCTCGTGAAAGACCCGATGCAGAAGATCCCTGGCTTCGATCTCCCACAAAGCTCATGGACAACCCTAAAGCGCAAACCATGGCAGATGCAGATACCTGCTGCACAAATGGAAAATTAAAGACTCTGCAGAGTGCACCTGTGGTTACCCAGAACAGACTATTGACCATATAAGAACTCTGCACGATTCACAAATACGAAGGAGGATTCACAACAATACACTCTGCTACTCCAGATGCAATTATCTGGCTTAACCATCTGGATGTAAAATTCTAGTTGTTGCTCTACACTTACATCAGCCATATGAAGAAGATGACTTCCAGCAATGGTGCCAATTATGATGATTTTTTTTCTTTTTGTCCATTTGGAACTGTAACGAAACTGCCAATTTATGTCACAGTCACTTCACTGCATATAGATCATGGAAGGTGCTGACTTTAAGTTACTACCCGCGAGAGCTAGACTCGAATAACATATAGAAAAGTAAGCTGTGTATCTGGGCTGAAACCAGTTCTTTGAGCCATCCTTTATGTTCTTGAATAAGTTGCCATTCCTCAGATCGATACTAGGCAGCATGTGACTGGGAGTTGTTCAGGGGATCTGAGGTGAGGAAGCACAGTGAGTGAGCAGTGTAGCAGAAATGATTCTAATAACTGCATTCAGATAAAGGAGAGTTAGTTAGTCCTTTGGAGTCCAGTTCTATAAGAACATAAGAACGGCCGTACTGGGTCAGATCAAAGGTCCATCTAGCCCAGTATCCTGTCTTCCAAGAGTGGCCAATGCCAGGTGCCCCAGAGGGAATGAACAGAACAGGTAATCATCAAGTGATCCATCCCCTGTCGCTCATTCCCAGCTTCTGGCAACACAGCGTTGGCACCATCATGTCATAACACAGCCTGACAATGCAGCGTTGTCATAAGTGACCGTTCCAGCGTACATCCAGCACAGACACCTGAATACTGAACCTGGCCTAGGCCAGCTGGGACAAACAGGTGCCACTAGGCGTTCTAGGAAAAGTCTGGGTTTTATTGGCCAGACCCAGATTCCTGATGAGTGTAGGTCCCAGTAGGGATCAGTGTCCATTGACTCCAATGGCTGTGGTTAAAACAGCTTTGTTTGTCCCTGCTGCCTGCGTTTGAATTCTCAATGCTTAAGGCGCTGAGCCTGGAGTGGAGCTGCCATTGTCTCACTGCCTGGTTTGCAACAGGATCTACTTCAGCTTTCCCAAGGCACTGGGGGCCCGGATAGATTTAGATTGGGACCACGGACCACTCACTGCATCCTATACACTGATGCATTAAATCCTTCCCAGGCTCTAAAGGAGCCCAAGAAGGTCTTGAGGCAGGAAGTCGACTGCTGCAATTGAGAGAAAAGTGGCTGATCATGGAAGGAAATTCTCCTTCATTTTCCCAGACAGGCAGCAGGTACTTACTGTCACATCTGTGAGAGACGCACAGACACCAGAAATGAGCCACTGCCATACGGGAGCTGGTCTCCAAAACAGCGCTGCTTCTGTTGGTTTTATTGCTAATCACTCCCTGCTTTTCATGCTTAGAGTAAAAGGACACAAACAAACTAGAGGTGATAGCAGCTGTTTTCATCCCGCCTTCCAGCCCTGATAATGCAGAGACAGTTGCAATGCTGGGATTTGATGGCAGAAGCTTACTGGGGATGGGGGAAATTTACCTTCTGCTGTAAATGACTGGTTCTGAAACTGTGTAAAATATACATCGGTACATGCTAAAATGAATACAGCGGAAGGAGCTGAAGACACACACGTGTGAATTCTTGCCTACGGCCCCATTGAAAAATACAGTGAGCCTCAGTTTCAAAAGTGCTTGGCACCCAACTGCCCCCATGTTAGCACCTAGAATTCCAGAAGTCCTCAGCACCCAGCAGCTTGCATTGTTCTCAGTGGCAACACGTAGGTGCTGAGCAATTTTGAAGATCTGGCCCAGTATTCTAGCTTTGTTTGTGACCACAAAAGTGATCTCTCATGAGACTTCGACAAATAATAACGATAGAAAGGAGGAGCTGTGCCATCTCAGACTGTGGTCTCATCAGATCGAGCGCGGGTTGAGCCCACTTTCAGCTTGGATGGGAAGACCTAGAAGGTTTTCGGGACAAAATTTTAAAGGCATCTAAAGATGTAGGTAGGCACCTAGTGAGATTATCAAAAGCACCTAGGCACCTGACTCTTAATGGACTCAGTGGAGTCGGGCATCTAGGCACTTTTTTGAAAAATCTCACTAGGTGCCTGTCTACATCGTTAGGTGCCTCAAAGCCTTTAAAAATGTGGCCCTTAGTCCTTATGAAAATCAGGCCCTCATCTCAAGTTGGACACTCAAAATCAGTGGAACACTTTTGGGCTTTAACCTCTCTTTGTCCACTTGCCCGAGGGGCTTGAAAGTGCATGTTTGTAAATTGCTTTGAGATGCTCAGAGACAAGCAGCTGAAGAAATACAAAGCATTGGAATACAAAAATGCACATGCTGTACCTATCCTAACAGCCCCAGTCTCTGAGCTCACCACATCCCTGATTATTAACTCCTGAGTTCCCTAAGGAGTCTGTCTTTGTAACAGCTGAGCCTGGTGCTACACTGTGGGGGAGCTCTGCACCCTTCAGAAGCCTTGTAATGTAGCCGGTGAGTTTTGGAAGAAGAATGAGTGGATTCTGTGCTGCAAGCCTACAGCCGCTTCAGTGATGCATGTAGGACAAGGACAGCCTGTGTTAGTATGAAAGAGGAGAGAGGATGTTACACTTCTTTAAGTTTTGCCGTACCCCAGGCTTTCTCTTCTCTTGCTCCTCTGAACTGTGCTCATTCCAGGTGTACACTGTGTCATCAAGTGCCTGGCTGTGTAGTTGGTCTGGCTCACCAGCGGAACGCATCAGTGCCTTCACTTTGCGAATCTGGGCTGGGGAGGAGAGATGCAGTCAAACAAAGGCTTTGTTTCCATTGGTCAACAGCTGCCCTGAAACCTCTTCTGTCTCTTTGGGTGACTGATACCCCTTCAGGTTGTGTTGGGATGGGAAAAGGGCGCTGCTTGGCATTATTGATCACCTACTGTCTGCCAGGCAAAGGAGGCCTGTCTTCATGTGTTCATGCCATGCATCTGGGAGACGAGCACTGTACCTCTGCTCTGATGTCTTTGATGCATCTCATTTCCACAACATTAGGGCATATAATGACTGCTAGCTCTGAATTGACTGGACACTATAACAGGTGTAGCCGGTTAGCAGTCCCCAGTCTGATAGCTGGACTCTCTAGGCCCGTGGTTCTTGCCTTTTCCATGCTGTGACCCCCCCGGTGCAGCAGGAAAAGGTTTGGGAGAGTGTTATGACACACTTCCTCCACCTGGCCCTGCCTGAGCCAAATTCATCTTTGGGGTGAGTCTGTCAAAGTCCATGGAGTTGCAGCAGGGATTGATTTACCACAGTGGCTGTGTCCCCCTTCGATTACCCAAATGGAGACCTTCCTTGTCTATAGGCAGCATGCTCAGCCTTGGGCTTGGGGCACTCTCCTGGCCTCAGTAGTGTAAGCACAACAGAGGGATTCCTTCAGCCACTGCACTCCTGAAGAGTTCCTAGGCTCAAGCTTGGAACGGGGGACCTGGCAGGCAGAGATGGGCGAAAGGAGCTGGTGAACTGCAAAAGGCTGAATAAGTACAAACATCCCAAAGGCTCCCTTTCAGGGAAATTTTCCTCTTCTCTTAAGCAATTAAATAGGACCCAGAGCCCCACTAAAATTAAAATAACAAAATCCATTTATTCTGGCAGAGACCATTTGTGAGCACCTTTGCCAAAACATTTTTGTGGTGCTGGTCTTTTCAAGTGGCTCCTTTACAATAAAATCCAGATGCGATCCATCCGCAGAACCCTCCAGGCAACTGGTGATGTCCATGAAAGATGCCCTTTGTAATTAATTAATCTCCCCAATGCTGTGGTGGTGCATTCCCAGTGGTTCCCAGCTCGTTTCTTTTTGCTGACCCCAGCAGAAAAGGAGCGTATTCATTTCTGAGCGCTGAAGAAAGCCTTTGTGCTGGAAGGAGCTCACCAAAAGGGTTAAGCGCCTAACTGGGAAGAGGCAGCTGGGATTTCAGGAGTTATCAAAACACAAACAGAAGTAAGCAAAGCTTTTAATTTGCCTTGCTGGGCTGCCATTTCCAGAGCCCCTTCCTTTGCTGATCACAGATAGTCCCGTTGATTTACTGACCGGCTCTGCTGTGTCCTGTCCCAGTGGAATCAACTGGCCTGAGTGAAGCTATTGACTTTAGTGGGGTTACACTCGGGGTTTAAAATGTTCTGTGCCTCCTGCTCTCTCCCCCTGGCCCTATGAGGGGCTGTCCGCCTCCCAGCCTCACCGTGGAGCTGGGCGACCCTGAAGGGCTGGACCTAGCTGGTAGCGAGAGGCAGGTCAGGCTGTTGTGACAGGGAGCTAAGCTGCCTTCAGACGTTCTCTCTCCCTTTAAGGATGTGACAAAGGGTTTGCATTAGTATGGGGTGCTTGAGCTGTGTGTGGGGGCTACCTCCCACCCCTGCACTGTGAACAGCACTCAGTGGTGGTTTGTCATGCGTATGCACATGGATATATTCGCAAAAAGAAAAGGAGGACTTGTGGCACCTTCAAGACTAACAAATTTATTTGAGCATAAGCTATCATGAGCTACAGCTCACTTCATCCGATGAAGTGAGCTGTAGCTCATGAAAGCTCACACTCAGATAAATGTGTTTGTCTCTAAGGTGCCACAAGTTCTCTTTTTCTTTTTGCAGATACAGACTAACACGGTTGCTACTCTGAAACCTATGGATATATTCGTTATCCAGACTTATGTGAAGCTTATAAACATAGGCGTAAATGTGTGCTCCCCTAGAATCCCCTGGGAACACTGTAACTATCAGGCTAATTAAAGTATTAGCAAATGCTGGTAATTATCACAGCTGCTTTGGTGGGAACTCACACTTTACTTTTTTCAGAGTAGCAGCTGTCTTAGTCTGTATTCGCAAAAAGAAAAGGAGTACTTGTGGCACCTTAGAGACTAACAAATTTATTTGAGCATAAGCTTTCGTGAGCTACAGCTCACTTCATCGGATGCTGGGCCCTCTGCATCTTCACAGCTTGGGGTGAATCAGCATTTCCATTATCAACCCCCATCTCCTCCATCCCACTCGCACCCTCTAGAAGCGATAGCTTGCTTTGGTCATAAAACTCGTGTTTCAGGCTGAAAGCCTCTGCCACAAAGTCTCAGTACCCTCTGAAGCATTCACTTGGGAATCTCATTTAAATCAGTTTTGTGGTATGGGGTGGGTGACAAACCCATGTAACTCGGTTCCTCCATGCTTCAGGGCATCAAGCCGCGTCCAGTTGACGAGGGTCAGGAAGGAGCTTCCCCTGTGGGCTTGGTTATAACCCTGTACTGTAGGGTTTATTGCACTTTCCTCTGAAATGCTTTGAACAGGCCACTGTCAGAGGCAAGGTATTGGACTGGGAGACCACTGCTTTGAGCCCCTCTGGCAATTCCTGTGTTGTACTGTATTCAAGACAAAGTCCTAGAAATGCCAAAGAGTGTGTAACCTGTCAGTCAGTCTTGTTCCTTTTTGGGTAGCAGGAGACAGGCAGCTTGCAGTATTACCAATCCCAGCGCTCAAAAATCATGAACCAGGCTCCAGAAAATTATGAGTTTGCCTTAAAAATCATGGGATTTTTTTTGTAAAAGTGATAAATATCAGATTTTTTTTTCCCTTCTGTTTTTTTACCCATTCAGGTAGCGGCCAGGTGAAGTCTTCAGGCTTCTCTCTATAATAGTGGGGGCTAGAAACACCCTCTATCTTAATCAAAAGAAGAAAGCAAGCTGAGATCCTCACGTAATCCTTGGACTCTAGGCACTTGAAATCAGTGGGAGTTAGTTGCATAGCCTGCTTAAGTGCTTTTGCACATCCCACCAACCACCTAGCTGCATTGTTAGGTGCCTAAATACCTTTGACAATCTGGCTCTAAGTGCCCAAATCACTTTTGAAAATGGCACTAAGGTTCCTAATTCAGGTGAATTTGAAAATGTTACCCTTAGTTTCTCTGGGCTCCAGGTCCCCATCTGTACAAAGGGGATAACAGTACTTCTCTGCCTTACAGTATCAGATACTCTGGTAATGTTACCATGTAAGTCCTTGTAATAGTATAAGTACCTTGGAAGAATGGTGGAACTCACTCTGTCTCACTGATTTCATGTCTCCATTGAAATGATTCTCAAAACTCCACTCTCTTCTCTGCTGCCTACAAGCAGCTAAGTATTATCAAGATCTTGCTAGCAGCAGCCAGTCATGCTGCTATTTCAGTTGTCTGCACCTACTCTCACACTTTCTTACCGCGTGTTAATGACAGTACATCATAAGGCTGGAATGAACGGCTCGTGGTATGAAAGTGAACTGGGCTGTTTCTTTCGTGTAGCACAGTTCTGGATCCTAAGCTCTTTGGGACAGGGGCTGTCTCTGCTTTGTGTTTGCACAGTGCCCAGCACAACAGGGTCTTGTTCCACGACTGGGGCTCCTAGGAGTTATGGCAATGCAAATAATACATGCTAATAATAAGTTGTAACAGCTACATTGCAAACTCCCGTTGTTCTCTGTTGCACTGTATGTTTAGGTTCCCACCTGCAGATACGGTTGCCACCTCTGAGATACAAAAACTCGGAACAGCCGGGATGACACTGAGCCCATAAAACTGGACAGTTGTCATCATATACTGAATGTCCTTACCGGTTTCTTGCTACCTCAAAAAAGGGAGGATCCTGGGAAAACCTGGTCAGGTAGCAACTCTACCTGCAGACCCTAACTGCAACATGAGCCCCAGAAGGGAGCAAGTGCCATTGGATGGCAGCACGCATACTCTCCCAAGATCGCATGCATGCGCTCCAGCTACCTTAACACCTCTCATTCCCTTTAAAGGAGTTGAATGCTTCCAGACTTACAGTACAAAGCTTCCAAACTGGAGGGAGAGAAGAGAGTACCTGCAAAATGGGCATTGTTACAACTGGTGCTGCTGTGCGAGGAAAGCTATTCACAAAAACTGCGTTGTCCAGCCGTGACAGCTAATCCTCTGACTTGTCAAGGGCCTGCTCTTTGCACAGGCATCTGTGACACATGGCACACAATAAAAAGCATTCCTCTAGAAACAATCAGTCGTTTCTATCTCATTTGTAACCTAACAACTCAGCCTAGGTTTTTGTTGGGGCCTTTTTGATCGATGGCTTTAATTTTGCTGGTGTTTTGCACAGGTTTCCAATCCAGATGTTGCCACTGCCAGACGGTAACTGCAATATGGGCCAGGGGCAGTTCATCATGGCACTCTGGTTGTAGTGCCAAGGGGAGGTCAAAGGCTATGGGTCAGTTGCAGATTTGATTACAACCCCTGTTTTTCAGGGGCAAAGGGTGTGGTTTCTTTGAGAGCCCTTCTTTGCACTGAGGGGAAACCTGCTACCAGAGCAGCAGCTGGCGTCCTGCTTATTTTCAGTGTCCTCTGGGAAGAACAGGCTCATTTACAGCAGATAGCAGCTGTTTGCAGTGAGAATCAACAAAAAGTAGATCTGAGGTGGCTTCTCACTTGGCCCAGGACAGGTTCATTTGAATGACTGGCATTTTGCAGCTGTTGGGCTCATTCAGAGGTGTCCTGAAAGCTGGCATGAGCCTAAGGGGATCGAACATGGTGCCCTGTGGCCTCCCAAATTCAGTGACAGCAGGAAGAATGAGTTTGTGATCAATATACTAGACCGGGACTCGGGAGGCTTTTGATTCAATTCCCTGTTAGGCCACAGATGCTCGGTGTGACCCTGGGCAAGTCACTTATTCTTCCTATGCCACAGGCGCCGACTTTCAGCTTTCCCTGGGGGTGCTCCACCCCAACTCGGCCCCGAAGCCCATTTTCCCCCACTCCGTCCCTTCCCCCAAAGCCCCACCCTCGCTCTGCCTCAACTTGTATGTGTCTGTCTTAACCAGATTCATGCAAAGGAGCTCCTAGTTCAGGCTGGCACTGTGAGTTCATTCCTCTTTGTCTAAGCACTGCAGCGAATATAGGACCAGCTCCTGCAATCTTTTCTCAGGCAAAACGCACACTAGCATCAGTGGAAGCTTGGCTTGCATAAGAAACCCAGCATATGTAATTTGTTTTTGGACCTCACAGAGTTTAGGCCCAGCAAGGTGCATTGCACCTAGGAGGGTGGGTTATCTTAACCCTGAATTCCCTGGCCTTTTGCGCATTGTATTGAATTCTTAGAGGCAAAGGCTGCTTTTCCACACCCTTCACACCGAAGGCGATGGGAGTTTCACGAACGGACAGGATGAAAATGTGGAGTGTAGAATTCCTTGGGGCGGAGGGGAAGGAGGAAAGCATTGAGGGCAGGGGGCTAGTACTGCACATTTTTAGGTGAAACCATTATGCTGTCTCCTGGATAACCCCAAAAGATTGTGACTGACAGTCCTGGCCCTTTAAAATTCCTCAGACCCTACAGGAAGGGAGTGTCTTTCTTACAGGAACTCAGTGTTATTCAACGAAATTCAAGCCAGGAGACAGGAAATCCCAATGTGGGCAAAGAGGAATTTAAAGGGACAGGACTCCGATAATTTATAGATTAAATTGGTTCTTACTGTGCAGTTGCAAGCAATGGTTTGAGTTTTTTCTGGAAGTTCCCTGTTATGTTTTTATACCATCTCCTCCTGACTCAGATCCTGCTCCGTCCTCCACTGTACATGCTGATGAAAATACATTACCATGTATTGTGAGACAGGCCCATCAAGTGCATTGCCACATCTCCCTAAGGGTATGTGTCCACTGCACATAAAGCGTGTGTTCTTCACTCGGGTTAGCTAACTCAGGTTAAAAGAAAAGGCAACTCGGCTTTTAACTCAGGTTAGCAACTCGAGTTCAGCCCATGCTCCCCTACAGAATTTAACTTGAGCTGCTAACCTGAGTTCCGTGTCACGCTGCTATATTAATCCGAGTTAAGAACATACCTTTTTTTGCAGTGAAGATGTACTCTCTACGTAACTAGAGAGTATGAAACTGCTCTGTACAGTTATTGCCTTGATAGATTCATAGATACTAAGGTCAGAAGGGACCATTATGATCATCTAGTCTGACCTCCTGCACAACGCTGGCCACAGAATCTCACCCACCCTCTCCTGCGAAAAACCTCACCTATGTCTGAGCTATTGAAGTCCTCAAATCGTGGTTTAAAGACTTCAAGGAGCAGAGAATCCTCCAGCAAGTGACCCGTGCCCCATGCTACAGAGGAAGGCAAAAAACCTCCAGGGCCTCTTCCAATCTGCCCTGAAGGAAAATTTCTTCTCGACCCCAAATATGGTGATCAGCTAAACCCTGAGCATATGGGCAAGATTCACCAGCCAGATAACTACAGAAAATTCTTTCCTGGGTAACTCAGATCCCACCCCATCTAACATCCCATCACAGGCCATTAGACCATTTACCATGAATAGTTAAAGATCAATTAATTACCAAAATCATGTTATCCCATCATACCATCTCCTCCATAAACTTATCGAGTTTAATCTTAAAGCCAGATAGATCTTTTGCCGTCACTGCTTCCCTTGGAACTTCACTCCTCTGATGGTTAGAAACCTTTGTCTAATTTCAAGTCCTGGTGGCCAGTTTATATCCATTTGTTCTTGTGTCCACATTGGTACTGAGCTTATATAATTCCTCTCCCTCTCCAGTATTTATCCCTCAGATATATTTGTAGAGAGCAATCATATCTCCCCTCAACCTTCTTTTAGTTAGGTTAAACAAGCCAAGCTCCTTGAGTCTCCTTTCATAAGACAAGTTTTCCATTCCTCAGATCATCCTAGTAGCCCTTCTCTGTACCTGTTCCAGTTTGAATTCATCCTTCTTAAACATGGGAAACCAGAACTGCACACAGTATTCCAGGTGAGATCTCACCAGTGCCTTGTATAACGGTACTAAAACCTCCTTATCCCTACTGGAAATACCTCTCCTGATGCATCCCAAGACAGCATTAGCTTTTTTCACAGCCATATCACATTGGCAACTCATAGTCATCCTATGATCAACCAAGCGTGTTGCTTGTACAATGTTATTATAAGAAGTTATTGCAAGCGATCCTGGAGGCACTGGGGCACGATAGTATCCTCACAGAAGCCAGAACCCCAGTAACTCCTGGACCTTGTTTTTTTAGAATTTAGTCTCATTGAACATAAATGGGCAGTATCATAACTAGAAAAGGAGTACTTGTGGCACCTTAGAGACTAACAAATTTATTAGAGCATAAGCTTTCGTGAGCTACAGCTCACTTCATCGGATGCAGCTCACGAAAGCTGTAGCTCACGAAAGCTTATGCTCTAATAAATTTGTTAGTCTCTAAGGTGCCACAAGTACTCCTTTTCTTTTTGCGAATACAGACTAACACAGCTGCTACTCTGAAAAGTATCATAACTGACATCCTTATTAACCCACTCTTCACGTCGGTGCTGTTGATCAGTTTTCAGTCTACTTTCTGCCCTGAGAGCGTATTTGGGTGGATTAGCTCAATCCAGTTCCAAAACAGATTAAGATAAGAGTGTCTACACGGGGAGCTAGTACGGAATAGCTATTCCAGGCTATTTCCCCATGTAGACAAGCCCCAAGAGCCTGATCCAACTCCCGCCAAAGTCCATGGGGGTATTTCTGGTGACTCCAGTGGAAATGGATCATCAGGTATTGCTACCTTTCCTGTTGCATTAACTTCAATATGTATGATACTGCGTTCTTGTCTGTTGTTTTTCCACGTTGACAGTCTCTCCGCCCTGGCTCCCTGAGTAGCATCACGCTTTCTGTAGTACTGCCCTTCTCTGAGCCATTGGGACACTTAAATGTGTCTGGCTGGAGAAGGGCAATCCATATTCCCACTGCATTTCTGTTACTGACACAACTCAGAGGTACCATGCAAGGGTGGAACTGTTTGTTAACGGACATATCCAATTAAGGAATAGGGAAGAACATGCAGGTGGAGCAATGCAGCTACAGTCAGTAAGGTCACAGCAACCAATCAAGTTAAGCAATAGAAAGGAAATGGGAAACTCCCTTACTTGGGTTTCAGCCCTATCCCATGACCCTTGGTGTGGAGCCCAGGTTTCCCTTCTGTTTCCCGAAGAGCCACCCATAGGCCACAATTCAGCAAAGTTCTCAGGACATGCCTCACTTGAAAAAACATTCAGTCCCAGTGCAGTCAATGGGGCCACTCATGGGCTTGCAATTTGGCCTGTGCTTAAGTACTTTGCTGAATCAGAGCATCAGAGCTCTTCCCCTTCACCACCTGTGCAGGAGGAGATGGAGTTAACCCCTTGGTCACCAGGACACAGATAGTGTCCTTGCACCCTGATGCTCACTCCCAGGTCATCATCCTCTGGGCCATGTTGTGCCCTGGACTCGCGTGCCCCAGTCCCAATGATGTTCTGCATTAATGTGTTTTCTCTCTCTCTTCCGGTTAGGGACCTGATGCCCAGAACCCTGGATGGGCAGATCACCATGGAGAAAACTCCCAGCTACTTCGTCACCAAGGAAGCACCTGCTCGAATCTCTGCCATGTCGAAGGGCACCAAGCTCATCGTGGTGGTGCGGGACCCTGTGACCCGAGCCATCTCTGATTACACACAAACTCTCTCAAAGAAGCCCGATATCCCCACCTTTGAGAGCCTGACCTTCAAAAACAGGACTACAGGCCTGATTGATACCTCGTGGAGCGCCATCCAGATCGGCATCTATGCCAAGCACCTGGAGAACTGGCTCCTCTACTTCCCCATTGGGCAGATCCTCTTCGTCAGCGGGGAGAGGCTGATCAGTGACCCTGCCGGGGAGCTGGGCAGGGTTCAGGACTTTCTGGGCCTTAAGAGGATCATCACGGACAAACACTTCTACTTCAACAAAACCAAGGGCTTCCCTTGCCTGAAGAAGGCTGAAGGCAGCAGCAAACCACACTGCCTGGGGAAAACGAAAGGCAGGACCCACCCCAATATAGACCGAGAGGTGGTGCAGAGACTGCGGGAGTTCTACAGGCCTTTCAACATGAAGTTCTACCAGATGACTGGGCACGACTTTGGCTGGGACTGAGGCTGAAAAAAAGAATAATTTAAGAAAAGAAAAAATATAATATAATATATATTTTTTTTACAATCAGTAGAGAGGGCAAAACAAAAATGTAAGCGTTGTGCTGAAAACACTTTCTGTTCTATTTGTTCTTTTTGACACGATGTCACTGCTTGGTTTGTTTTCTTTCCTCTATTAGCAGCGGGTTGGTGTCTCCTTCCACGGATGAGGCAAGGTGGCTGTGAGACAAAGCTTGGTGCTGTTGAAGTCAACAGGGCTCTGGCCATTTATGTCAGTGGTTTCAGGATTTGACACTGTGTCTATAGAAAAGTCTCGGAGCATCATTTTCAAATTTGCCTATGTTCCATTTTCAAAAGCGACATAGGCGCTTAGAGGAGCCCAACTGTCATTGAAAGTCAATCGGATTTAGGCTTCTAAGGCCCAGATTTTAAAAGGTATTTTTAGGCATTGCTGTGCTCAGCCTTGCAATGCCTAACAGATTTAGGCACCTAAATCTCATCATTAAGATCGAGGCTCCTAAATGCCTAAATCACTTTTGAAAATGGGACTTAGGCTCCTAAATCAGTTAGATATTGCAACAGTGAGCGCAGCAACACCTAAATACCTTTACAGATCTGGGCCTTGGTGACTAAGGGCTGGACTTTTAAATCTAGTTAGGTGACTAACTCCGATGGGAGGTGCCCAAATGCCTTTAAAAATGTATCCCTTAGTCGCTTTTGAAAATAGGACCTTAGGGCCTAAATACCTAATTCACTTTTGAAGATCCCAGAGCTGGTCAGGACATTCTTTTTCCTGTGGAAAATTTTTTATCAATTTTTTTTTCACTTTTTTATCAATCTTTCTTTGAAATTTTGGGGGGTTTGATCCAAAAAGTGGAAAAAAAATTCTGCAACCAAAAACCTAGCTTTTTTTTCAGAAACTGGTGAAAAACAGAAGGGTTTTTTATATATAAAATTGAAATAATTTGGGTTTTGGTTGTAGAAAGCGGAGGAGGGGAGGAAATAGATTTTGACAAAAACTGATCTTTTGACATGAAAATCTCAGTGTAGTCAAAAGGCTGTTTTCTAGCCCACCAGCTCACAATCAGCTTCCCCCATCACTTGTACTCTCTCCGGGTCACTATTTCAGAGCTCACCCACCTCTTTCAAGATTCCCATTCAGAAACTTCACCAAGCCAACATGCCTCCCATTGGATGTCATCTGTAGAGTTTGAGGGTGTGGCCTTCATGGGGTTTCATACTAAGAGGGGAGTCATTGTGGGGTGTGGGGGACTCCATGTCCTGTATATTCTTGAATACGGAATAACAGGGTAAGAGCCAGAGTTGTGGGAGAGGCGGCGTGTGAGGTATCCTGCTAAGTCACGTTCAGGAATATGTTGGACGAGGCCTTCTTGGCTTCAGAAAAATCTTAGAAGAGAAAATGTTGGAGCAAAGGTTCATTTGAAAAAAACCCAAAAAAACAGCCTGTTGTTCACAAGAGTGTGGTGAGAACCTAATGGCTGCCTTGCTGAGAACAAAATGGCAGCACGGGGGAGAAAACAGGAAAGAGCAGATTGGGTTTGTCGGATTTTTTCAATATGTTCGTTAAAATAATCCTCCCTGTTACAATACCTGGAGATCTCAATTCTTTGTCCTGATTCTTGACGGCTGTTTTGTGGCTTCTATAAAGTGAGTTGGTGGTAACTATCCATTAATTAGGCAAGTGCCCAAATCACACAATTTGGCCCTTTTGTCCGTAGTCTCATAAGATGATTATTAGTTATATTAGAGCCTGGAAGCCCCAGTCATGAACCAGGACCCCATTGTGATAGGTTCTGTGCATTACGGTTGCTGTTTATTAGGCAAATTACAGTAGTGCTTAGGCACTTCATGGATCAAGACTCCATTGAACAGAACCAAAAGATAGTCTGTGCCATGAGGAGCTTACGGTCTAGGACAAGATGGAGACAGCCGGGGGAGCACTAGGTAACAATGAGACAATACTTGTCAGCATGAAAAGCAGTGGTTCCAGCATACCGGCTGCATAACTGTTGTCAAGATTTTTTTTAGGCGTCACAGCAGAGAAGAGAGTTCAGGAGGATAATGAGTTGACAATCAAAGAGGTCAAGATGATGTGTGTGAAATTACCCTCTAGCTCTGCAGGTGGTCCCTCCAGTTCCTGCCTACCTGTTCCAAAGGTAAAGAAAACCTTCAGGGCACCATCTGACACCAATATCACATTCGTGTAAAGAGAAAGAGGTTAGAGCTGGGCTTTCCACCCACTCCTGGCTCTCCTGAATCCATTTCCCAGCTTTTCTCTTAACCCGCTTAAGAAATGATCCTGCACATTGCTGAGGCTGCAGGGGCTCAGAAAGGACTTTCCCCCTCACTGCTGCAGAACCAAACCTGGGTGGATTCACAAACAGGACCCACTTCCCGATCTATTTAAAATCACTTTGTGTTAATGTTGGCAGGGCTTTCTGAAGGCCTTGGCCCCAAGACTTTCTCCCATTTGTTACCCCCATAAAGCCTTATCTGAGCTCAGTTTTCCTTACCCAAAGTCCAGTAACAGCTGCCTGGCAAGCTAACGGTAGGGTGCTAGAAAACTGTTAAGTCATTTTCTCTGCAGTACACCCTCCCATCCCCAGCACAAGAGGCCACAGTAACCCCACTACCTTCAGCCAATATGGTCATCCTCTGTCTCAGTTCTTGATTCAGAATGTTCTGGCTCCAGCTTTAAGCCCTTTTTTGGCAGCATCCCGTGGCACAAAACATCTGGGTAAACATTTTATAATCATCTTAACCAAACAAAGAACAAAAACTAGCGATCAGATCAGCCAAACGCAACCCAGAACAAAGGAAAGCCGCAGCGCTAGCTCAAGCACATAATGCCTCCCTTTGTGTCTTAATCCTCGCAGAAGTCAGTTTAAGGGCGGAGTCATGGGTGGCTACAGTGCTCGCCTGTTGTTAAGATCCTGGCCAGCTGTGGTCACAACAGCCAAAGGGGCTGCGGCAACAGTCAGACTTTCTCAGCTGAGTAAAACAGAACTTGCAGATGAATTTGGACAGTGCAAGAATTTTCATCACCTCCCTCGACTTTCATCCAAAACTCAAACCAGAAAATTTCTTTTGGGGCAGCAGTAAAGCTGTTAACTTTTCCCCCTTGTTATATTTCCCTATCCACCTCCTCTGGACTTCCATTTTCTAGCCCCAAATGCCAAAATCAAAGCAGATTGCTAAATGTTTTTAGCAAAAATCAGTGACAAAGTGTGTTTCCTTTCCCCTGAAATTTGACATTTTACTGGAATATTTCAATGAAATTTCAGAATGTAAAATGCATTGACCAGCACTATAGTTTCTGATGATCATGCACAGCTGGTGAGGGTGATGGGAGAACCATCAAACCTGGCCCTTCTTTACTTTTTTTGCTATCATCACTTCACCTGAAAATTGAATCTATGGAAAGCAATTGATTTGTTTCATTCAGTCCACTGGTTTGGTTACAGCTGTCCTACTGGCATTGCTCTTTGAACAGGCATCTCCATATATTCTGCTTCCCATGTGAGCATGCCATTTTACACCGTTAGTTCCAAAACTCAGCTGTTGTTGAGCAATGATATTGCCTCCTTAGGTATCACAGTGGTTAAGCCTAACAGCAAGGCAGTGGCTGGTTCCTTGGAGGGTTGAGGGACCAATGCATTTTGAAGTTCATCAAAGGCTGAAGCTGTCTGAGTGACCTGATTCTGTTACCCCAAGCTTCTTTTAGCTTGTGGGTGAAGAGCTGGCCGCAATCAGGTGTTTAAAACCTGATCCAAAAGCTACTGCAGTCAGTGGAAAGGTTCCTATTGATTTTAGTGGGCCTCAGATCAGAATCCTAGATGAAAAAAACTAAAAAGGCCCAATATGTTTCATCCAAACCATCCGTGGAAGTTTTCAAGATGTGGCTTTTTGGTTTTGGCCATACCACATCCATTCACATGAATTGGAACCAAGCATCTGAAAATCCCACTCCCCATACCTAGCACTTTGAAAAGGCGCTCTTGAGGTCTGGTGACAATTCCCCTTGTATTTAAGAGAGGGCTACAGTATTTATGGTCCTTATGCATTCCCAACACACACAGGACACATTGAAGGGAAATGAAAGCTCTCTCTGTGAAATGTGGCCTATTAGATCGTGTTTCCAGACAGCTCTGACTCATGTAAGACGCTCACTCGTATATTTATATGACATAATGCTTTCCCCTCCCCGAAAGCTGCAGTACTCTGCAACAGGGAGTCTATTGAACTTTCAACTTCCTGGCAGTGGAATATAGACTCATTTTAAAATATTTATAATGGCTGAACATTGTATTCAATATTGGTGATTCCTATGGCAAGAATCCCCTGGGCTGCAGATAACAAACCTCGGTGTCATTTTTTCAGCCTGGCTTATACATGCAACCACTGCCAGAGGTGATTTGTATGGGAGTGTAAGTTACGCTCCTATAGGCTAATTTAGTCTTCCCGGGTTGGATTTTGAGACATACCTAAGTGACACAGGAAGTCAAGTTGCTTTGAAAGCCAATAGGGTTTGTGCTTCTAAATCACCGAGGTGGCTCTGAAATCTCATTTCACTTGGCAACATCTGAGGGTACGTCTGCACTCACATGCCGCTATACACAAGCTAGCTTGATTCTGGCTAGCTCAGGTACCAACAGCAATGAAGCCGTGACCACACAAGCAAACTTCCCAAGTAACTACCCAGGATTCTGGGCAGTTTTGGACAGCCCACATACTGCTGGGATTCCCTGCTCTTGGCACTCAGGTTAGCTAGATTAAAGCTAGTTCAGGTCTCACTACATGTGCTGCATTCAGACCTCTGATGGCAGTGTAGACATACCCAGAGAGAGTCTAACAGTCCTGTACGGTGACAGCGTGGGGGTTCAGAAGGAGGTATAAAGTACACTAAAAGTCCTTCTGAACTTATATCCACTGCTGAATTTAGCCCATGTGCTTGTACCATGTCACCCTGTAGTGGCCACTGGACCAGGCATTGTGACTTCCTAATAGCTCCAGTGAAGCAGCCTCGCTGCAATTCCTCCCTGCACTGTGAAGAAATCAGTCATGACCTTCCAATCGCTTCCCAGACTCAATGTCTTGGATCTCTTATAAGCCATCATCTCCATTTGAGAACATCGACAATCCCATCTTGAATCATTTATTAACAGAATCAAGGACCAGTATCAAGTATCAGGGAATAGCCGTGTTAGTCTGTATCCACAAAAACAACGAGGAGTCCGGTGGCACCTTAACAACTAACAGATTTATTTGGGCGTAAGCTTTCGTGGGTAAAAAACCATCTGAAGAACTGTTGTTTTACCACAAAAGCTTATGCCCAAATAAATCTGTTAGTCTTTAAGGACCAGTATGTTTCATAAAGTGTTCATTGCCTTTAATCATTGTCTGCTGCTGTCAGATTGAGTATGACTAGCTATGCAACAAAAGCATGTCGTGAGATACCTTTGGAACAAATTGTCTTGCAAAGGTAGAGGTACAGGGATGTATCATTAATCTTGGTGCAAGGTTTTCCCCCTAACCCTTGTGAAAGCAAATGGGCGTCAAAATCAAATGGCCTTATGACACCAGCTGGGGGAACTAGACCACCTGCTTAGTTACTGAGTGACTGGCATCATTTAAAAGGGACACAGTCGAGTTTAGGGCCAAAAATTAGACTTTGTTACAAAACAAAAAAGTTTCACAAAACTAAGAGGTGGGATTTTTAAAAGCACCTAAATGCCTTAGGCACAACAGGGAGCAAGTTTCACAGGCACAATGACATATAGGGACTTAACGCCCATTGTTTTTCAGTAAAAGGTAGGCCTGCTCTATACACAGGTTTTGTACCAGTATAAGTGTTTGTTAGGGGTGTGGGGTTTTTTAACCAATATTGTTACAGCAGTACAACTAATGTGGATGGAGACTGGTATAACAATGGCTGATCCCAATATAGATTAGTCCCCTTCTTGTACAGAAATAGCGATACTGCTATAAAGCATCTTTATACTAATATAACTGTGTCTGCAGTATGAGGCTTATACTGCTTTAACTATACCAGTTGTGGTGCAGCTTTGGTGTGTGGACAAACACTTTGCATCTGTCATCTGTACCATTGAAACTCTTTCCTGCCCTTTGACTTTCAAAGCTCCTAAATCACTTACGTGCTTTTGAAAATCCCATTGACTGAATAAAGCTTGCCATTTTCGTAGTAGCCTAAGAAAAGTTAGGCCTGCAAATCCCATTGAAATCTAATATGATTTAAGCCTCAGATCCTAAAAGGTATTTAAGTGAATTAAAAAAAAATACCTTTGAGGATCTGGGACCAAATTACCTTAGTCTGATTTGAAAATCCTAAACAAGGGTGTGGGATGGATTTAACCAGTCCCCTGTGTAGGGAAACCCTCAGCTCAATTTTACTGAGCAAGTATAGCAGAACTTGGAAAGTGAAATTGACTTAAAGAGTTGATTTTTCCCAATGGAGTAAAGTGGGCTGGGGCGGGGGGGGAGGGGATTGGTGATGGAAAGCAAATAAGATGTTTAAAAATCTTTCTGTTTTTAATAAGCTAAGGTGGTCCTGAGCCCAGATAAGGGTTGGGTTTGTGTTTTGTATCATATGCAACTTTTAGACTTTCACAGTGTTTCTTTAAAGCACAGTATCTGTATGGAGGGTCATAGCCTTCTCTCAGTTACACAGCGGCATCTCCCACTTAGCCTCCATCTGATCGCATTTACACCACTGTAAATCAGTCTCAGCTGACATTGCTTTATGTCTGTACACACCTTTCACAAAGGGGTCCAGGCTCATGACAGGCTCCAAGGCGTTATTGTATTATGAATCATAATAACGATATGCTGGTATAAAATGGGTGTGATGTTGGAATCAGGTCAGAGAGAAATTGCACAGCATGAGTACACAATTGGACCCCCGCCACCCCCCTCCCTGATTTTAAATAACTGACAGCCTTGTTATCAGATGCACTGCACATTTGTAACTCCCTTCAACTGACTTCAGTGCGACACACAGGTGCTCTCACGGTTCAAAACCGGCTTTTGGTGAAATGGTACAAAACCAACCAGCGCATTTTCCTTCTCTAGACACTCTATTGGTCAGATGCAAAGTCAACAGGCATCTTTCCATTGATTTCAGTACGTTTTGGATCAGACTCAGAAGCCCCAGTTCAGCAAAGCATTTACGCTCAGATTCTCAAAGGCATTTAGGCACCTAGTTCCCATTGATTTCTAAGAGAATTAGGCACCGAAATACCTTTGAGAAATAGGCCCTAGGCACATGCTTAAATTTAAGCACATGCTTTGCTGAATCAGGGTAGACTACTGAACTGAGATCTAGCTGCCTGGATCTGAAAAGATCAGACTAACAGGGCTTACTTTGCAGGGTAGCTTGTGACCTTTCCACTGATGTGTTAAAAGGATTTTTCTTGTTGTGATTCCCTGGGAAAAAGCTGCTGTATGAACATTCTGTGCCATCAGGTATATAATAACCTCACAAGGAATTGTCTTATCCAAATATTTTAAACACTAGAAATGAACCTAAACACCAATATGTCATGGGATTCCAAGGAATGAGGCTCCTGTATTTTAATGCAACTGATATTCCAGGGGGGAGGACTATAACTTTGTTATATTTCAAGCAATGATGTGCTTGGTATATGGAAACTTGTATCCTGAATTTAATTTATTTATTTTAAATAACTGATATTCAGCCTCCTTTTTTGCACCTCACATAACTTAGCATATATTCAGTTAGATCTCCAGGGCAGGGGACTTGTCCATGTATTTTTAAACAGGAAAAAAAAACCCTCTTGTTTGTACATAATGTTTTCTGGTTTTCCTTTGCTTTGTGATCTTCTCATTTCCTCCCTTTGGTGCTATTTCTGTATGGATCAGATTAATTTAATTTAAGACTGAAAAAGCACACATTTAATAAAATTTACGGGTATTGAGAAGCTATGCTGTCTTTTTGCTGATGTCTTAGATCCAAAGGAGGGGGAAGGTATATGATACATACTAAAATGGAAAAATATTCATTTGTATGTGTATTTCTTCACTTTAAAATAATCCTCTTAGGAGCAATGACCACATGTACGTGCAGATGTATAAAATGGTTTGAAACAAGGGGCGAATTCTTCTCTCACGCTGGTGTAAATTTGTTGTACCTCCTATTTATCAAACAGGCATTTCTGTGGCCCTCATTATCTGTTGGCCAGATTTTTTAAGGCATTTAGGCACTGAAAGAGGCAGAGAGGCACCTAACTGGGTTTTGAAAAGTGTCTGGATGCCTAAATCTCATTGAAATCAATCCCACTACATAGAGCTGCATGATTAATTTGGTGGCAAAAGCAAAAGATTTGGGGATGGCACGGGAGGTGGCGGGGATGGGGATTGTTTCAGCTCATCCCGAAACAAAAAACTTTGGCAAAATGAAATGATGAGCAAAGGCGACCAAAATGCATTGGTCGGTCTGAAATAAAATCTTCTGTTGTGATTTTGAGGTTGTTGGATTTGTTTTTTTTTTAAATAAAACAGATGCAATTCTGAAACAAAATGTCTTTCCAAACCAAAAAGTGAAAACACTTTGTTTTGGACGTTTTGAAATGAACCGTTTAGGAGCTCTGCTATATCTATAGCTCTTTTACAGCCGAAACAATTCGCCCAAACCGACCCCAATTCACAAGTTGTTTCAGTCGACCCAAATGAAAAATTTCACCCAGCTCTGGCAATAGGCACCCACTTACCTCCTTAGGCAACTAAATGCCTTGAAAAAATCTGGGCCCGAATGCCTCACAACTATTAATTGGTCCATCCCAGGCTTCTGTGATTTAGAGAAGTCCTAGAAGTGAGGGAACTGCAGCACAAAGAGATGTAGAGACCTGCCTGAGGTCAGGGCCTAGTGGGTGTAAATCAGTGAAGCATCAATGAAGACACAAAGGGTGGAACGCTGGTCTTGTTGAAGTCCACTTCAGTGGAGCCAGGATTTCACACATGGCGTAAGAAGTTGAACATTTCCATTAAGTGAAATCCAAGGTGGAAACATTTAACCAAGAAACATATGTGGCAGCACTGCCATGATGTATCAGGTTCTCTGTGTGGTCAAGTAAAATGATATTCTATTTACTTTTTTAGATATGTAAACAGATTAAGTCCCAGGAAAAATATGCTCCCAAACTTCATAATAGTTTATTAAACCACAGACATTTAATAGAATCTTTTGGCTTTCACAGAAAAATGTTCCATTTATTTCCTGAGCTGCTTTGATTTTATTTTCTTTTAATTATTGTTATCCGGAGTTAACAATGTGGGTTCTGCACTCCACCCAAAAAAGACTACCCAGATTGTAACTGGGGAGTTTAGTTTAAATAAAGAAATAATTGTGTGGGGTTTGGAAGGCTCTGATGCCACATGGCAAGCACAATATAAAGAAATAGTTCTGCTTAGACATGAAGTAATAATCAGCCTACCTCGCTTCATATGCTTTATTAGCCAAGCTATTTGCATGCAAACAGATTTGACTTCATAGCAGTTATTAATGTGTGTATGACACTGCAAATGAGAGGTGATGCCATCTCACGGTTAGTGCAAGGGACATGGATCCAAGACTCGGGAGTTCCTTATTTATTTGGAGCCTGATTTTTCACATGTGTTGAGCACTCAAATTTCCAAGGATCTGATCTAAAGTCCTGTGGGAAGTCAACGAGAGCCGATGGCTGCTCTTCACGTTTGAAAAATCAAGCCACTTGCTGCTATACTTGAAATTCTACAGTGCTTCAGCTGTGCCACTGTAGTGTTTCAATGTAGACACTATCGGTGGGTTCTCTGGAGGGGTTCTCTGGGCAGCATAGGTAATCCTCCTGCCTGAGAGGCAGTAGCTAGGTCAACAGACAAATTCTTCCACTGACATAGCGCTGCCTGCATCAGGAGTGAGGTTGGCTTAATTATGTCGCTCAAGGGTGTGGATTTTTCACACTCCTGAGTGACATAGCTG
Organism: Dermochelys coriacea; assembly: GCF_009764565.3. Lineage (NCBI taxonomy): Eukaryota > Metazoa > Chordata > Testudines > Dermochelyidae > Dermochelys > Dermochelys coriacea. Next base: position 21,073,021 of record NC_050081.1, on the reverse strand, counting down.
GGTCGACCTAACTTTTTAGTGTAGACCAGGTCATAGGAGCCTAAATACCTTTGTGAATCTAGGCTTTTGTTACCTAAATATGGTCTTAGGAACCTAACTTTAGGCACCAGGTTTGTAAATCTTGTAACACTTAGCACTGGTCAGAAAATGGCAACCCTCCCCTCCTCAAAACAAAAACAAAATATTTTCAGCCACACACTGAAAAATTTGAGGGTTTTGAGATTTTTTTGGGGGGGGGGGACAAAAATATGCATTTTTTTTATTAAATCAGATATTTTCCTTGAATGTTTTCATTTAATCAAGAACCCAATTTTCTGTCAAAGCTTTTTTTGACAGAAAATTTTCAACTCACTTTATTGACATGACATCAAACCAGCTGTCTAACTAAAATATTCTCCAAAGCTTTTTCATATGCCCAACTCTTAGGATTTTATTGTGATTCTCCTGACCTCAGCTTCTGGAGTCATGTGAATACATAAGAATCTCAACTTTCAATTTTAAAAAGCAAGTTTCTAGCCCTCATGGTTGTGGAGAAATGCTTGAAATCTTGACTCAAGGTACCCAAAAGGCTCAAAAAAACAGAAGGCAAACAGAGCCTAAAATTTATTATTTTTAAAAATCTCATGGTTATCGAGCCAATCTCATGATTTTTCACTGGCCTGACTCAGGATTTTTGAACACTTGGGATTAGTAACACTGGACATCAGTGTTCTTTAAATGCAGCCTGTCTATGAATAACAATGATCTTTGTAAGTATTCCCTAGCCACAACCTTTCAACTGCTTCCCCTGGATGTTTGTGGGCCCCAACTCATAGGCCTTGTTGAGAGAAGGAAACAAATTATCTGAGAATTACAGTGTGCGTCATAGGGCTGCCGCATGACTACTTTCTAAGGGGCTCTCCCCTGTCATAAAGACAATCTGCAAAGGAAACATTCATGAAGAAACCATTATCTTTTTTTTTCTTTTTTTTTTTAAAACATTAGTTGCAATATTTGCCCTTGTTTACAGGTATGAAATTAACATGCGATCGAAATCAGGCCTGACATCTAGAAGTCCTTTGACAGACACATAGTAGACCAGAGTGCCAGCTGGTGTAAATCAGCGTAGCACCAGTAAGTTCAGTGGGGCGATGTTGATTTACACCAGTTGGGGAGCTGGCTCAGTTTCCTGTATTTTCTCCAGATAATTTCTTTTGTTCTCTCACCAAGGCCTATGGTTTGGGGAATGCAAGCAACAGCTAAAGGAAATGACTGAAAGGTACTGGCTGGGAAATATTATCTCCTCTCATTCAGGGCTTATGGAATAAAATCAACAGACGTACCATACTGCTCATTGCTAGCCATCCCCTCGAGTAGGGTGCATAATTGAAGGCAATGGGGAAAAATGGTCTCATAAGAAGGATGTGCAAAATAAGTCACTAATCTAATTACTAACCATTCTGCACACTTACAGCTGGCTTCTGTTTTTTTTCTCCTAATAGGGAGGGTTTAATGAGTTATTTGCACTACCATCAGTCCCGGGTTTACAATGGCGCCAGTGGCTCCATGGAGCCGGGCCCATGCCCAGAAGGGGCCCTGGCCTGCTCTGCTTGCACTGCACCCTGAGACCCCTCTGGCTCCCCCTGCCCACCACTTGGTCTGCCCGCCTGCTGCCTCCTTTGACCCACGCCCCCTGCTCCTCTCTGCCCTCTGGCCAGACCCCAGTGCACCTCTGGCTCCAGGCAGTCTCTGCTTCCCACCACCTGTGGGGCCCGCCTGTCTCCCCAGAGTTGAGCTGTCTTTAACTGGTGCAGAAGCCTGGCCAGTCTCAGCCGGGGGGGGGGGGGGCGGGGGGAGGGGAGAGGGCAGAGAGCTTTGCTGGGCCCCTCCAGGGGATGTGCGTCTTGAGGGAGCCTGGCTGGGGCAGGCCCTGGCCTGACTGATCACACCACTCCCAAGGGACCGGAGCGATTCCCCGCCCCGGGGACCTGCACTGGCCGCTCAGCCTGGCAGACACAGTCACCTCCCAGCAGGGTCAGTGAGTGCGGCCAGGAGGCAGGGCATGAGGGAGGGGGCTGTGAGGTGGCAGTGAAGATGTATGTGTTGGGGCACTAGAGAGTGGGGGTTCTGTGGTGGGGTTGTGGGTGGGGGGGGCTGCTGGGCAGGGGTGGTGTTGAGCAGGGCGCTATGCATTTGTGTGGAGGGGCTGGGGGGCGCTGGGGCATAATGGGTCGGGGGGGGCTCTGGCCATAGGGAGTCGGGAGGATGTTGAGTGGGGGGGGGGTTGTGTGGTGCAGCATGGGCCTGCCCCCCAAAGGGGAAGGGACATGCTGGCAGCACAGGACCGGGTGGGCCACTGTGCGTCGGGCAACTGCCGGTTTGTAAATAGTGCCCTCGCACTGGGCTAGGCGGAGTGGGGGCTGCCCCTGCCAAGCCATGCCCCGTTGCCCCTGGCTGACCCCTCGCTCCCCACACCATGCTCCATTGCCTCCATGGGGGCCCACAAATAGGTTTGGGGCTGGACACACAAAGATTAATCCAGCCCTGACTACCATAGTGCCTAGAAGTCCTAGTGATGGACCAGGACCCCATTGTGCTAGGTACTGTAAAAACAGAGGGTGAAAAGACAGTCACATTTAATATGCATAGTATAGGAAATACTGCATAGGATATACAGATGTATCATTAGTTTTGGTAGGTGTAGGCCTACCATGTGCACTGTTCTGTTCAATTTCACACGCTAAGCAAGATAAGGCTTGTTTAGCGCTAATAATGGAGACCTAAAATGAAAACACTGGTTTATTGCCATTCTTCTCCTAGTCAGTGATGTCTAGATGCCCCAGCACGATGCTGGTGCCATTGTGCTATGAAGGTACCAACTTTGGGAAGAGACTTCACAGCAACACCCTAATCACTAGTGAGTCTTTAGAAACCCTGCAGCACTTTTGCAGGAGCAAGACTGTAATTCCTTTGTCTCCTGGCCAGATTTTAATTGAGTTAATTACATCTGTACGCTCAGCAGTTCTGGAAGAAGGCTATAAAAGTTGTCGACCCCGAATAGGGAAGTGGCAAGAAACAAGACAACAACAATGCCATCTGACCTCCATAATCTCCACTGCAATGTTAAACAGCTGCTGTCTTCCTCCCCAGAGGTGGCTGCATTTCTGAGGCGGGTAAAGTGATTCATATACATAGTTTGTAAATTGCTTTTGGATCCTTTGGCAGGAGAGGCACTCTATAAATGTCAGATGTAATTATTAGTGCTATGTTTGTTTCCCCGGGAGGATCTATTTTTTTCCCCTTTTCATCCTCAAGCCATTATCACAGACATCATCCTCCTGGCTAAGGCGCACAGCACTGATTGCTTCTTTTGCTGACGGTATAAAGCACCAATCACATAATCTCTGAACACGGAACAATATTGAAAAAACCTACAGGTTACTCAACCAGTGTCAGCAGCCGACGGCTCTCCTCCACCAGTTGTGTATGCAGTGCTCCAGCAGGTGAAGGTCTGACAAAGCCATCGCTCAGACACTGACTTTGGTCGTCCAACGGGGAACTGGGTTCCAGCATTGAGGGTTCTCCATTGAGAATGCTTTGGCCTCCTGACACTGAAATCCACACTGCTATCTCAAGCACCCCAGCTAATACTAGCTGCCATGGAGAGAGAGAGAGCTAGACGCTCCCTCCACAAGCCAGCACTGAAACCACATGGGGCTTTGCAGCCCAGAATCAAAGCCTTGAATTTTACCTGGAAGCACAAGAAAAGGGGTCATTGCACGCTGGGAGACGTGTAATATGCTCGCAGTTGTGCACCTCACCGAGCAGGTGGGCACTGCATCCTAGCCTGGCTACAGCTCCTGAATGGCTTCCATGCAGCGCCCATGGTGGTCAACAACCTAGAGGTCACAGAGGCACAGGTAACAGTAGCCTGGTCCACAGACATTCACAAGATGTAGATGTAGGTTGACGATATTTCCCAAAGCGAAAATTGGCCACCCCTCCCCCCACAAGCAGGGCTGCACACACACACACACACACACACACCCCGCCCCACGCGTACAGGGCTGACAGTCTAAGCACCCACCCCTCCCCCCCCCCACAGGGCTGGGGCTGGCTTGCCAGTTGATGATCATTTGGCAAACGGAACAAATGCCCAGTTTTGCCAAAAAAAGTTGGGACATCCAGGACAGAGCTTAAAAAAGGGACTGTCCTGGCCAAACGGGATGTATGGTCACCCTGTGTAGGTGGACACATGGTGTCAGGACCAGGCTATGGGCGTGCTCATGTGCACCGATCCGTTACCAAGCTGTGGTCAGGAGGGGGGGCGGGGGGGGGTCTGTGTTGAGCTGGATCAGGAAGTCAGGGTCAGGCACTAAGGTGCAGGTGGGAGATAAGTAGCGGAGTCAGGGATGAATCAGAAGCTGGAGTCCAAGGGCCACAGCACGGCATGGTCTGGAGCGGAAGCAAAGAGGCGGCCTGTGTCATTATTCAGACAGCTCCCCATGATGCTTCCCTGGTTTATAGGCCAGCATGAGCCAATCAGTGGGCTACAGGGAGCTGCCCCCCCGGCCATCCCAGATTTCTATTACAGTTTACCAGCCCCGCTCTGCTTTGTTTGGATTGAGCTTCAGCCGGTTTGCCTTTACCCAAGCCCCAGTCTGGGCAGGCACTGGGAAAGTAAAGACACTGCATGGTTTGGGTTCTTAGTGAAAGGGACCTAGTGCTATGAGTTATCCAGGCACTGAGGGCATCACAAGTGAGCCGGGAGGTGGGTAATAGAATAGTCCCCTCTGGACAAAACCACTGGCCAGATGAGAGATTCCTTTATAACACTCTGTGGGATCGCTCTAGTCCGAGATTTTCTGCAGAGCTTGTCACCCGTTCTTCTGTAACTGTTCGGAGGCGTCACTCTGGAGCAAAAGCCACTTAAAGGAGCTATCTCTGTTGCTATGGCATTAATGTGATTGGTCCACCCAAGTGATGTGTCTACAACCCAAGGGCTATGAGGTGCAGATGGACGCCCTGATTGTCGGAGCCCTGGGCGCTTGGGATTCCTGCAACGAGTGTGTGCTGCGGACCTGCGGGATCGGTCGACGGTACACACGGCGCATGCGGTGCCTCATGGTCTCAGACACAATCCGGTGGTCCAGGGACATCTACATCAAACACATCACCGGCCAATGACAGTACCAGGAGGTGTGAGCCGGTACAACATCGTGCATCAACTATGGGAAAGGGACTGAGAGACTTTTTTTTCATTGGACCATATGAACTGGAACCATAAACTCACTGAACATTAAATCCCACCAAATGAGGGTAGATCCATCCTCATCATCATATCCGCTCATTATACTCCACACCTGAACATAGCCGTTATATGGACAACATATCCCCATATCTCAATGTCTGTACTTTGACCCGTTAAACTTTTACCCCCAATCGGGGAGATTGCAGATTATGTATTCCTTACGCCACCCGCTCCTAAACTGAACTTCACACCCCTTGATAATCTGTACCTTATTCCCTGATAACCAGAAATTTCTATGCCTAAACTCTGTGCCATTTTTTTTTACTTCAACATTATCTTAATAAAATTATTAAATCTGATCAGGGTCACAGGTTATGGCCCTGCCTACCTTTCATCCACAGTACACACCCTTTGAGGGACGAGTGTGAGGGGCTCGTTAGCCTGGCTGGTATACAGCGCCACGGAGCTCTCAAGCCATAAGAACCCAATGCAGCAACACCACCAGAAAGGCACAAGTGCAAGCCCCGTGGGTAGGCTCACAGCAGTCAGAGATCGCTTGCACCCCTCCAATTCCCTGACCGAGGGAGCGTTAGCTATTTAACTGAAGCAATGTCTCATTTTAGCTACAGGCCAGAAGAAGCATGTGAATATCTACCCACAGCAGATGTTTCACACTTCAGCATCCTAACCCCCTCTAAGACAGCACATTCTCAGTACTTGTTGACACTGAAAGCTGATAAGGGGAGCACTGGACTGATACTGCTATTTTAAATTGCATTTATTTGATCCCTGGTGAGTAATGCTACCAAAGAGGTCATGACACCTCCCCCAGTGTTCAACCAGCAAAATTGCTCAGTGGGATTGGTCCTGCTTTTGGCTCACATTTTTTTTCCAGCTCTAATAAAAGTCAGAGGTGTGATTGCAACGTGGGTAGACATACCTGTGCTAAAAAAAAACGCAGCGTGGGCAGCGCAAGTACTTCAGGGATTCTGGGTGCCTACTCGTCTTGCTCACTTGTGCCGATGGCCTCGCCACCTCACGGGCACCAGTATTTTTAGCTATGCTGGTGCGAGTAAAGGCAGCACAGGTATTTCTGCCCAAGCTGCCATCACATCCCAGACTGCAAATATAGACATACCCAAAAAGAGACCATCAGCTCCTGAGCTGAGCTACTGCACTGCTCTACTCTTCTAAAGGCTGACCTGCTCTTAGCCGTTGTTTGTCACAAGTGGAACCTCGCCTCTTCAGTCTCCTCCTTTGATTGACAGCATGCACTCAAATGTTCATCTCTGTCACCACCCCCCACGGTAGTTACCAAAATAGATGGAAAACAACTCCCTTCATTTCCTCTGCTCCTCAGAGTTCACTAGCAGCAATCCAGAGGGGGGCCCCCCCATTGAAAAAACACCTGTCTTTACATTTCTGCAGTAGCTATGCACTCGGTATTTTACCTCTCATGACCTTTTTCAAAGGTATGGAGACCAACCAGTTTTAAGCACTGACATTAGCCTTGTTTTCCATTTGCAATTTGCTCCTGAACTAATCCTGACTCCTGCAAATACCTATACCATCTGCTGCTATATGCCAAAAAGTTTGGACAAACAATTTGCAGTGCATATGTTGTTTGGGAACTATCCATTCCAACAATGCGTTATCGGTAGCGACTGATCAACCAAGTCACATGGTATTGCTTCTGGTCCCCAATACCTTTTAAACAGAAGTAAAGTAAGTAGTGAATAATGTATTCTCCAATGTGAACTTTCAGATGAATAAATGTCTATGCCAGAATTCATCCGCCTTTAGGGATTCACTCACATTCTCAGCAGTTGTTCACGTTTTTGCAATTAAAGTATTCGCAGAATTTTTATTCATGAAAATACATGTGGGTCTGGATTTTTTTTAACATTTGAGCAGCTCTGTTACTTCCCAGTTCCCAACTATTTGTGATCCAGTGCTAGAGAAAATAGTTGAGATGAAGACCAGGAGACTGAGTACTGCTAAGAAGTAGCAATGCCATGCCACACTTCGTGTCGACACAGGCTGGAAAATACTTGCCCGAAATCATGGGTCATTGAAATCCAAGCTCCATTTGACTAGTGCAAAGGCTTATTATTATTTAGTTGTATTACAGTAGCACCTAGTAGCCACAACTCAGATAGAAATCCCATTGTGCTAGGCGCTGTACAGACACAAAATAAGAGACAGCCCCCCAAATGTTTACACACTACATTGACAAAGAAGGTAGTAAGTAATATCCCCATCTTATCACTGGGAAATTGCTGCCCAGATAAATTGAGTGGGTTTTAGAAACTCGGCATCTTAGGCCTGGTCCACACTACAGAGTTAGGTGAAGGCAAGGCAGCTTACGTCAACCTAACTATGGAAGTGTCTACACTAACATTTCACTTCGGCTGATCTAACTCTCCTGCTACGCTGACTTAATAATTCCACTCCACAAGAGACGCAGAGTCAATGTTGATGTAGTTAGGGCGACGCAGTGTCAGTGCAGACACTACATGGCTTACATCAACTGTTACTGGCTTTCAGAGGCCATCCCACAATGCCCCACACTGGCAGTTCAAGCGCTCCTGGTGAGGACACGTAACCGGCGACACAAGGAGCAAAGTGTAGACACGCACAAGCGATGGAATTACTGTGGCAGCTGTATGCCAACCTAAGTTAGGTCGACTTAATTTTGTAGCGCAGACATGCCGTTTTGATCCTGCACTATACCAGCCCCTGAACATGCTGTTGTCTTCCACCACACATTGCATGCACACTGGCTTCCATCTGAGCACCAGACCAGGTCACTGGACACTCCATTGGCCTAGCTATTGAGCACATTCACTGACCATCCCTGAGCAAGACTCCCCTGGATGCTCTGATGGGAAATGATGCAAACAAGCCATCCTAGGATGTGTTGCCTTTTATGATGATTATTATTTCCTGCCTGGACTCAAGCTGCTGTATAATGGAGACAACCGGGCGAGAAAGAATGCACAGCTGCCCAAAGCATATTACGGGGAGGATGCAAGTGCTGATCCCTGTCCTCTGACAAGCTGTCCGGATGGGGAGCCTGTGAGAGACTGCAGATGGTTGAACAAATTAATAGGCCATCTCTGGGACACAACTGATTATCAGCAAGGAAGCCTTAATTCCCCTCCCTTAGATCCTTCACTTTCTCGCATGAATATTCCAGTCCCACCCTCCTATATCTCTCAGCTTCAGCTTTAACCTTTCAGACACATCCACTGGAGGGGAGCGGGTAAGGAAGAGAGGGAATGAAAGGAGAGGGAGACTGATCTGAAGCCCATTGAATGCAATGAAAAGATTCCCTTTGGCATCATTTGGCTTTGGACCAGGCCCTCTGCAACCCATCACGTGGGGCTGGGAAAGCATCCCAGGTGCCTCTCAAATGTTCCTCTGGCTTCTGCTCCATCCTGAGATGGATAAGCTGCAGCAATCCCCTCCCGCCTCTTCCCTTCCCAATGCTGGGCTCCAGCGCTTTGGCTGAGGGAAAGAGCAAAATTTCTTCCTGCATTGGCCAAAAACACCCAGTTGAAAAGAATGAAACAGATTTCAGAGAATAGACTAAGCAGGATGGGACCAGGCAAATGGGGGCTGACCAGGCTGGTTCTGCAGGGCTCACCCCCTTTACCTCTCTCTTCTTCTGGCCACGGCATTACAGGCGTCCTTGACGTCCCGTCTTCCCTTGCTCCCTAAGACTTATGTTGCACCATCCCACACCCCATTACAGGGACCCTCCACCCTGCTCCCCATTTGCTTCCCTCTCTGGTTCAGTCCCATTCTGCAGCACAAGAGGAGCCCAACCTACTTCCCTATCTCCACTCTAGTCTGCTGCCCTACAGTATGGCCAGAGTTCCCCCACATTGCCTCTACTTGGAGACCTTCCCACAGCGCTGGAATTAGACCCTATGCCATGGCCAGGGCTCCAGAAGCCTGCAGACCCTGCTGGCTGATAACCTGCTCCGTCGCTCACACATATTTGTACCTGAAATGCAGCAATGTTCCTTTTCAGTAAAACTAAAAAGCCCCAATAACCCAACACCAGAATTTTTTTAAAAAATGCTAAGCATCATAATCCAAGAATCTCTCACCTACCTTTTAATCTCCCTTCCAATTTGTTATCATAAAACCCATCTGTTTCTGTTGGCCGCCCCACCCAGTAGTGGAAAATTCCTTTCACAAACACAGCCGCAGCCCCTGTTCCTTCCAGCAGCAGAACTCTTGTCTCCAGCAAGAAATAAGACAGGACACATTGAAATTAATGTCTGGCAAAAATGAAAGTAACAACAGATTTGAAATGGTATTTGATGAGCTTGGCACAATTCATTTTAAAAGTTCCCCAGCACAAAGAGCTGCTGCTGTGTGTGTGTTTGTTGTGTGTGGCTTTGCTGGTTAGCTCAGTGACACACACTCAGGTGGCTTTCTGATGTGTGGGTTTGTGTCATGTGGGCTGAGACATGGGTGGGGTGGTTTGTGGCTTTGCACTGGTGAGACACTATAGAGCCTGAGGAGTTATTTCACTCCTTATACTCTGAAGGATGTATGCATCAGCATCAGACAGTGCGTCACCACCACCCATCTTGCTAGTACAGATGTTTGCCACATTATTTTCCGGATGAGAAACTTAAAAGCCAGCAGTAACAAATTTCCATTTAAAAAAATGGACTAATTCAGTAGTATAAGAATAGCAACAATACTCATCGCTTTCCACCCAGAGCCCTCCAAGTGTTTAGCATGGGAGACAAGCACATTTATCCCCATTTCAATGGCCCTTAGCTCCCATTTAGGCACCTAGTTAAGGGCATTTCAAAATAGTCTGTACCCAGCACCTCCCTTTGTGACATTCCTGTGTCCTCCTGAGAGATTCTGCCGTTCTTTACAAGCGACATACATCCAAACACTGCAACTCAGCCACGTGTGGAGTGGCATTTGCCCTCAGGTGGACACCTGGTGCACAGAAAGCAACATGCAGGTGAGACGGGGAGGAAAATTCATCGCAAGACAATAAGACAAACCTCTTCTTAAAGCAGAACAGCTGGGACCTTGATTCAGAAGGTCTCTGAAACCCCCCCAGTGCTCAGATTCCCAGCCTTCAGTTTAGAAGGTGCGGAGCTGTGTTGAGCCTGCTGATATTCGACCCTGTAGAACTGCCCACGTCAAATGGCATAAAACCCACAAAGGCTTGGGTTGCTTCTGCAAACTCTCCCCCCATACACCCATGCCTTCAGGTGAAGAGGTAAGTTGTTGCCCTGAAGTCGATGGGTTTTAGTGGCCCCGCAAGCTCAGGAGAAGTCTAAATGGGTTTAAATCTGAAAGGCTCAATAGAGCAAAAGAAGAATGTGGATCAATATCTCTGTGCTTCAGGATGCAGAGGAAACTCCCCTTCCCAGGGCCAAGCCGAACTCCCAAGCTGCAAGGCCACTGTGAGTGCATTTCCATGTCATGCCGGCCATAATGGGAAGTGACAGCCGATGAAAGCCACTATTCATAGCTTGGCGAAACGGCTCTTCCCTCTAGATGAGATTCAGTGTGGCATGAGTCTAAATACACAGACCAAAGGGCCTGGAGAATGTATGCCCGTGTCCCCAGGGGCTGACACAGGCCACGTTTTGTTTTGCTAAGGGGGTTTCCTGATTGCGCATCAAAGCAGCTTGTGTTAAACAATGGGAGTCTTTGTGCTGCTCTCTGTTATCCATAATGAGTGGCCCACCCTGCCACACCCCCTTTCTGTTTTATTTTAGTTTGCATTACATTTCAGATTGGACACTTCCAGTTGGTTACCAAGGCCCACCACTCTCCTATACTCCTATGGGTTTGTTGGGAGTCCACGTTAACTCACTCAGCAGGCAGTCTATTTACTCCTCTGCTCTTCATCTTCAGCTGGTGCCATTGGCTCAGACATGAAGCCTGCTGAATATTTTGAATTGGAGCTCCCTATAGCTTCACTCACGTCCCAAACTCCTCACCTCTCCCCAGAAGCTCCAGGACGCCTTCTGTTTTCTTGCTTCTTGGCTTTCCCAGCTTAAAAAGCCTTTTTCCTTCTGGCAGGGAGACTATACTGAAGGTCATGAGATTCATTTGCAGCTGATTACTCTCAAAAGTGGGAATCCAGGGGAATCCTGTAATACAACTAAATAATTATAAGCCTTTGCCACTAGTAAATGGAGCTTGGACATTAATGATCCATGATTTCAGGCAAACATTTTCCAGCCTGCGTCGCCACGAAGCGTGGCATTAGAGTGCTACTTCTTAGCAGTAGTCAGTCTCTAGTCTTTATCTTAATTACTTTCTCAAGCATTGGATCACAAATAGGAAGTTGCAGAGTAGCAGCCATGTTAGTCTGTATTCGCAAAAAGAAAAGGAGTACTTGTGGCACCTTAGAGACTGTTAGTCTCTAAGGTGCAACGAGTACTCCTTTTCTTTTTGCAAATAGGAAGTTGGTTTGTTTGCTTCTTAAACTGTCCACATGATGCTTCACAGATTTGCCAATTGGTTCACAGCAATCTGGATTGTTTGCTAAGCTGGACACAAGCAAACAATATGTGTTTCAATATGGAAAAATGTAAGGGCATAAATCTAGAAACAAAGAATGCAGGCCATACTTAGAGGATGAGGGTCTCTGAAAAAGCAGTGACTCTGAAAAAGAATTGAGGTTCATGGTGGACAATCAGCCAAACATGAGCTCTCCGAGTGACACGACTAAATAGTTTCTTGGATGTATAACCTGGAGAATATCGAGTAGGAATAGGGAAGTTATATTATCTCCCTCTGGTTTTGGCACTGGTGTGACCACTGCTGTAATACTGTGTCCAGTTCTGGTGTCCACACTTCTAGAAGGATGTTAATAAATTGGAGCAGGTCAGAGAAGAGCCATGAGAATGATTAAAGGATCAGACAGCATGCCTTATAGTAAGCTCAATCTATTTAGCTTATCAAAGAGAAAGTTAAGGGATGATAAGTACCTATATGAAGAATAGAGATTTGGTAGTAGAAGGCTCTTTAATCTAGCAGACAAAAGAATAACAAGATCCAATGGCTAGCAGTTGAAACTAGACAAATTCCAACTAGAAAATTTTAACAGTGAGGGTAATTAACCATGGGAACAACCTACCGAAGGTTCTGGTGGACTCTCTATCATGGGGCATTTTAAAATCAAGATTGGATGTTCCCCTTTAGTTCAACCACAGCTACTGGACTTGAAGGATGAATTAATTCGGGGAAGTCCTCTGGCCTGTGTTATGCAGGAGGTCAGACGGGATGACCACAGCAATGGTCCCTTCTACCTTCATGAGGAAACAAAGAAATCATAGAGCTTTTTCATACCCCATCCACTAACCAGCAAGATTTCTGTTCACCTCCAGCTAAGAACAAGGCAAATCCAGCAGGTCCAGCTGACAGCATCATCCAACCACCCTTGAAGGGTAGATACCGACCTAGTGGGCTCCCTGGGCAAAAACCATATCATCACTATAGCATATACAATTTTCTTTCATTGTTTCCTTGTCTTTCTGTATCCACCTCTTGTCTTATACTTAGATTGTGAGCTTGTCGGGGCAGAGCCTGTCTGTCCTGTGTTTGTACAGTGCCTAGCACAAAAAGGCCCTGTCCATGACTGGGGCTCCTAGGCGTGACCACAATTCAAACAATGAATGCTGATTGCTGTCAGGAAACGCCCTTATGATACTGTTACTCCATGGAAGTCTGGGGTAGTGCTGTAAGTAGTGCAGGATGGACAGTGGTGCCTGTATTACAATTGGTGGGAGCACAGGCAGTGAGGTAGGGGACACTGTGCCCGCTAACATAGCAGGGTCTCACCCCTTTCCCCAGTGAAGCTTTTTCTTCTCACTGCAGGCTTTTGGAAATATTAACAGCAACCAGAGAAGCAAAATGGCGGTTTATGGGTAATAAAACCAGACTGCTGCCTTGTGTACACAAAAAGTCAGTGCCTCTGAGATGGTGGCTTTAAATAAATAATCAAGTCTTAAAGCTGAATGCACAATTGCTATTTGCATCATAAATAAATGAGGAGCCTTTTATTCATCCATTCTGCCTGCAGCACAGAAAGCACAGAGGGCGTCCTCAGGGCGCATACAACAAGGATTGTCATTACTTCACTGGCTCCACTCAGGCGCTAGCCAGCTGTTTGCCTCTGTGCGTCTGTAGCTAAACACAACTTGCTAATGAGGATAATGAAACAACAAACAAACCATCTTCGCCCCCCTGTAAACCCTCAGGTCCAAGTTTTACAGTCCTCTCCTTTCACTGTATATAAGGGGTGGAAATGTAGCTGTCATCATTTGAGTCTCTTGGTTTTAAAAGATCTGCCTGAGTGTTTTGTCTTTGGAAGTGGGTGTTTAGATCATGTATTGGAATACCAGGGATTGCTTTCCACTTAAGTGTCTGTGTTTGTACTATCAACACCCTACATTACAGTATATCAAAATAGAATATACACTCAGCTCAGTTGTGTTGCTAGCCAGCCCCTCTCTCTCTCTCTCTCTGCATCTCAACAGAAGCATATATTACATATATACATATACATTTTTCTTGCTTTTAAAGAGATGAAGGCACTTGTCTTATTGGTGGAGTTATACGGTGACAGTGTCGCTCAAAGAGCATTGCTCTGGCCTATAGGCCAAAAGGCTAATTGGATTAAATGCTGCATCAAGATTTCAAGCCACAGGGCCAGATCCTCAGCTGGTATAACTAGGCAGAGTTCTGCGGGTTGCAGTGGAGGAGCATCAGTTTACATTGGCTGAGGATCTGGCCTTAGGAGCTGAGGGCGGGCTAGGGAGATGATTTCTTGCCACCCCACAACCATAACTTGATTCAGGCTCCCACAACCCCTCCAGAAAATCAGGGAACCCACAGTCATGGGCTTTGCAAACTGCAAACTCTGCCCTTGGGTGATTCTGGTGGGGTCTGTGATTTTAGGCTACCCATCTTGGCCATGGCAAACTGTCTGGCCAAGGGATGAGACAGTATTTTGATGTCTACACTGCCACTGGAAAGGGCTAGAAATGGACACCATTTTTTTCTTAATAACAAAAAGCTGAGATTAGCCTGAATGTTTACAAGGGTTGAGAGACTGGGGCAGCGAGGGAAGGGCAGGGCAAATCCCTGAGCTTCACAGGCACCAAAGTCCACTGATGAGCAGAACTTCAGCTTACACCAGTTGAGGATCTAGCTTGTCATCCCTAGTATATACTGCAGTTCTGTACTAGGTGGCTGTTATGCTATTAGACATTTACAAAACTCTGGTGAGGGGGCATTTCTCTTTTAATAAGCAAAGTGGATCTTCTGTGTACTGCCGAGAAGTACAGTGAGGAGCAACATCCTCATCTTAGGATCCTTAAAGAACCACGTGAGGAAACCAGAACCTGAAAGGTTCTGCGAGGAACGCTATGACCTCAATTCAACCTTCAGCTTTTTCGTCAGGAATTAAGGACTCCAATTCCACTGGAAATACCCATAGTACATGATATTGACTTGTCAGGTCAGGCCATGCTACACAGATGTGTTCATTCTTGGAAGCAACTGTGAAGCTCCATAAATGAAGCCCTTTGTGTTACAGCTCCTGGCTGACACACGGTGGTCTGGAGCATGATACTAGTTGGGGCCTTGTGCTTTCCAAGAGCCTCTGCAAACCTGGCTACTTGTGAGTTGACCCAGCAGCTGGACCAGATGGGGAAGCAACTTTTTGCCAGCTTGTTCCTCATGTAGCTTAGGGACCTGCTGCGACTTAAGCCTTGTTCTGGAAACTCCCTACCTGTAGCAGTGCTTTAAGGCAGCAGGGAAAGCCTGCGGGAAGGCATGCCACATGACTAAGGGCAAGTGAGATGGTTACTAAAGCAGAGAAAAATGAAAGAGCTGTATGAGGAAATTCATCCCCTACTGTGAGCCTGCATCAACAGCATGGAGGGAGGGAGCAAATGACGGCACTCCTTTTTAACAAACCAGGAGAGAATTTAGTTTTGCATGTGGCCTTTCTTAGGCACTTTACAATATGAGTTAGTTACTGGCAGGAAAGTGAATGCATAATTGCAGCTTATCTCCTTGGGAGGAACCCTGTTAGGTCCCCTCAGATACACTTTGTTATCAAATGATCTCTTAGTAGACTAGCCAAGAATGGGGTTGATTTTATTTGTGGTTATTAAATGGTGGCTGTTTAATTTCTGAACCCGAACTTGGCACTGGAGATTGTGATACAACTTCTTCCTCACATTTAACCCAAGAGGCCAAATTCACCACTGAAGTCAAAGGAGTTGGATCTGCCTATGCCAATCATGCAACTGGCTTAAAACGAAATTGCCAAGTAATGATGGATCTGGCCAGACCAAAATCCCAGATCCGAACTGCTTGAACTTAGTAGTGGGAAAAGATTTGGGGTCCACAGTCTGATCTGGGTTAAAATTTTCTGGCTCTGGTTCCAGCTCATTTGTCAACATGCTTGTGTGTTTCACTGATGGTGCAATTCCCCTCTGGACGAAGGGCCAGCACCCCTTAGTGGGATTGTGATATATAGGCCTTGTAGTCCATAGGCCTGGTGCTAGCCCATTGAACGGGAGTGAATTCCACCCTGTTCTCTAGAAATGACTGCCATTTGCTGAAAGCTTTTATTTACTTGGGACAGTCTTGCTGTAGATGCCTGTGGTTTCTAATCTAATGGTTCACTAGAATCAGAGAAGGCAGCAGTGGGGCAGACCTATCTGGCTATACGTGGCCATGCTCCTACCTCCTCAGCATTGTTTAGAGTGTATGCTTCAATGCTTTGTCCAATCTTGTCTCACCTGACTCAAATCAATGAGGTTTCTGCCATGCCCCTTTTGGAGACTCCGCCAGAGTTGACTAGATCGCACCATTGGACACTTTTCCTGATATTCAGCCTAGATTTGCCTTTACTCAATTTAATCGTATTACTTCTTGTCAAATCCCATTAGGCCACCCTGAGTAGAAAGGCTTGGCTTCCCTGCTTATTCATTTGGGCCATTGGTATGCCCCTCTCCAGCCCCCCTGGGGCACAGAGAAGGTGAAACTAAGTAAACGAAAGGAGAGGCCAGACAGCAGAGGAAAACAGAGCTAGCTACCACAGCCGTGCTCAGCATCACCCATTCCTGTCCCCTTTCTGTTGCCTGGAGGCACAATACGCTGCCCATTTGGGTTCTTGCATGTCACAAGTAGATCTGTATATGCTGCTTGTCAGGTGGGCCACTTAGACCAGGCATAAAGAAAAGGAGTATTTGTGGCACCTTAGAGACTAACAAATTTATTAGAGCATAAGCTTTCGTGAGCTACAGCTCACTTCATCGGATGCATTTCGTGAGCTGTAGCTCACGAAAGCTTATGCTCTAATAAATTTGTTAGTCTCTAAGGTGCCACAAATACTCCTTTTCTTTTTGCGAATACAGACTAACACGGCTGCTACTCTTAGACCAGGCATGGTTTTGATTCAGTTATTTATACCAGCAGAGTCTATTATTCCAGTAGACTTCCTGGTCTGTTTTACTCCCTCTTTTTACTTAATAAGATGCTGGCCTGTCTCTAATTCAGGGCTCACCTCTGCATAACCCCTGCGGATTTCACACAAAAAGTCATCATTTCAAAGGCAGCAGGAGGCTCCCACTGGTATGAAATCTGAAGTCATCATAGATCTAACACGCTTTAAGAGAAAGCAAAGCAGCAGTTACTTGTCTGAAGTGGAGCCCATCCACATTCTTTTGTCAAAAACTTTTTTGATGAGAATTGGGTATTTGACCAAAATGGAAATTTTCACTGAACATTTTAGGTTTGGTTCGAATTTTCTGGGTTTTTGATAACCCTCCTTCTCCTCCCACTCCCCCCACTCCAAAAAAAGCAGATTTTTTTCTTTGTTTCATTGAAAAACAAAAAAATCCATGACAATTTTCAAATGAAACAGGAAATTTCATTTCAGTTGACTTTTTTGTAGAAAATATATAGCATTTGTCAATAAATTCAAGTTTTAATTGAAATAATTGCTAATGTGAGACATTTACTTACTTATATTTACTTTG
The DNA here is from genome assembly GCF_009764565.3 of Dermochelys coriacea. Lineage (NCBI taxonomy): Eukaryota > Metazoa > Chordata > Testudines > Dermochelyidae > Dermochelys > Dermochelys coriacea. Next base: position 21,055,732 of record NC_050081.1, on the reverse strand, counting down.
ATTGTAAGGGCTTTGGGGCAGAGACTGTCTTTTTTTTTTCAGTGTCTGTACAGGGACATGGGCCATGACTAGCTCTAGGCACTACAGGAATACAAATAATACTTTAGTATTACTAATCCGATTCTCAGCTTCAGTGGAGCTACAATCCACTGAGGCTCTGGATGTTGCCCTCATTTATAAAAAGATTTGAGGACAAATTCTGCCCTAGCTTAGGGTGCAATTCACCTCTGTGCTGAGGGAGCAGCCCCAGTTTTATGCATCACTTGAGTTCCACAGAGAAGGATTTGAATGGCCCATCATGCTGCACAGGCTTTATGCACTGGGGAGAATTTAATCTCAAAGTTCTAGTGAAGTCAGTTAAGGCAGAATTTGGCCCCTGATGTCTAAACAAATTAGATTCCCTCGTAGTCAGATTTTAATACATAAATTTGACTTAATATATATCAGCCTGAACTTTGCTGAAAGCCTCCATTCTTTTCCCTGGGTGCCATGCAATAAAGCAGCTGTGTAACTAATACTGACTGCTATGTACAGTGCACTCTACGTATGTGCATAACCACCATACCAGTACTTCGGAGGTGAATACTTGTGCAGATACAAATTTACACAAGTGCTTGTGTATATTCACAGCATGGTACCTTTTCCACAAACTTTCTTCTGAGAAAAATTTTCCTCCCACGTGCACAAATATGGTCAGCAAAAAGGGGGTGCAGAGACCCCCTCTTCTCTGAGCAGAAGATAACGGTCACAGAGTTGCATCTCTCAAATGACAAAGCTTCCATTGATTTCAGTGGTGTAAGATCAACCCTAATAGTTTCTGCTGCATTCACCCAATTAGTGACAATAGCAAAGATGCTGATAATAATGCAGCTAGATCTTTAAAACCAGTGGCAAGCGCTCCGCTGCTAATACACAGAGCACTGTGACCCTTTATTACTCAAGCAAAAGCCAGACCAAGACAGACAGAGAAAAGAATCAAAGGAGAAAGGTCTCATTTCTTAGCCTGCCATAATTATCCCTGGTACAAGGAAAATAGCCATGGGCCACATGACAGGGGAAGTTTTTTTAGATAGTTTCCCTGAGCAGCAAAGTTAACCTTTAATCCCTAAAACACATCCCTAGAGAACCAAAGGCCCAGGGTTGGGCTCAGTTTCCATTTTTGTGTATCCAATCTTATTGATCACTCATCTGTTGGCTTGAACCAAATCAACAGGGGAATGAGGAAAAAGAAATCCTTCATGCATGTACCTCTTTAAAATTGCTCTCTGTTTTTCCTCTTATAGTCCGAGGAAGGAAAGCAACCAGACCTAGCGGATGCTTGGAAGGCACACTCCCCTTCTCGAAGATTGCCCCATCCACCAGCTGGAATAGCATCAGAAGCACGACAATTTCGGAGAAATAGTCTTTTGGCTCATTAATAAAATACAAGACAAGGGGGGAGAAATGCCCCATCTTTGTATGAAGGTAAATCCCCCTCCGACCCATCGGAAGGAGATGACTTTAGAAAAATGCAGCATCTGATTGGTATTTGGCAAGCGACAGCCAGTAGAGCCAAGTCCAGATCCCCATCCTGTCAGACTTAATTACCTACATACATAATGAGCTGTGATTGCACACTTCCAAGTCAGCTAGGCATGAGCAAGCACTAAGGTGGTGATTAACTATTTACAGGACAAAAACATGTCAGCCCAACCTCGTTCAGGAAGGAGCAGAACAAACAAATCAATAGCAGAAGGCCAGACTATAGAGTCAGGTCTGCAGGGGAGTTTCTGGGCCAGATCCTCAGCTGGTGTAAATTGGCATAGCTCCATTGAAGCCAGAGGAACGATGTTGATTTACACCAGTTGAGGATTTTTTCCTGTAGCTATGCAAAAAGTTCCAGTTTTGACTAACGGGCTGCAGAAGGACACAGACCCCACATATGGGAAACACAGAGTAGAAAAGATTAATCTTGTGTTGTACTAGACATCAAGCAGAATACAAGTTATTCTAGTAGAAAGGCAGGATCTGATCCTCCGTTCGTGTAAATCAGTGTAATGCCACGGCACTCAAGGCAGCTATACCAATTTACACCAGGGGAGGATACTGAAGGGGTAGAAATGGATGTTGGGCTTCGCTGATGTAAATTAAGTCAGTGGGCCAGTAATACTAGCTCCTACGGCATTTCCATACCCCAGGCCTGTCTTAGTTCTTTTCACCCTAACTATCATGGCTCAATGTCTAGTTGGCAGCCGGTATCAAGCAGAGTGCTCCAGGAGTCGGTCCTGGGGCCGGTTTTGTTGAACATCTGCATTAATGATCTGGATGATGGGATGAATTGCACCCTCAGCAAATTCTCAGATGACACTAAGCTGGGGGGAGAGGTAGATAAGCTGGAGGGTAGGGATAGGGCCCAGAGTGACGTAGACAAATTGGAGGATTGGGCCAAAAGAAATCTGATGAGGTTCAACAAGGACAAGTGCAGAGTCCTGCACTTAGTCACGGAAGAATCCCATGCACCGCTACAGGCTGGGGACCGACTGGCTAAGCAGCAGTTCAGCAGAAAAGGACCTGGGGATTACAGTGGATGAGAAGCTGGATATGAGTCAACAGTGTGCCCTTGTTGCCAAGAAGGCTAATGGCATATTGGGCTGCATTCGTGGGAGCATTGCCAGCAGATCGAGGGAAGTGATTATTCCCTTCTATTCAGCAGTGGTTAAGCCATATCTGGAGTATTGAGACCAGTTTTGGGCCCCCCACTACAGAAAGGATGTGGACAAATTGGAGAGAGTCCAGTGGAGGGCAACAGAAATGATTACGGGGCTGGGGCACATGACTTATGAGGAGAGACTGAGGGAACTGAGCTTATTTAGTCTGCAGATGAGAAGAGTGAGGGGGGATTTGTTAGCAGCCTTCAACTACCTGAAGGGGGGTTCCAAAGAGGATGGAGCTAGGCTGTTCTCAGTGGTGGCAGATGACAGAACAAGGAGCAATGGTCTCAAGTTGCACTGGGGGAGGTCTAGGTTGGATATTAGGAAAAACTATTTCTAGGAGAATGGTGAAGCACTGGAATGGGTTACCTAGGGAGGTGATGAAATCGCCCCCCTTGGAGGTTTTAAGGCCTGGCTTGACAAAGCCCTGGCTGGGATGATTTAGTTGGGGTTGATCCTGCTTTGAGCAAAGGGTTGGACCAGATGACCTCCTGCGGTTTCTTCCAACCCTAATCTTCTGTGATTCTATGATTCTATTGTTCACTGCCAAAGCATCCTTTAGGGACCAATTGCCAGCTGCTTCAGGTCACAGAGTGAGTCTGTGGCCGAGCCAGGAACTGAAGCTGGGTCTCCTGAGTCCCAGTCTTGTGCATATGTCTGCACAATTTTCAGGAACGTCCATAGCCGCTGGATACCGCTGAGGAAGGAATCGGGCCCTTGCCACATAATGTGTGAGAATTCCCATACAAGCCCATTAGAGAGCAACTTTTTCAGGGAAAGAGTTTTAACTTGGTCTCATTCCTTGGTCCAAGGTCTCATTCTTATCTGATACTATATCTATCACCTAATAACCAAAGTAGATTTCTACATATAAATAACTCTGGAGAAGAACTCCTGCTTTTAACATACCCGTGACCCAAAAAAAAAAAAAAAAAAAAAGCATGATGCAATCACCCCCCTTTTAACTTGGAAAGAAAGTGTAGTGAAGTATTTTAAGCTTGCTGAACTTTAACCTCATAATTTCATGTATGGCCAGGTAAGAAAGGCCCCATTGAAAACACAAGCACATAGCATGGGTATATCTGAAGACCAGCGTACTAAATTTGTACAGGTTGCCTGTGGTAATGTGACTTGCCTTTAGAGTTATCTAGCTGGCATTGAAGAATGTATTCGTTGCTGTACTATTGAGCCTGTTTAAAGATAGGGCTGGCTGAACATTTTCCTTCAAAACTGTTTTTCAATGGAAAACTGGGATTTTGAAGGAACAAAACTTTTCACGAGAACGTGTGTGCTTCCCATAGAAAATATGGATTTTTCATCATACAAAAAACAAACACTCAAAGCTGAAATACTTTAACAGAAAACCACACTATTTCAATTCAAATATCCCAGCCCAGTGCCCCAGAGCTCCCTGATCAGGAAGCTCAGCCTGCAGAGGAGAATTGGGAAATAATCCCAAAAGTTATTTCATCCTGACGTATTTTAATTAGCATGATATTTCATAAAATTTAACTGTATCTCACATTGTTTTATCCATGTGGAAACTGCAACTATAGTGACAAACACTGGGTGAAATTCACCCCTCTACAGAGGGACCAGCATGTGGTCTATGTACCACTTAGGTCCTAATTAAAGTCTATTTTGAGGATTTATATAGATCAGAACCCTTATGCTGGCCCCTCCGCAGGGGAGCACACAACACCAGTACGCTGAGCACTGTACTGGCTTCCAGCCTGTTTACAGGTGGAGTTCAAGATATTGGCTTGAAAGCCCTAAGCGGTTTGGAAGCTGACTCCAGGAGAGCCTGCCCCTCTTCCTGTGCGGACTGCCACAGCTGTCATCAGGAGAGGTGCTTGAAATAGAGCACCTTCCATATACACGTGGCAGGAGTGCTGACAGGCCATTTCCCATGTAGAGTCCTTGACTTTGGAACTCATTCACTCCTTTGATCCAAGAGAGTCTGAATTTGTTAACCTTCCAGGTATCCTGTGCAGCCCAGCTAATTGCTCAGGCCTTTGGGAAGGATGTGGCTTTCTAAGTGGCTGAGTTGCCAATCATAGTAAGCTATTGAGGGATTTTTGGAAGCATCAGTCCACTCATTCCCCGAGCATTCATCTGGCTAGCAAGCTAGGACAATGACCATGGAGTACGGGGTTAAATGCAGGTGCAGCCTATTGTATGAAATATGGTTAAAAACATGGCTGTCAATTACATTCAGTTGCTTTCTCTGATTAAAAAAATTAGCAAAATATTCCCTGTGCTAGTTAGGCAATTGCATGAGATCACAGGGGACACATTGTGCTAATTAGCGGGAGTCAATTTAAATAAGTTTAAATAAGAACTACATGAAATATTCTAGATTTGAGATGTTCCCATTTTATAGTATAGAAGCCTGTGAAATTGATGGTATGGTGGGGACCTTGATTTAAGGGCCATAAAGTCACTGAGAAGGCCAACTATGTTTCAGAGCTAAGTACAAAAGAGATGGCCTTTAGTAGCAATGTGTACTGCCATGCAAGTGACATGGGTTTAGTTTCTGGTTCTGGTCCCAGCATTTCTTCAAAAACTCATAAGAACATAAGAACGGCCATAGTGGGTCAGACCAAAGGTCCATCTAGCCTAGTATCCTGTCTTCCGACAGTGCCCAATGCCAGGTGCTTCAGAGGGAATGAACAGAACAGGTAATCATCAAGTGATCATTGCATACATATGTATTACATACAAAAACTATACTAAAGGAACATTATTAATGTTGCAAAGTCAAGCCCTCAAAAATTAGGAAATGCCAGAATTCAGACTGCCTGGACAACGTTACTTTGAGCCCCTTATGTGTATGCATTATGACATGGTCTTTCATTGCAGCTCACATAATTTTTCCATAGGACCCCTGCCTCATTCAGTCTACAGAATGGATGGTTCTCACTTAGTTTGTTCAATGTGTCATCCCATTTCTTATTTACTGCACATTATTCAGACCCTGCTCTGAAAACAGAGCTATTAATTTTCTCATGGGTTCTTCTGTGGATCTCATCACTGTACAGCTGAGTGCTTCACCAACATTAACCAGTCTTCACAACACCCCTGTGACATGAGGCAGTATTGTTATCCCCATTGTACAGATGGGGAACTGAGACACAGAGACATTAAGGTCAAAATAACCCACTAATTTTGGGTATCCAATTTGGGAAACGTAGGACCTGATTTTTCAAAGTATTTAGCATTATAGAGCACTTTAGATGTTCAAAGCACAGCTCCCATTGACTTCAGCACTTGTGCAAGCAGATCCCAGAGTCTCAAGTCCCAGAAAATGAGGAACACACAAGTAGTGACCACCTGTGAAATCTGATTTAAGTGACTTGCCCAGCATCCCATAGGAACTCTGTGGCAAAGGCAAGGATAGAATCCGGGTCCCCAGGACAGCATTCAGGTGCTTCAAACATGACGCCATCTCTTCTCTTCCTGCATCCCCTGCCTCATCACTACAAACCTCCTGACTTCTGCAGCAAATGAGGCAGGAGTCCTACAGACCAACCGTTCCCTTTGCTATACGACCCTGATTCATCCCCTGAGCAAGTCTGTGCTGTGCACTGAATGAGCCGGGGCCCTGTGGAAGAAGGGAGCTATGTCATCATGAAATTAAAGACTGTATCATAATACATGCACACAGAGGGGATGAATTCAGGTTGCACAGGCAGTCTTCACTCTAGAATTTTCCAGCTTTGAAGTGCTTGAACTTGCAGCCTTAATAACATTTGTAAGGTAAATTTTTCTGTGTAATGTCCTAGTCTTTTTAAAAAAGCAAACTGAACCCCCCCCCCAGAAAATCCATTACATGACTTCATATGGATGCCCACATAGGTCATCAGCAGAGTGGGAACCTTTGAATCCACAGCTGAACTAACTGAGTAACTGATAGCATTGGTAGGTTTTCATCCTCTGTGTGGACCAGCCCTAGAGGAGAATAAGACACAATCCACCAGTGGATTTCGCAGATATTTGCTGACAGCAGAAGAATGGTGACACATATGAATCTTGGTTTGCATTCCAGGCTCTGGCAGGGAGGGTGAGCACAGACTCTTCTGCCTGTCCCCTCTCCCAAGCTTGATTCCTTCTGCCCTGTCCTCTCCAACCTCTCCCTGTCCCAGTTTCCACTCCTCAGGCTTTTCCCCCCAAGTACCAGTTCTTTCCCCAGCCAGTTCCAGTTTCTTCCCCCCTCTCTGGCTCCCAGTCCTACTCTTCCTCCTAGACACTCTCATCCAATATCAGTTTCTCCCATCCCTCCCCGGTTCCTTGCTCCAGTCTCCCATCTCCCTGGCTCCTTGCCCAATCAGTGCCAGCCACCCCCACTCCTCAAAGACTCCCAGTCCAAGCCTTCACTTACCCAGCTCCCAACTCCAACTACCACACTTTCCCAGTCCCAGTCTCTTTGCCCAGCCTGACCCACTCACAGCTTCCCCCCCACCACTCCAGTCCCAGTCTCCTTAGACTCCTTCTCCCAATCTGCCCCTTTTCTTGGTCCACCAGATGTCCCCTCTGCATTTGAATCAGATTCCTTCCTCCTCCATGCTGCCTGGGTGCCAGCGGGGGGAAGACTGGGGGGGGGCACTGAGAGCATAGGAGAGACAGGCTGCTAGTCTCTGTTTCGATGCCTGGCTTAGAGCAACTGGGAATACATTACAGGAAAGTCTGCCTTGGCCCCCATAGCCCTGGGCTGGAGTATGCTCAGTCGTTCTGTGGGGATGGTGCATACACAGTCTGGTCACATGTGGGAGCTGTGAGAGGACAGAGCATGCTCGGTGAGGATGGAACCCTTAGAGTTTTTAGCTGCTAAGCTCTAGCAAATCTTTGCTGTACATGTGTGAGCTGTGATTTTCTAATGGCTTAGCATCTGGCGAAATTTGGATAGATTTTCACAGGGAAGGCAAAAGGCACATCCCTGACACAAAGGCCACTCTCCCCCATGTCAAATTTCAGGTCTCTACTATAAACCATGGGGACGCTAGAACTTTTCAAAGAAAAGATTGCAAGGATTTTTTAAAATGGGCAGGCAGACACTTGGCATGGAAAATTTAAGCCCAAATTATTAGGGTCTTAAAATGGGAAGAGCTGGTCAACTTTAATAAAAAGTGATGCTACCAGTCTGACTATAAATATATATTTGCAATATTCACCCAGCTCTGTATATAATGGGGAACACATCCAGACAAATGTGTCTGTGGTCAGTTCAGGAAAAGTTACTCTTCCCAAATTGGTCTACAGAGCTGTGCAAAGATACTTTGGTACGAACTGTGATTTTCCATGTCATTCTCAAAATCGGGGTGACTTATTATTGTTATATATAATGTGGACAGCTACATGGTTACTTTGAGCACTAGGAATCAGTTTCCTATCTCACCTAGACTCATTCAATTCTGGAGTAACTCAAGTGACTTCCATTGAGTTATTCCACTGGTCAACTAACATTAGAATTTAACACTGGGGACTGGACAATATATAAATATATAAATCAGCCCAGGTTCATTGAAGTCAATGGAGCTACATTGGTTTACAATTGCTGAGGACCTGGGAAATTTCCTTTGGGCCCAGATCTGGGCCATATCCTCAGGTGGTATAAATCAGTGTGGCTCTCCTGTCTTCAATAGAGCTTTGATGATTTACACCAGCAAAAACTGGATCTAGCCTTCTGTTTTCAATTATACACATGCAGCCCCAGTTACTGCTGTTGTATCATGTAGATCCCTCCAAGAGCAGAATTCTGTGCTGTATTTTTAAATCACAGTAAGAGCCAAAGATAGAATCCAAATAAGAGCAATCAGCATACTGACCAATCAGGATGTAACGTGAGCATTCAACTGGGCTGCTACCATGAGGAAATCTAAGTGGCTCGGTTAGTGGTAATTCTTCTAATGAATGTTCAGACCAGTCCACTGGGCTCCAGCTAATCAGTTCCTAATGCTGTTTTGTGAAAGTGGAGATGCTTATCAAATTCAACTGCCCCTTTAACTCACCTTTCCAACCTTGCTCCAAATCTGTACATGCCATGGGTTTGAAGCCCAGGCTTTTCCCATCAGCCACTGCATTTCCCTTGGGATTTTGGGGGTATTTCTTAAATCTTTACTAACTGATGGTAATTTTGACCTACAAGTGAACAGGAAGTGCCCTTCAAATTCCTTCCTGGCCTCCATACAATCTATTAAGGTGCTTAAGCTGCTCTTTCCCCATAAAACATCTTTTTTTAAACAATGCAAACTTTTCAATTGCAAAAAAAATAAAAGGCATGATTAATTATTCTGAAATAGGCTGCTTATTGCCTGAACTCCATAAAACATACGGCATGATTTAATACACTCCCCAAGAATGTGCTGTTTTTCATTTCTGCACAATCAAGATCTAAATCTCTGTCACTCTCTCCTGTATGAGCTGGAAATGGTTTTATATTCCATCTTGCTTTAAATTATACACATCAAGCTTATAATGGGACATGGCCTGTTTTGTTGCCAAAACCTGCTCTGTTAGATCATCTATTAAACTGTATTTATTTTTTATGACAAACAAGAAAAATGTCAAAACAGCTACTGAGCTCCTGTTAATGAGGACCAAATGCCTCCCTGGGCACCATTCAGATTATGCTCATTTGTACAGTAGCCGAGTTAACTTCCTCCTCTTCAGGAGTGCCTCCTCTACTGACAAGGATGTGAGGGAAAAGCTGCATCAAAGTCCCCAGGAATTAAGGCTGTTGCTGTCTGCACTCATGTTCTAGATCTGGGGTCAAAAGTTTCATCAAAGCTGAATGCAAGCAGGGGAAGGGAGCCATGATGCAGGGGTAGGAAAGGGCTGAGTTTGAAATAATGCAAAAGGAGGGACAACAATTTATGAGCAGACCCTTGGTTTGAGCCAGAGCATGGGGGAAAAGACATTTATGAAATGGTTCTTAAGAAAGCCTGAGGAGAACAGGTCAGTGAGTAAAGTAAAAGTGTCAAAGAGCAAAGCCTGCTTTGTTATACCAGTCTTTTCCCTTGAGTCCATGGACCTGAGAGCATGGGTTGGTCCTTAAGGGCATGTCTACACTACAAGTGCTAGAACAGCACAGCTGCGGCACTAAGTTGTGCCATTGTAGCACCTTAGCATAGACGTTCCTACATCAGCAGAAGGGCTCTTTTCATCAGTATAGTTAAACCATATTTGAGAGGAGTAGCTAGGTCAATGGAAGAATTCTTCGGCTGTGTCTACACTATGGGTTAGACTGACCTAAGGACAGCACTCAGGTACAAAATTTTTCACAGCCTTGAATGACATAGCTAAGTTGATCTAATTTTTAAGGGTAGCCCAGGCTTATGTCTTTCATGAAGTTACCCTGAAATAACATGTTACCCTGAAAATCAGGTATAGGGCAACATGACAGGAAGAAGATGGGTCCTTTCTGGTAAAGACCCTAGACTGAGATGCAGGTGACATGGGTTCAATTCCCCACTCTGGCACAGAGGAGGATGGATGGTCCTGTGGTTAGTGGAACACTGGTGCGTGAGAGACTTGCATTCAATTCCTTGCTCTACTTTAGATTTCCTGTGTAACACTGAGTGAGTGTTATATTCTCTCTGTGCCTCCGTTCCCTACCTGTGAAATGGGAACAAGAGCATTACTATACTTTTCTGGGGTTACTGTGAGAGTAAAGGCAATAAAAATTGTGAGGTGCTCGGATACTAGTCATGGAGTCCATACAAGTACCTAAGATAGATAGGAAGCTGCAAATACACAGTTTCATCTTCAGAGAATCATTTAATCACCCTATGTCTCAGTTCCCAATTTTCTAGATGTCTGCTTTATCCCATCCATTTTCTGTCTTGTCTGTTCAGATTGTAAACTCTTTAGGACAGGAACTGTATCTCACTATATGTCTGTACAGTGCCTAGCATAATGGGACACCATTTCTGGTTGGTGCCTCCAGGAACTATTATAATAAAACAATATATACAGTATATAATAAAAATTCATAACCAGTAACTTACATGATTAGTTTGGTCTCTTTTCCTGTTTATAGAATCCCTGTGAACCAATTGCAATTTTCTCAGATTTATTTTTTGAAACTCTCTAGATAATTTCTGCCAGTAATTTTTAATCTGTGGATTGTACACGATCAGTCAAAACAGTCTGAATTTCAAATACTCTAATTAACTGGACACATAGGTCATATGGTAAGTTTGTGTTCCTTGTAACTCTGAGAATTAGATTTAACTAGGATTGGTTGAAAACTTTCTATTAAAAATGTTTTTGAAGAAAGAATTTTTTTTCCCAAAAATGTCTGATTTCTATGGAAAGCTTAAATTTTTCATTGAAAAAAAAAAAAAACAACTTCTGAAAACCGAAAAGCAAAAATATTCAATTTCAATATATTGCCATAGTGTCCCATGGGAGCTGTAGTTTGGTTGCCCCATGTCCCCATTCTCCTCCATAAGCTGTGCTCCCCCACCAGACTACACCTCCCATGATAAGCATGATCAGGGACTCCCATGATGCACCCCTTCTCCTCAGCAAGGCAGGGAAGTCCATAGCACATGATGATAAATGTAGTCCAACCAGGGAGCCTGGTCTATAGAGGAGAATGAGAGCATGAGGAACTCAAACTACAACTCCCATGAGATACTTCAGCAGCATTTCCAAATCTAAATATTTCAGGTTTTGGCCAAAATATTGTAATATTCAAATTTTTGCTGAAAAAAATGATTTTGCATAAAAGATTTTAAATTTGCATAGAAATGCTCTCATTTTCTGGCCAGATCTAGTGAATACTCAGGTTTATGAATTCCACATTTTCTTTCTGCAAATATACTACTGTATTCACTTACGATTCACTGTTTCCACTAACATTGAAACTCAATAGCTACTACACTTCTAGGAAGCAAACACAAGGAAGGGCACAATGATGGTTTAACCAGTTTGGTTTAAACATTTCAGTGGATAATCTGTGAATATTTTTTGCTATTATTCAGCCAGCTTCCCTCAAAATGTCAGTATGGAGAAGACTTGAAAATCCAAGTATGTTACAGGTCTGTGCCTGTTCATCAAAGGATGCGAGTCTGTTATAGCCCCATGTATAGAGCTTTACCTCAAGCTGTAGCAGCTCATGCTTTTAGCTCTGGAGGTCCCTGGTTCATTTGCTAGGGTGTCAGCCAAGATGGCAGCTGTCACAGCAGCAGCATCACCTGCTGGCTTGGCCTGTGTTATCTATGGGGAGCATGTTACATAAGATGCTTCCTCTGCCCTTGACTCCCTCCACACCAGGGTGGCGGAGACCCCTGCTGAGCAGGGATGGTTCTCATTGGGGAGGAGAGGGGAAGTTCCATGAATTCCAATACCATTTTGGCTTTGCTTCCCCTTCTGATGTGTTTCCTCTCCATTTTCCTTTCCTTTGCTCTTCTCTATGCTTCAGAGTAGAGGGCAGCACAGAGGACTTTATTTTGAACATGACTAAGAGCACTGCTTCCTCTTTCTCCCCATAAGCCCAGCAATTGTTTGCTTGCTGCCTATTCCTATCCTCTCCAGAGCTGTGGCCCTTCAGGAGCCAGCCTGCCACCCACCATACATAAAGCCAGGAACCACTGGGGTCCATGACAAACATGAGCAAAACACAAGCCAGGCATGATGTTTCTTCCTTCCTCCTATTACTGCCCTGAGCCGCACAATTTGCCTAGTAAATGAGTCCTGTCTGTGAACATATGCAAAGAGAGCCCTTTGATCTGATGCAATTATCCAAAGCAGATTGCAAGTCTCTGTGGTGTTTCTGTGATAGAATTACCCCAGGAATCTGTGTCTGAAGCAGTCTGTGTACACAGAAAGAATAGGCTGATCTGAATCAATTTGGAATCTCCATATTTATTTCAGATACAAGGGGATGCTGTCAACATAAAACTCACATGATTAGAAGAAATATGTCCCCTTTCATGCTGTTACATTGAATTTTACACTTCACATGCCTCCATCCTTCTGATGGAGATATACCAAGGTCATGCACTTTACTGTGCAGAGACCTTTCAGAGAAGCCCTCTTAATCTGATGCCCAGTCTTCTCTGCCAAGACACTGAAGATCCTATGGTGTTTTTCTTGACAGCTGGGGCTTTCCCCATTGTCCCTGGCCAAACTTATTGCTAACTTATTGCTTATTGGGAAAAGCTCCAGGCATCAGTTGACCATCTTAGCTGCCTTCTGCCCTCTACCCCAGAGATGGCTGCATTTCACATCACTTTGGGATCTTACATTATAGAAACATAAAACAGATTATTACTACTAGACAGGAAAACTGGGCTGGCGAGTTTCACATTTGTTTTGCCAGTTTCAATTTCTTGTTCTCATATACTAATACAGTGCTGTTGTGCTTGGCTTCAACCCCTGCAGTGGACTGTTTAAATCCTCAAACTCCTTCACTGACATTTAAAAGAAAACTCAATTCATATTACAGTATTGGTGTAGGAAGCTTGCTTTCTTTCTTTCTTTCTTTCCTTCTTTCCTTCTTTCTTTTTCACAAAATCTTATTTATTTTAGCCTGAAGCTAGCTGACAGTGATCTAGAAGCAAGTCACTAGTACCGTACATACTGGGAAGTACATACCATGCCACTGGAATAATCACTTAGTACATCATATCAATACCCAGATACATGAATAATCAAGGCATGGTTTAATCAAGGTTAAAATAAAGGTATAATCAAAACCAACTATATGTCATCTTTCTTTAAGGGAATTACAGACCAAGGTTTTGGCTGTAGGTTCTGTTTCTGAGCCCCAGGCACATGGGAAGAACACACAGAGTACATATTATCCTCTGTGGAATTTTAAATGAATTAATTATCCATTTCTCTGTGGCGCCAACTAGGGGAAGACTGGAGTGAGTTATCCTTCCTCTCTCCCACCTCACTCAAAGAGATCACTGGGCACGAACCACAGAGCTAGCGGGATCCTATGGAAAGGAGCTCATGGAACAAACATCTATGCCAGCATTCCAGCCTTGCCTCAGTCAGGAGGCGGGTTTTGTGCCAAACTTGTGGGCCCATGCATCGGCTTGTTGCCATGTGTACAGCCTCATCAGAACAAGTAGAGTCCTGGAAGCCAGTGGAACACCCATGGGAGCAATAACTTGGGAGCAGTGCAGGCCCAAATTACAATTCCCATGCAGGTTGAGAGGCCATGGAAATTTCCCTAAACCCAAGGGACAGACTGTGTTTGGTGGGGAGCAGAGAGAAGTGAAAGGGCTCAAGCTAGGCAGAAAGAGAGAGTTAGCTGCTGTTGCACAGAAGAAACAGCCAAACAAAACCAATGAATTATAGAAACCTACTGGGCTAGTCAGCAGCAGAAATGATCAAGGAGCAGAAATGATCTTCTCTGAATATTTGAAGCTGAATTTCAATTCATCCATGTTTGCAATCCTTCCATGAGCCTTTGGATACTTGCGAAGCACTCAGTATGGCCTAATTCTGCTCCTTTTGAAATCGGGTCAAACTCTCTTTGACTTCAGTGGTAGCAGAGATGGGCCAACTCTCAGTGCTTCTGAAAGTCCTGCCCTTGAGATTTACCAGCACGAACACTAGTGAAAAATGAACTATGGCGTGTAAGTGTCTGAATATTTGCCAAAATCGTTTTCACAGTGTGTGTGTGTGAGAACTACACTGTAGCTGGTTTCAAGCCTAGTTGAAAAAGGAGGAGTATTGGAGTCAGACTCTTGGCTGGCTGTAAAACTCTGCCAAAGAAATTTAAGAAATTAGTTTTTTATACTCTTGAAGGACTTGAAGAGCCAATCCCCTATAGATGGGACTAAGCCTAGAAGAAAAAGATATAAGCGATTGTAAGATTCAACATTTTACAATGTCCTGGTTACTTATATGCATCAAGTCACATGAGGTGTAGTTTCTGTTCCCTGCCTGGGTGCCTTATTTGACTAACCTACACAGGATGAAATTCACCCTGCAAATTTCAGTAAAATATACAGTTTGAAATTGGCACTTTGGCTCAGGTAGTTAACTAAGTTAGATCCATCTGTTGGCTGGAGAAGTTATATGTAGAGCTGATTGAAAATTTTCCATCAAAACTGGTTTTCAGCCCAAAACTAGGTTTTCAATGAAACAGGGTTTGTCATGAAAAAATGTGTACTTTCTGTGGGAAAAATTGATTTTTTTTGTTATAAAAGTGAACACCTCAAAACCGACAAATTTCTAAACTATTTTTGCCAAAAGCTAAAAATATTTTGATTCTGAATTACCGCAGCGCCTGTGTTCCCATTCTCCTCTATAAACTGGGCTCCCCAGCTGGATTACATTTCCTATGATACACTGTGGCCCCAAGACTGCCATGATGCATAGCCTCCCCTTGCTAAGAGGAAAGACCGTTGTGCACCATGGGAAACGTAGCACCACCAGGCAACCCAGCCTATAGAATACAATAGGGGCATGAGGCATTTAAACCACAACTCCCATGAGGAACAGAACCTGTATTTCCAAATTTAAATATTTTGGTTCTAATCTTTTGCCAAAAACTCAAAACTTTGTAATCAAAATTTTCCATAGAATGACAAAAATATTTTCCAACCAGCTCTAGGTGCATGTCAGCTGCATAAGCTGCAGTGCAAGATGTACATTCAATTGTAACAGTTCGATTCAAACGATCCATGGACCAAGAGGAATTGACAAATAAATTTGTTGCAGAATTTCACAATTCGTTTGTGGATATTTTTGTTTTTAAGGCAGATTGTGCCAAGTACATTTTTCATTATGGCATATGCAGGACAGCCAGGAGCACAGTCATGAGTTTTGGAAGAAGGCTATAAAAATCACCAGCCCTGAATATGGAAGTGGCAAGAAAGAAGACGACGACATTATTCACTGTGAATTATTCGCTTGGCTTTAGTCAAAAGATCACAGATCATCTGCAAGAGGAAGACCCAAAGGTCATGGAAGTTTCATAAACTAGAAAGGCCTCTTGAAATCTTAGGAATGGAGGAAGGGCATTAGCAAAGAAGGTCTTTGGACACCATGAATGTGCCAATGAGGAAGTCTGGGTGAAAGCAAAGGCAAGTATTTCCATCACAACTGACATTATTATTGTTAATTACATACCCTTTGCAAATGGAACTCCTCTATTTGAATTTAAAAATGTTTTATATACGTTGCATATGTTTCCCATTCTGTTGTTTGCAACTGAGCCAGTAACAGGAGACAGCTGGTGCCTTTGACATACAGTACATCACTGAATAGAAAATTATTTGCCTTTGTAATAGTGGCATCATACTTGAGAGCTGGTGAGATTTTAAGTGATTGAGTGAAAGATAATTTAAAAACATGACCCCAGTGGAAGCCAATCAAATCATCTCTGGGCTATTCCTCAAATCATCTCTGGCCATCACCTTTCTGGGCTATTCCAAACACTCCCAAAGATGTTATAAATATAGAATCTCTCTTTGTCCACATCCTTTAATTTATTAACTGTTTTAAAGAGAGCTTATGGGAGTTACCTCACTGTAAGTTCTCATCCTGCAACACTAACTCAGAGTAGAGTGCAGAAGTTCCCTTCTCTTCAAGTTTCACAGTGACTCTCTGTCTTTCTTCCAGCTACCCGAAAGGTTTTATTATACTGGGCTTTCTTGAGAAGGGCAAGAAACACACATTGGCTTGGGGAGCTGGAATGGCTTTGGAGTGTAAAGGCTGAGGCAAAGCAATGTAACAAGGTTATAAAGTCCTGAGCACTAATACTAGAGGTCGTTGGAAATTTTTTTTCCAACCCTCTCTTTTTATACATATGAAACTTTTTAGACTAAAAAAAAAAAAAAATCAGAAAAAAACAAAAATCAAAATATCAGAAATATCAGAAAAACATTAGTTTTTGAAAACAACCCCAAACATTTCAGTGTTTGTTTTTTAACCCCTAATCTCCCTCCTTTCCCCCTTTTTCATTTTACCACTGAAACAAGGGGAAAGAGGGAGAGAAATGGGGAGAAATGTCAGAAACTGAATAAATAAAAAATTTCCATTTTCTGTTGTTAATTGGGGAATTTAATTAATTGAACTAAAATTTAATTAATCAAATTAATCAATTTAGTTGATTAATTATGTAAATTAAACTAATTAATTTAATTAATTTGATGTAATTAATTTGATCAGAACCTTAAAAATATTTTTCAAAATTTTTCCTGAAACGTACTTACAGCATAACTCTGACTAACATGCTGACAGCATAGTACATACAGGTTTCAGAGTAGCAGCCGTGTTAGTCTGTATTCGCAAAAAGAAAAGGAGTACTTGTGGCACCTTAGAGACTAACAAATTTATTAGAGCATAAGCTTTCGTGAGCTACAGCTCACTTCATCAGATGCATTTGGTGAAAAAAACAGAGGAGAGATTTATATACACACACACAGAGAACATGAAACAATGGGTTTATCATACACACTGTAAGGAGAGTGATCACTTAAGATAAGCCATCACCAGCAGCAGGGGGGGGAAGGAGGAAAACCTTTCATGGTGACAAGCAAGGTAGGCTAATTCCAGCAGTTAACAAGAATATCAGAGGAACAGTGGGGGGTGGGGTGGGAGGGAGAAATATCATGGGGAAATAGTTTTACTTTGTGTAATGACTCATCCATTCCCAGTCTCTATTCAAGCCTAAGTTAATTGTATCCAGTTTGCAAATTAATTCCAATTCAGCAGTCTCTCCTTGGAGTCTGTTTTTGAAGCTTCCTGGACACTACGGTGCTAATAAGCGATGGTCACATAAACACCACCCTATATCGGAAACCTACTGACCGCTATTCCTACCTACATGCCTCTAGCTTTCATCCAGATCATACCACTGGATCCATTGTCTACAGCCAAGCGCTACGATATAACGGCATTTGCTCCAACCCCTCAGACAGAGACAAACACCTACAAGATCTCTATCATGCATTCCTACAACTACAATACCCACCTGCTGAAGTGAAGAAACAGATTGACAGAGCCAGAAGAGTACCCAGAAGTCACCTACTACAGGACAGGCCCAACAAAGAAAACAACAGAACGCCACTAGCCATCACCTTCAGCCCCCAACTAAAACCTCTCCAACGTATCATCAAGGATCTACAACCTATCCTGAAGGACGACCCATCACTCTCACAGATCTTGGGAGACAGACCAGTCCTTGCTTACAGACAGCCCCCCAATCTGAAGCAAATACTCACCAGCAACCACACACCACACAACAGAACCACTAACCCAGGAACCTATCCTTGCAACAAAGCCCGTTGCCAACTCTGTCCACATATCTATTCAGGGGATACCATCATAGGGCCTAATCACATCAGCCACACTATCAGAGGCTCGTGGCTATCCTTCAACAAAAAAACTTCAAAAACAGACTCCAACGAGAGACTGCTGAATTGGAATTAATTTGCAAACTGGATACAATTAACTTAGGCTTGAATAGAGACTGGGAATGGATGAGTCATTACACAAAGTAAAACTATTTCCCCATGATATTTCTCCCTCCCACCCCACCCCCCACTGTTCCTCTGATATTCTTGTTAACTGCTGGAATTAGCCTACCTTGCTTGTCACCATGAAAGGTTTTCCTCCTTCCCCCCCCCCCCCCGCTGCTGGTGATGGCTTATCTTAAGTGATCACTCTCCTTACAGTGTGTATGATAAACCCATTGTTTCATGTTCTCTGTGTGTGTGTATATAAATCTCTCCTCTGTTTTTTCCACCAAATGCATCCGATGAAGTGAGCTGTAGCTCACGAAAGCTTATGCTCTAATAAATTTGTTAGTCTCTAAGGTGCCACAAGTACTCCTTTTCTTTTTGCATAGTACATACAGTTTTTATAATAACTGCTGAAGACTTAAATCCATGTTAATTACCAAGTAGTTTCAATGAGTCTTCATGACAAGTACTTCTGAAAGAGTCAACTATGGGATAAGAAAGGAACTCCATCTCCACTGCCTTTTTTGTTGCTGACCTCTCTCCTGAAATGGCCAACAAGTGATACAGGAATAGGCCTCAGAACTTTACACATACAGGTCAAACTTCAGCTTCCAGCCACTACCAACTTGATCTGGAGACCTAGAGATGAAAGCCCACTAATCTCACTCCCACTCCACTCTCCACAAACCAAAAAAGTTTAGGAACTGGAGGGTTGGGGGGATGGAGGAATGGTGTCTGATATCAGCTGACAAAAGAAGCCAAGATTTCAATTTGAGGCACCCAGCCCTGACAAGAATTTTACCACGGTGTAACCTAGAGCAGTGGTTCTCAACCTTATTTCATTTGAGGACCCCCTAAAAAATTTCAAATGGTGGTGCAAACCCCTTTGAAAATCTGAGACAGTCTGTGGACCCCCAGTTACCACTGTTCTATGATAACAACAACCTTTTGCAGACCCCTTACGCGTGGTCTGAGGACCCCCAGTGATCCACAAGTTGAGAACCACTGATCTAGAGGATCAACAGTTACTAAGGCAACGTCTACACTACAAGTGCCATATCCACGCCCCTATAGTGTAGACACTTGCTACAGCGACGGAAGGAGTTTTTTCAATCAGTGTAGTTAATCCACCCCTCCGAGAGGCGGTAGCTAGGTTGACAGAAGAATTCTTCCATTGACCTAATGGTGTCTACACTGAGGCTAAAGTTATATTAACTGTGTCTCTCGTGGTGTGACTTTTTCAGGCCTAATTCATCTAGAAAACAACTCCGTTAGCACCCAAATTGCCACCCACGTTCTGTGTATGAAAAAAAAGAGCTAAAGTCTAAGCAGATCTTGGAAACGATGGATCAACAGACTGTCAAACTTCAGTGCATACAGCAATCCCCAGTTATGCTGAATCAGCTGCTATGGGCTGGGCCGGGCCTGTCTAAACCATTTATTCCCAGTTATAGTGAAAAATCCACAAAGTTGTCTCCCCCCCTTACCCATGTTATCCTATTAATCTCCATCTTCCTGATCAACTGGTTTAAAACAAACACCATGCTGCTGCTGTTCCCAGCTGTGACTGGATAGCTATGTTCTAATGCCCCCTGACAAAGCACCCATTATGTCTTCCTTTAAGTTTTCTGTTTTACATTCAGAGACAGCAAATATATTTTCGTTCTGTGCTGTAATTATCTGCCAGTGAAGTAGAAAGAATGAGACTGACAGACTAGGTGAGATCCATTCCTGTGGTTTCTATACATACTCTGATGCATATTGTCATAGCTACACCCCCCTGCAAATATAGCTGCAGCATAGCGAGTCGGCATCGGGGCTTAGTGGGGCTTTGACTCAAAGATTAAATGCAGCTCCATTTTCGGACTCAGGCTCACAGAGAGGGAGCATGAGATCTGTATCACACTCTGGTGGAGTCAGTCTGTCTAGGGAAGCTGGCTAATCGAGGGTCAGGGGGGAGAGGAAAAGAGGCTGCACCATGGCCAAATGGCTAGAGTGAGCTTTCTAGAGGCAGACGCTGAAGGAGCAACGGTTCTCTGGATCCTTTCAGTCTCGGCCAGATCTTCCTTCTGAAGGCGCCTGATTGCCCCAGGTGGATTTACATGTTGAGAGGCCCTGTGCATGTGGATCTCTCCGGAGGGAGAAAGGAGATGATTGCGGCCTCCATGGCACCACTTGCCCCCTTACTCGCTCTGTGCAGCTGCTCCTCCACCGGAGTGCTCAGGAGTAAGGAGGGTTGTAGGTGGGAAAGGGCGCAGCAGGAGAAGGGCCACTCTCTGTGGCATCATTCCTTGCCCTGCTTCTGAATTTCTAGGCACAAAGTCAGGAAGCAAAGCTAAGAACTGTATTAGCTCCTCTTAGGTCCCTTTTTCGCTGGTATTGAGCTGCCACAAGGGGCTCTCAGTGGCAGCATTGCTTCAAGAAAAGGAGTACTTGTGGCACCTTAGAGACTAACAAATTTATTTGAGCATAAGCTTTCATGAGCTACAGCTCACTTCATCGGGGAAGCTTATGCTCAAATAAATTTGTTAGTCTCTAAGGTGCCACAAGTACTCCTTTTCTTTTTGCGAATACAGACTAACACGGCTGCTACTCTGAAACCTAGCATTGCTTCAGGAGCAGTGCTGTGTAGAAAAGAAGGGAGCAACGTGGATTTGCAGTCATCACTGCAGGACAGCTCCTGTCTCTGTAACGCATTGGTGGGTGCTAGGTGTTACAGGTTCCTCTCCCCCATGTACTAGATCTGCAGAGGACAGGGTCTGCTGCAGACCCAGCAAGAGCCAATTGACTCCTTAGCTCAAATTGTAGCAGTTTATAGTTTTAGCTTTGGAGATCCCTGTTTCAATCCCTGATGTGTTGGCTGAGACAGTGCCTGTCAAACTTGCACCCAGTGAGATTCCCTACCCCATGGAATAGGAGATCTGCAGGATCAGGATCAGGAATGGCCTCCGGAATACACAGTGCCCACGACCTCTCGCAGGGATGGCAAGAACTCCAGGAAAGCTCTGTGAAGGAGCCTTGAAAAGTCCCTCCTCTCCCCAACTACACCTCCTGCAGCTTTTCTGGGGGAGGGGATGATCTAGCCCAAAGTGAGGTAGCAAGATTGAGCACAGTATTTCAAAAGAGGGTGTCCCATTGTTCCAGGGTAACATACACAGAGGAAAGGCTACATCTCTATGAACTCACCAGTCCTGGATTGAATTTGACCCTAAACCTGGGAATCAAATGTTGTCCCAGAACCATAATGAGCACAGAAACAGATTTCTACTAACAGAACAGAGATCATAAGGAACAGTGCCTGGGTTTGGCTACTTGGAGTACTTCCTGGTAAGCATTTGACCCAGTCCTTGCTTCTAGTCATCATTCCAACTGGGGAAGCAAAACAGATACTTAGTTTTGAGAAAAAGAAATTAAGATCTGAAGCTGCAAGCTGGGCCAGAACCTGCCGGAATTGGGCCATTATAACATGAGCCCCCTTTTCTAGGGAAGGATGTGAAAACATTTTTGGACAGGTCCTTAGCTGACTTCAATAGAGTAACGCTGATTTACACCAGCTGAGCATCTAGTTCCTTCTGTCTACTGGCCAGAATTCATCTGATGGGGCATATAAATCGCCCCCTTATTTAGCAAATCCTGGCTGTGTCATTCCCAGACAGGTGGCTGAATGTACAATACCGTAAGGTCCTGATAAAGATGAACCATTGTACCTTTAAGTCACTGCTCCAGAAAGAAAGGACCTTTCACATCCTTTTCTGCCAAACACCATCTGTTTTCTAAGATGAAGGGTTCTGGGCTGCTTGAGACTTAGTCATTTGAACAAAAATAGGTGCCCCTGTACTTGCATGTCTTAGCGCTGAAAATAAAAATTGCAACCCAGTACCTGGTTCTTCTCTCCCTGGACTGAGCAAAGAGAGCAGGCTCCTCTAGAAAAAGCCCCAGCTCATTAGCTGTTATCTCTTTAAAACACAGAGAGTGAAGCTGTGCATGAACACGCTGCTTTGGTACACTAGAGTGGCTGAAAGGCCTTGCTATTTTTCAGCAGGGGTCAGGGATTTATAGTGCGTTTACAAACGTTCACTGAGAAATTTAGCAGAGAAAGAGCCATGTCATCCTGAACATGAGGGAAAAAATGCCAAGGCCCAGCATGCTTTGAGAGCAGAAAGTCATGGAGCTTTCGTCAGGTCACCAGGGTTTGCCCTGCTTACCTCTGAAACAAGCTGGGCTCCTACCCCTCCATGGGGAAATGCAGCGTCGCTAGCCCATGTGTTCAAAAACCCCTGAGTCAGCCCCCCACAAATCATGAGATTGGCTGAAAAGCATGAGTTTTTTTTTAAATAATCCATTTTCCTTCTTAGTTTTTGAAGCTGTAGGGGGAAGCGGCCTGCCCCCAAAGTGTGTGAGTTTTAAGGGTCAAAACCCAGCCATAAATACACATGCCAATATGTGTCCTGCCCCTTGGCTGCTCAGAGGGCTCCCCTTCTTCTCCAGTGCACCCAGCATGGGAGAGCTGCCATCCATCACCTCCCTCTCCAACCCCCTCCAGTGTCCTTCCAGCCCCTCACAGTAACCTTTTCCCTTAGCTTCCTCCGGCCCCCATGTCCTTCTGCGCCCCCTTTCTGCCTCCTGTCGCCACAGCTCCCTGCCCCTCATTCCTCTGTGTCTGTTAAACCACCTACTGCTTTCCCCTCACATTCTGCACACACTTTTTTAGGGCCTCTGCCGCTCCTCATAGTTCCTGTGTCCTAATAGTGTCCCATCTAGCATCTTTAGAAGGGGCAGCCTTCCTTGCACAGGGGAAATGGTCGCCATTTTGCTGGCTTCAGACCAATGGACAGTAATGGGAGATAGTGGCCATTTTGAATGAGGGAAAACAAACAAGTTGGCCAAAACCCACTCCAAAACCAGCTGGACTAGTGGTAAAAATCACAAGAGTTGGCAACACAGGCAATGCTATAGCTCTTGGCTCACAAGCAAACACAGAGGGATTGGCATGGATTACCACACTGCTTCTTTGACCACCCTCCCGTCCCAGAGCAACCCATCTCCCCTGTGGTCCATCTTCCCAAGAGATCCCAGCTGACCACCACCTTGTGTTGCCAACTTTCTACTCACACAAAACCAAACACCCTTCCCTTGCCCCCTGCCCCACCTCTCCTCCGAGGACCCACCGCCACTCACCAATGTTCCCTCTAATTTTTGACAGGCCATGCGTGAAAAACAATTTCTTCTGTGCAAATTTTTGAAGCAGAATTCAGATTTGTGCGCCATGAGGCAAATGCGCCCAAGCGAGTAAAATGCATTTAAAGAGTTTTAATTTGCAATTTGTGATAATAATAGTTTTACACCATGTTATTTTATAAATGTCATTTTTAAATACTTAGGAAAAGGAAATTTAACCTCCTTTCCCTTTCCCCCCCTTGCCAGCTAGTAGAATCTGGCTGTGTTGATAGATGGCGGGCAAACAATGTCAAAAGTCGCCCGTAAATGATATTTTGGCCTGGCTCTGATGTAGTATTTCATTTTTTGTGTGCAGTGTTTCGCACTCGCGCACAGCTTAGAGGGAACAGTGCCACTCACTCCGTCCCCCTCCCTCTGTCCCTCGCTCTCCCCAATCTCAATCTCTCGCTCATTTTCACTGGGCTGACTCAGGAGGCTGGGGTGAAGGAGGTGGTGAGGGTTCCGGCTGTGGGGGGCTGGGGTGGGGTTTCCAGAGTGGGGCCAGAAATGAGGAGTTTAGGGTGTGGAAGGGGGCTCCAGGCTGGGGGATGGAGCTGAGGGGTTCAGAATATGTAGGCCTACTGACAGCAATTCTGGGCCCCAGGGCAGAACAGTTAATGGGCCCCCCATGCATGCACAAGCCATGCCCATCTGCCTGCACTGGCTGGTGCCCAACGAGCTGCCAGCTGTGCTGCTGGTGCCCAGTTTGCAGCTGGCATGGCCAGGGCTTCCACATGCTTGCCCGGTAGGGTTGCCAAATGTCTAATCGTGCCAACCCAGATACCCTTGCCCTGCCCCTGCCCCATCCCTTCCCTAAGACCACACCCTTTCCCACA
The DNA here is from genome assembly GCF_009764565.3 of Dermochelys coriacea. NCBI lineage: Eukaryota > Metazoa > Chordata > Testudines > Dermochelyidae > Dermochelys > Dermochelys coriacea. The sequence goes on along the minus strand of NC_050081.1, from coordinate 21,031,555 downwards.
CCTATTCCAAGGCCCTGGCCACTGCTCACTCCATCCCCCCTCCCTCAGTTGCTCATGTTCCCCCACCTTCACTCACTTTCACCAGGCTGGGGTAGGGGGTTGGGATGTGGGGTGCAGGCTCTGGGAGGGAGTTCAGATGCAGGAGGGGGTGCAGGTTCTGGGAGGGAGTTTGGGTGTGGAGTCGGACTCTGGGAGGGAGTTCATGTGCGGTAGGGGGTGCAGGGTTTGGGAGGAAGTTTGGGTGTGGGAGGGGCTGAGGGTCAGGCTCAGGGAGGGAGTCTGGGTGTGGGAGGGGGCGTGGGGTACAGGCTCTGGGAGGGAGTTGGGGTGCGGGCTCTAGGCTGGGATGGGGAGTTGGGGTTCAGAAGGGGCCAGAGGGTTGGAGCTTACCTTGGGTGGCTCCCGAAAGTGATCCGCACACTGCTCTGGCAGCGGCTCCTAGGCGGGGGGGCCCAGGGAGTCTCCATGCGCTGCTGCCCGCAGGCATCGCCCCCACAGCTCCCATTGGCTGCAGTTCCTGGCCAATGGGAGCAGCGGAGTTGGTGCTTGGGGTAGGGGCAATGTGCGGAGACACCCCCTGCCAGGGGCCACAGGGACATGCTGGCTGCTTCTGGGAGCGGCGTGGAGCGAGGGATGGCAGGAAGCCTGCCTTAGCCTGCTGGCAGCGGTGGCCAGGGGCCTACAGACCCTTTAAAATCACCCGGGCCCCTGGGCAATTGCCCCTTTTGCCTCCCCTCCTGTCAGCAGGCATGCTCACTTTTATGTCAACCCCATCCCTGTGGCCAGAATAAGTAGCACAGGATACAGGTGAGCAAAGGTAGGACTTCAGCAGGAATTGTTATATGCTCGGTGTTTTTGAAAATCTGTATAATTATTTGGGTACCTAAATATGGATTTATGAGATTAACTTTAGACACCTAAACACTTTATGGGAGGGGATCAGGGCTGCGATTGGGGGTTGGGGTGCAGGGGTGGGGGGTGAAGGCTCCGTCTGGGGGTGAGAGCTCTGGGGTGGGGCTGGGGATGAGGGTTTTGGAGTGCAGGAGGGTGCTCCAGGCTTTGACCGAGGGGTTTGAAGGGCAGGAGGGGGATCAGGGCTGGGGAAGGGGTGCACGCTCCAGGTGGCGCTTACCTCAAGCAGCTCCCGGAAGCAGCAGCAGCAGCAGCATGTCCTCCCCCCAGCTCCTACATGGAGGTGCAGCTAGGTGGCTCTGCGCACTACCCCATCAGCAATGCCGCCCCTGCAGCTCCCATTGGATGTGGTTCCCAGCCAATGGGAGCTGCGGAGCCAGCGCTTGGGGCGGGGGCAGCATGTAGAGCCCCCTTGCTGCTCCTACACAAGGGAGCTGGAGGGGGGACATGGCACTGCTTCCAGGAGCCCCACAGAGCCACAGCAGGCAGGGAGCCTACCTTAGCCCCGCTGCACTGCCAACTGGACTTTTAACAGCCCGGTCAGCGATGCTGACCAGAGCCATCAGGACCCTTTTCGACTGTGTGTTCCATCAAAAACCGGACACCTAGCAACCCTGCCAAAATCCCAACTTGCCCTCACAGGCCTCAGCCTGGCCTTCTGTGGGGAAACTGGCCTAAAATAACATTGAGAGGAGTGAGATTATTTGAAGCTGCAAATTCTCCCCACCATAGAGTTGGGATGATGCTCCTTAGAGCCTTTATCTGTCTGGACTCAGCCCCTCCCCAATCACAGAGCCCAACCTCACCGTGTACAATGCTTGTCTTTACTGCCGTGTTAGCCTAGCTCCAATGAGAGCGGTCTCACCACAAAAAAAAAAAAAAAAAACACTGGAGCTGCACAGAGCAACTGGCTTAGCCATACAAAGCTGCGGAGTCCCCCACTCCATTTCAGCATCAGCAGCGTTTAAGCTTCAACTGCCACCCCAATGGGCCAGCTTAAAGCACAGTTTACCTCAAGCTAGAAATCTGGGTCTAAGTGCTTGGGAGTCACGGTGAGAGGCAACACTCAGTTTATGACTCCAGCTAACATTGCAAGGTGACAAGCTCTGAAGGCCTTCTGGTGTAGGGGGGAATTTTGCTCTGGGTCATCTCCATTAGAGTGACATGAGCAGAGGCTGATCAGCCTGGAGGGCTTTAGCAGTGTTCCCTAACTCCATTTTGAAAAATACATATATCGCCATGTGGTTTTGAGGCCTGGTTTCTCTTGCACTCCTTGGGGAGGGTTGCTTGTGAGCACAGCAGCTGGAAGTTTATTATTGCAGAGCTGTGTGTGAGTGGCTAGTGGGTTGCACAACGCCCCCCCTTCCTCCCGGTTTGCTAGTGTAGGTTGGTGAGTGCTGCAAGATGCCCACTGTTTTGTTGCAGGGTCTTTATAAGCGCTGTGCTACACACATGGGCTTGTTATTGTAGGGTTATTTGTGAGCACCCTGCTGTTCCCACCCTGCTATTCCCACGATTGTAGGGTTGTTTGAGGGTGTGGCAGCACATCCCTGAATTTGTTGCACATCTACTTGAGTGTTTTGCTCGGCCCACACTGGTTTGCTGGGGCCGGGCTGCTGCAGTGGAACTGCAAGCTTGCTTGTGGATGTGGTCCCAGGAGCAAGCTCGGGAGCGCAATTCAATTTTAATATGTAAAATATGCTTTCTGCAAAAGTGCCCTCAGGGTAGTTCAAAGCAGCCCTTTCAGAGCCATTATTTTAGAACATTACAGACATGCCTTCAAATGTGCCTCCATACATTTTGATCTGATACATCCTGGAACAGTTTCTAGTCTATTAAGCAGATGGTCTCATTTGAACACAACTCGAAATATGTATTTAGTTAATATCCCAAGGGGAGGCATTTGGCTCTATTGGGTAAATAACACTCTGTGGGCAAGTCAGTTGCCTCTATGCAGCCGCTACAGAAGGAAGAGAGAGCAGAATCTGTGGCTTACTACCCTTTGTAACAGATTAAAACAGGAAATAAATGGAATTAAACCCCAAACTTCCTCCGTGCTTCAAACCGTGAGAAGAACTGGCCCCAACTAGCATGTGCCAGGAACTCCAGCACCTAGCATCTGATTCTGCTCTCAATGCAAATCCAAAGGAGCTTTCCTAAAGTCAGAAATAGATGTGAGAGAGGAGTGGGCTGTAAGGGCCAGATCCTCATCTGGTTTAACTCAGCAGCGTCCCAGTGCTGTCACTGGCCCTGAGCAATGGACTGGGACTCGGGAACCCTGGACTGTAGACCCAGGCCCTGCCATTGATCTGCTGTATGCTTTCATTTAATCTCTCTTATTCTCTCACTCTGTGCCTCTGTTTCCTCCTACCACATTTTGCCTATTTAGACTGTCTCTTGTTATGTTTTCTGCCATGTGGGACAGGCTGTAGAGTCTAGTCACAACTGTAATATCAACAACAGGATTCCTGCCAGTTTCCAGCCACTGAGGCTCTGGCTAAGTATCGCTGGCTTTAAACTAAGTCCACCTATATCCCTCTTCCTTCCCTTCAAAGAGGCACAAATTTAGGGCGATGTCCCCAATTCTCCATTGCCTGGCATCTTGTGAAGTCAACCAGCAGCGCACAGCGAGCATAAAACCTCACAGATCAGAATATGAGCACTTTGCACAGGGGCAAGTCATCAGACCCTATGACAGCCCTCACTCTGAACTCCCTGGGTTTTGTCAGTTCACATTCCAACTCAAACCGTATTTAAATGCCAATCCGCCCCCCTCCCCCGTTCCTTTTTGTCATCTGGGAATTTAGATTAACAAGAAAGTTTGACAAAGTGCTACTGTATATGTTAATAAACCCATTAGTGTCAGCCTGCCTGGCATATAACCTATGGAGTCACCAATGTTTACTAATATGATTGTCAAAGCAGTGGAACATTACTTTTTAATGACATTTCTTATCACTTCAGTTAAAGTAACACCCTGGGACAAGATAATCAGCAAGGCATTTAGCCACAAGACCATACACTGAATAAAGGCCAGTACATGAAAGATACCCATTTTGTCAGAATTAAAACATTCCTGTTTGCTTCATAAGTTGTGAGCGCAACTGTGAAGGAGAAATATGTTGCAAAATATTTATTGGAAGCAGCTCATTTCAGGTAAATGGCGCTTCAAAATGAAATGGTGAAAAAGGTTATTATAATACTCATTACATCTTCTGCATGCAATACGTTTATGGGCAATTTATACGTATGATATGCTTAATAAACCAACAGTATTTTAGAACCTCTCTTTAAAAGTGAGTTTCTAAAGTGGTACAGGTAGCCATTACGATCCTAGCACAATTTATTACTGCTTTCAGCTGTTCCAAAGCAGAATGGCTGCAAGATAGAGCGGGAATGGAATTTGGCTATATAGAGCACCTTCCATGCGCTAGGTAATTCCAAAGTGCTGTGCAAAGCCTATATAGGCAGCCACTCTGCCTTCATTAATGGTTCATTCACAGCCTTGGGCATTAAGGGCAAAATCCACAGTCCACTGAAGTCAATAGGAGTCTTCCACTGAGTTGAATAGGCATTGGATCAAGCCTTTGCTTCTGTTTTTAAGCAGGAGAGAATACAGGCCAAACCACTGGAGGTATCCCCTGCTTTCTGGGAACTTACCTTGAGTTCTTTTAATACTGAAATGATTATGATCTCTCCTCCATCTTATGATGACAAAGCACTGCCTATTTAAAAATAAAAGTTACAATAACATTCTTTTCCCATGTCTCTGTTCTTTCCCAGCCTGCAGGAAGAATAGCTTGCTTAGGTTATAGAGGGATATTTGGTTTACATGAGTGAGTGGGTGGGTGTGTTGCACACACCAGTGTGGGAGGATGGGAGGGGAAATGAGGTGTGTGCACATGCTATTGTCTGTGCTGAACATGCTAAGGCAAAGCTAAGTCAAAGAAATGAGCTTTGCATTTCGTTCTGAACACACCAGAGCCCACTGCCATTCTGACCCTGTGGGAGAGAGTTCTATAGACTGGGTCAGATTCCTGTGAAGCTTTCATCTCCCACATTGAGAAGCTTGCCCTTATCTGGAGCTTGGGTTGCTTTGGCCTCCGTGAAGGTCCTTGTCACAGTGGCTAAGACATATTAGAAAATTTTCCTTACTGAAATAATTGGACTGTGATAAAGGGAAATAAATGGCTCTTCAGAGCAGCAAAGGCTGCAATAAAAAAAAATGAATTATTAGTCCAAGATGGAAATTGCCTGTGATAAGTGACTGGATTAGAGCAAGAAAGGTTTCTGCAACACATGATGGTATCCTTCATGTTACATGACCAGATGGAAGGGAAATAATGAACCATATGTGGTAAGAAACCAAGTGGTGATGATACTGCCGTAACCAGTTAATTCACCATACTTAGTGCACCTCATTTTTCTCTGGGCATTACAGTGAACCAGATTATGCTACCCTTACTCACAGTGGCAATTTACTCAATACGCCTGCTTGCAGAGTAAGTGCTGTTCATCGAAGCACAGTTTGGCCATTTATTAATAATGTTCTAATTCATGATTCTTAATCAGATTTCATACAGGGGAAAAAGCCCATTACCTGCACTGAGTGTGAGTGAAAACTGTCAGCTTTATGATAAATTCATGAGTAATCCCACTGAAGGTGGTAGGCTACATCATACTCTGTAAAGTTAATAGCCAGGCTCCATCAGACACAAAAGGAAAGTCTGTTCCATAGATTAGGACTCCCCTCTGACAATCTCCTGCCACCACCAGATGTAGACAGAGACAGTCTCTAAGATGCACAGGTCATGACCCAAAGTTGCTTCTTGAGCATCAGTACAACAGGTGCTCATTTGAGAGATGATTTTAAACCAAGGTTTTAAACCAAGTACCTTGTTGACTCCAGGGTGGGTTTCTGCTTAATGTTGAGGACATGATCAGGTTCAGTATGATTAGCCTTGAGTAAGGTACTACAAATTTAAGAAGGGTGGCAGAATTTGGGCCTGGCTAACCAAAATGTATACATCTTTCATCTGAGGATCCCAAAATCACTTAACAGACTGGCACTGAACCAAATTCATCCCTGATATAAGGCCACTAAGACCAATGGAAATCACTTGGGGTGAACTTGGCCCACTATTCAGAAGGGGTGAAGGAAACAAACTATGGGGAATTTTTTTTCTAAAGTCTGACTAATGACTCAAGCTGGAATTGCAAAACACATTTAACTCCCCTCTTTGCCTTCCTGCTCCTGCTACCAAAACATACCTCGGCCTAATGAGATTAGAATGTACAATGCAAGGCCTTTATTAGCTAAAGCTGACTATAGTGCAATATTTGGAAATGAATCATGAATAAAGCGAGTGCCAGAATGAGATGTGGGGCCAGAGTTGTTCCAAGTGGGTCTCGATTTGCCCTGTTTTGTTCACTTTAACCTGTTGAAGACTGAGAGCCAGGTTTTGCCTCTATTTGTTCCCCACTGAAGTCAATGATCTGGCTTTTTTTCCCCTCACACTAGTTTATTGCCATGTAACTCCACAGTCTTCAGTGCAATTTATACTAGTGCAAGTGAGAGGAGAAACAAAGTCAATCAGTTTCCCATGGCTTGATTGAGAGCACCATGGTCATAAAATTGGCAATCTGTGTCCTCCTCTATACTCATTTGACTAGCCGTTTGAAGATGTCAGAGTTCTAAGCATTAGTTGTGGATAAAAGGGTTATTATTTATTTACAACCAAATGATGTCCTCAGCCACATACGTATACATATTCTCCTAAAAGCCACCAATCTGCTGTTAGTGGTCACTAGGAAAATCCTTCTCTAGCTCTGCACTTGCAACTCCTGCTCCACACCCAGAACTTTTTAAAACTATCCAGAGGTTCTGCGTGTGCCTTGAGGGAAAGAGTAGCTCAGAGTTCTGCTCTGTCCAAGTGTTTGACTGCAAAAAGTTGCTTACTTTGGAGTAGAAATGTAGAGCATACACAGAAGGCCTGGTTTCCATCAGCAGGTTATTTATAGCAATAGCTTTAAACCATTAGTACTGCATATTAGTGCTGGTACTTCTCATACTGCTATTCTAGGCTCCCTTCTTTCTCTTAGTGAACAGTCTGTGCACTTTGCTACATCCCATTCAGTTGTGCATGCTTTAATAGGCCACCACAGAGCTTGAGCTTGCGTTTGTGAAGCCAGGGGTTACAGGCACATTAGAACAGAAGAATGGCCATACTGGGTCAGACCACTGGTCCATCTAGCCCAGTATTCTGTCTTCTGACAGCATCTAGCACCAGCCACTTCAGAGGAAATGAACAGAACAGGACAACTATTGAATGATCCATCCTCTGTCCTACAGCCCCAGCTTCTGGCAGTCAGAGGCGAGGAACACCCAGAACATGTGGCTGAATCCCTGACCACCTTGGCCAATAGTCATTGATGGACCTATTTTTTTTAACCCAGTTATACTTTGGCCCTCACAGCATCCCCGGGCAACAAGTTCCACAGGCTGACTCTGTGTTGCATGAAGAAGTATTTCCTTATGTTTGGTTTAAACCTGCTGCCTATTAATTTAATTGGGTGACCTCTGGTTCTTGTGTTATGTGAAGGGGTCAATAACACTTCCTTATTCACCTTATCCACACCAGTCATGATTTTATAGATCTTTAGAATATTCCCCCTTTGTCATCTCTTGTCTAAACTGACTAGTCCTAGTCTTTTGAATCTCGCCTCATACAGAACTGCTCCATACCCCTAATCATTTGTGTTGCCTTTCTATATACTTTTTCCAGTTCTATATATATATATATATATATACACAAGTTACACCAACCAAAGCCAGCCCAATGTTAACAGTAACCGTTTGCTAAAACAGAGATCCATCGCCATTCAACCCACTCCCCCAGAACACATCTAAGTAAATAGACAGATTTTGCCACATGCCCTGAAAGTTAATAGCCAGGCTCCATCAGACACAAAAGGAAAGTCCATTCCATAGAGGAGGAGTCCGCTCTGACAATCTCCTGCCACCACCACATACGGACAGAGACAGTTTCTAAGATGCACAGGTCATGACCCAAAGTTGCTTCTTGAGCATCAATTCAACAGTTGCTCATTTGAGAGATGATACCTGCAAAGAGTGACTCTGATGAGCACCATCAATCTCTCCCAGCCAAGAAGGACATGGGTCTAAGACAAGTCATAGCATGATGCTTCCCTCCAAAACAGCAAGGTGCAAGACCAGCAGGAAGCCAGCTAGATAAGGTGCTGCAGTGATTTCCCCAGCAGACCTGCCACTGTGAAGGATACCAGCCTGGTGCAAATTTGAGGAACTTCATCCATTAAAATCTCCTGGAAAACTCCTCATGGCAAAATGACTCAAGTAAAGGGACTCAGATCACCAGACTGTTCCCTGCTTTGAACATTACCAGTGGCTGGGACCTCACAGCTGCAGTGATGCAGGAACTGGAAGTGGCTGTGATGTTCTGCAGGCCCTCAATGGCAACTGTGTCTCTATCACAGCTGAGTTGCATGGACAGGAAACCATCTAAGAGCACAGGCTGAGCATGAGGACCATATGTCATTAGGCTCATCAAGCAAAGAGAGTGAATGCCTGAGCTCTGGAGTCCAGTTATCTTTGTTTGGGTATAAAAGCTAATTCCTGTCAAACTGGCTTCCAGAAAAGGGTGATGCTTGATAGAGGTAATCTTACAATGTAATAACTAGCTCTTTCCATCATGATCTCAAAGTGCTCTACAAGGGAGGTGTGGATCATTATCCCCATTTTACAGATGTGGAAAGGGAGGCAGAGAGGAGAAATGCCCAAGGTCATCAAGAAGGCCAACGGCAGAGTTGGGATTAGAATCCAGGTCCCCAGTCCAGTGTTCTATACACGAGGCTGTACTACCTCTCAAGGAAAGACCATACTTTTAAGTTCCCTTCTCCCACAACCTTTTATGTAATAAATCTTTACATTTTGGGGGCTGGACCAGCACATGCCAGAGCAAGGACAAGGACACTGCTAAAGGAATTTGAATGTGCTATTTTACTCATTGAATAGGGTGGTTTCCAACTCTCTATACACAGAGCCACATTCTTCATTCTGTCATGCCAAGCCATTAGAATCAGGGAAAATCCACCCTGTAACATCCTGGAAGGTTCCCTGCTCAAGTCAATGGATTTGCACAGGGTTGTAAGTCACTGAACCATTTGAACCTACTTGTAGCAGGCTCTGAAGCTTCCACAGTGTAGTGGGCACCTGAATTAGCACAAGGATCCTCCTCACATCAGCTGCTTTGGAGTGTGATAGTCCCTCCCTAACAATTCTTTTGACCCCCAGAAGTTATGGTTTTCTTGGGCTGCTTTTCTATGTTGCAAGTTCCCCTTTGCAAAGGTTTGCTTGCAAGCCAGCTTGGGAGGAGCTGGTTGTCGCAGCCAAACAAAGGAGAGCACAATTTGGGTCCACAAGTTGCCTTCCAGAGGCAGTTCCTCTCCAGGAGAGAGAGGGACAGGCCCTGCCATTGGTTTTTGACCTGTTTTGAAAAGGCAATGGTCAATCAGTAGCTTTAACAAGACAGCCACATAATCTGGCTTGCACAGCAATCCTGTGCTAGCAGATTTTCTTAGTGGAGTTGTCAAGCACAGAGCTTTGTACCAACAAAATACGGGAAGTTTGGTCTTGATAGCCAGTGTTGTTTTTGAAACTCATGCCATAAATAATGAGAGACTAGCAGACTGAACTCCACAGATGTAAGAATCAGCCTCTGTTGAGGGCATGAATGGCCCGGTGCCCACAGCAAGATGTGCCAAGACTAAAAACATAGCCTGCTTCCCTCACGAACACAGGCTGCTTTGGATACTAGGGTTCCCACTGTTACTATAGCACCACCAACCCGGAGGGGGGGGAGCACTGGTCTCGTAAAGGCTGCATCTGGGGCCCCGAGTTTAAGGGTTATGTGACACCAACACAGAGCCTGGAAGGCACAAGGATCAGGCCATCTGCTCCACAAGAGGGGGAGAAGGGATAGTTACTGTACCACCTTCCTTGGCAGCTTTGGGTGCAAGACTGCTCTGCCCAGCCACCCCTTCATCGCTAAACCAGATCTGGTCTCCAGTCGCACCCCACCTCGGCTGAGCACAAAGAGATCCAGACAACCACAGCCAAGGGTGGGCAGGAGACCCCGGCTGCTGTTCTTCAGGTGGCAGGGAAGGCAGGAGCTCAGAGATAAGCCTACTGAAACAGGCAGCTCTTCCTCCTCTCCGTTTGCCTGCGATGGGGGCTGATAAGATGGAGTAATGGGGTCCTGTGTAGGGGTGTGTCTAGCCTCCCCTGACCCCAATTTCTCATGGGAAAGATGGATCAAGGCACCCTGGACTCAAGCAGGCTGCACTTTTCACAGGCTGCAATGTATGTTTTGCAGCTATGGAAATGCCTCCTCCAGATGGACTGAGTTTCATCAGAGTGAAACTCTCAAGCAGCCCATTCGACCGCCCTTGTTACGGGACTCAGCTGCTGTACTTAAGTTAATGTTCCATTATACAGCCCAGTCCCAGGCCGATGTCTCAGCACATCGTTGCTATTCAGGGTATTTCTGCAAGACTGTTTTCAAGAGCAAATGCTTCACCGCGGCGTCCTGGATTCTGTTCAGCGGCTCAATGGGAAGCCTCGGCTCTCTAAACTCTTCCCCAGTAGATTACTTAAAGGACTGCACCATCTGAGCTACCTGAGCCAGACATCGTCTGTGGGCTTCCCATGAGTCTCCTGTTAGAAATCCTCTGTCTATTGCTGTATCAGTTGAAATACATTTAGCTAAAGCCCTGGAGATCACTCAGTGGTACACTGAAAATTACCAAATGGCTTGACTTCCATTGAGCATTAATGAGTTATTGTTTGTGTTACAGGGCCCAACTGAGACTGAGGCTCCAATGTGGTAGGTGCTGTGTGTACAGGTGGCAAGAGACAGTTGCTGCTCTAACACTTATGGCTAGCTAGTACTTGCAGACTAGGGGGTTGTACCCTGGAAAGCAGGGACGCAGAAGAGGACTAAGGGTCCTGGTGCATAACCAATTGAACACAAGCTCCCTGTGCAATGTTGTGGCCAAGAGAGCTAATATGATCCTTGGATATATAAGCCGGGGATATCAAGTAGGAGCTGAGAGGTGGCGTTACCTCTGTGTACTGCACTAGTGGTATTCCAGCAGTGGTCTCACAGCCCCTTCTGGAGTCCACCCTTCAAAAAAGATTTTGAGAAATCAGTAGGTTCAGAGGAGAGCCACAGAAATGGGGTTTCCCAGTCCTCGAAGCAATGAGAGACTTGGCTACTGAGTTTAAGAATTTAGAGCTTAATCTATTGAGTTTATCAAGAAGAAGGTGACTTGATAACAGTTGATAAACTACCTACATGGGGAGAATATATCTGCTTGCTAGATTAAAGAGCTTTCCTCTAGGCATAACAAGATGCAAAGGTTGGAAGCCAAAGCTAGACAAATTCAAACTGGCAATAGGGAACATGGTCTTAACTGGAAGGGCAATGAACCTTTGGAACAACTCACCAAGGGATGTGGTGGATTCATCACCATTTTAATCTTTAAATCAAGATGCAATATTTTTCTAAGAGATGCTCTAGTTCAGTCATGTTATTGCGTTTGATGCAGCAGTTACCTAGTGAAGTTCCCTGGCATGTAAGTGCAGGAAGTCAGACTAGAGGATCACAATGGCTGCAATAAACAAGACAAAGGAAGCATTGTTACCCGCATTTAAGAAATGGGGAAGTGAGGCACAGGGAGACGTGATCAAAGTCACAGAGCAAGTCTGTGGCAGACCTAGGAGTTGATCCCAGGTCTGCTGAATCCCTATCCTATGCCTTTACTGCAAGACCATTTGTCCTCTGTCATCTCCAGACCATCAATCCCTCTTCCCAAAAATGGACAGTGTTTGTACAATGTCCTCAGTAGTATAATCCTAGTGCTTATAAATATGAGCGGGAGTTTCCCGACTAGGGCTACGGGTGCTGACCACATGCCTTTCCCCCTTCCCTTCTCTTGCCAAGGGATATTCCATCTCTTGCATACAGGTGGGCAACGGGCAGCAAGATGAGCCAAGGTAAAGGCGCTGAGGGCCCGGGATTATGTTCTCACCACATTTCTAGCAGGCAGGAAATCGAGTTTTGCAGTAAAAACAAAAATAAACCTGTTTGGTAGGAGCAGCATGGGGGAAACATTGATCTGCCAGCCTGACGCTGGGTGGAACCCATTATAGGGGAACTGCTGAGCTGCCAGTCACCCGTGAAAAGCAATGAACATGAAGTACCCAGGTTCAGATGCTCACATTATGGGACAATAGGGAAGTTTATTTCACTGGCATTAAGAGCAAGGAACAAAAGTAAATAGGAAGGGCAAGTCACATTAGAAAAACTGGAGTGCTAGATTGACCGCTGGTTTTACACTGCTACCCAGGGCATGCACCATGGTGAATGGCCCCAGCAGCAGGAGGCATAAGTGGGTAACTCTCCCCTATGGAGCTAGTCTTGCACCACCTAGAAAGCAGGAGGTTCTGGCCAGGGTGGGATGTGGTAGAGTGGCCAGGGTGTGCTGATCCATCAGATCCCCAACAGCTTCCTCTAGCACGCCTGGAGGATGCTAAAACGGCTCTTCCCCCAGCGTGACTCCCTCCCGCAAGGGCAGGCGGTGGTGAAAACAGTGCCTGCCTTTGCTATTATGGTGGAACCCTTCTGGATCATAATGTCCAGGAAAACTCCCTCTGCAATCCAGACCACAGTTTGGAGCAATCCAAGTAGAGAAAAAGCTCTTCCGTGCCCTCTGGAACAGTCATACCAGCTTTAACACAAAGGCCAGTGCTCATTGCAGTCAGAATTGGGAGGGTGGGGGGAGGAAGGAGGGTGCAAGTTAGTTCAATGCAGACACGTAGCTGAGCAAGGTATATTCAATATGGGCCTGATCCAGCAGAGCCGGCATGAGGTATAAGCACACTAAGCAACTGCTTAGGACCCCAAGTCTTTCAAGGGGCCCCTTACTAATTATTCATATGGTGGGGGGCAGGAGAATATTCCTGCTTAGGGTCCCCAGTGGGCAAGCACCGGCTCTGTGATCCACAGCTCACTGAAGTCAAAGGAAGTCTGCCTATTGACTTCAGTGGGCTTTGGACAGCCATGAAATGGCTAGTTTGATGCTGATGCTGAGTCAGAATGTAGTCAAAAGGTAGAAACTGTCATTTGGAGATGAAACTACATTCTCGGGTGTAAATCCAGGGTAACTACATAGGGCAAATCCGGCAAAGTTACTCCAGATTTACACCTGTGTCACTGAGAACAGAATTCAGCTCTTAGGGTCTGTATTTTGGGCTCTCATAAGCCTGAGAATCTAGGAACTCAGTAGGTGCTAATCATAGATTTATCTGGATTGACTATTCTCACAGCAGCTGGGTTACCTGTTACATGTACTGATTTGGACTGCACCCAGTCTGGAGCAGGGAAGCAAAAGGCTCTTGATCACATTTTCAAAAGAGCCGAATTCCCACTGACAGTCAATGGAACTTAGATTCCTAAGTGAGCTGCCTTTGAAAAATGTTACCCTAGCTAAGGCTCAGGTGTACCCACACCTGGAATGTTTCGTTCCATTCTGGTCACCAAAGATATTGATAAAGAAAAGTGAGTTCAACCAAGGACAACACAAAGAACCCGGGGGCTGGAAGGAGTGGCTTATATGGAAAAACGAGAAGACTTGCACTCTTGTCCAAATGAGGCAAAGGAGTGATGAGATAACAATCCACAAGTATCTGAAGCACGTACACATCCTAGGTACTTGTATAGTCCCCATTACTGCAGTATCTGAGCATCCTGTAACCTTTGCTGTGTTTAGCAGAGCTGTGTGGGAGAAAGGTAGCTCTTTTGTGGAAGATTTTGTTGTTCTGAAGTTTGTTTTTTCACAAGAGAGAATGGAGGTGTGGCCCCCAAAGCAGTTTGCCTGCTGGTGCTGCTCTAGTAGCACGGCCCCTCGAAATCCTGAGCTCCCCAACTCTGAGGCAGTCTGCATGACAGCTCTTTGTCCCCCTCTAGTCGGGGGACCATGCAAAGGGGTTCATGGGTCTGCTAAGACACTGGCTCTTTGGATCAATCAGTACAGGCTTGTTCTTTTACATCCAGCAATCCTGGGTTCTATCCCCACAGATGACCCAGCTAGCATCATCATTACATGTATGTAGACAGACAGGCACCAGTTCATTAAGGTAGGGGGTACTCGTTTGGAATAAACCACAACTGAAGTGAGATTCTTCAGAGATTCTTCACTGCCCCAGGGAAACAAAGTCAAGGAGGGACACACCTATAGCAGCCAGCCTGGCTGGTATTTCAGAACACAGAATTAAAGTTGAGAGCATCGAGTGGTGCAAATTAGCACAAACTCATTCCATACCACATTGACACAGACATTTCAGTCACATTTAAATGTACATGGCCCTTTAGATCTGCGTTTTTTGTTCCATGCAAAAAGAAAGGGATGAAGAGAGGTTGCCTCAAAATCTGTGCCCAGATAGCCCGTATTATCCATTCTCTGTGGATTATCAGCCTTCTGTCCCCTTTCCCCATGATAAAGCAGTCTCATTGAACATTTTCAGGGAACAGTAAAGCTCTCCTGGACTCTCTGTAGATTTACTGACTGGGTAGAAAAACTGACCAGTTAGAAGATGCAGATGCTGAGCCCGTATCAGTCTGTAATTGACATCATCATCCCGGTTAGGAAACTCCTTACATCTTTGAACAATTAGTCAATGTCTTCCTCCTTGGGAGAAGGTCTGGAGTCCGTTTCCGGCAGTAAGCAGAGAGCTGCTTGCCTTTAGTTGACACAAACAGGGTTTGTCAGCTTGAGCATCCCTGGTTTCTGGTTGGTGTAAGGTTACTGCAAAGTGCTTGGAAGCCGCTTACTGACTGAGAACAGAGATTCTTCGTGCCCTTTTCATAAAGGTCCCATTCAACATTTTATGTCCCCACTGGTCCTGTGCAGGCGCGAACCCCAAACACTCCGATATGCAAACACTTCAAATGTCATCTCTCATTGCGCTGGTGGGGTGAAGTCACAGGTAAATAAAGTAGCTACAGTGTAAGGTAGATGCAAACATGCAACTGCGCACATTCAATTTCCTCTGCAGACAGAAAACTGAAGAAACAGCCCCTCTGGCCAAAGCAAATACATCTGGCATCTTTCCTGCTTCAGCAGTGGCTACATTCATGGCCCTGAAACTGGAAGTGTGAACACATTGAGCCTGATTCTTATTTACAGTAAGGGTCTGACTCTCATTCACACTAAAGCCTCTTTACATCACTTTGGCAATATAGAGGGTCTTAGACTTGCTGTATATTACGTTTACAGTAAAGAAGAATCAGACCTTTACACTGCATGGGGAATGTAAATGACCCATTACACAGCCAGAACAGTGTAAAGGGGCCTTAGTGTAACAGAGAATCATGTCCATAATTCTTTAACACCATACTCCACTCACTGTGTTCCAAACCCATATCATTCCAATGGCCTCAGCACTGCACATTTAGCTGTCTGCTGCTGGTTTTCAGCACTGTGCTCAGGAAAAGGAGCAGTCCATTTGACTCAAATAGAAATTGTTCCAAACTTTTGACCAAGACCAAAAGCACTGTTCAGTTCAAAAAAGGTTTGAATTTATTCTATATTTTTCCATTTCAGTCTGTATGCTCTTGGCCAGGACCAGAAGAAAGATTGTTCTCATGAGACTTCCAGCCCAGTTTTTTGACCAAGAAGTTTGGATTGTTTTGGATGTGGCTCAGAAAAGCATCTGAACTCGGGGTTCCTTCTAAACCAAACCTCTGAACCTCTTGGGCCAGATATTCAGCTGGTGTAAATCAGCATTGCTCCATTAGTCAATGGCGGTATGCCAGAGGAGGATCTAGTTCTTAGGACCTCATCTGTTGCTTCTTGTGTTCCTCTCATTGGCTTCACCCCCATAGCCCTTGTGCCCTATGATATATATGAACAACGCACAATGGAATGTTCTATATTGACTTCAGGTGCTCATATCCTAACTTTGCAGACTGTCACTTCTATGCTTTGTTGGTTCAAACTCAGTTCTAAAGGACACAAAGGCACAGGACACAGCTGATACAGGCACGTGATCAGTTCCCTCTATCTGGCATACTGAAGATCACAGCAAAGATTCCGGCCCTTGCAGCCTGGTACAACATCATCACCCCTCCAATCACTTCACCCTGAATGATTGCTTATTGATCAGCACACTTAATTAACCCTCTGTCATGACCTGACTAGGTGGATTACAGAGGCCACGCTGTGTGTGCCTGATCCAATAGCCGATGACATCATTGGAAACACTCCAGCTGAGTTCAACAGGCTTTGGATCAGGCCAGACATATCTAGTGACGTGCTTGCCTGGCCCCCTTTTCAGGAAGCTGTCAGTCTCCACTGTTGCTCTGCCAGAGACACATAGCGCAAAGTCTGCTGAAAAGGAAATAGGACTGTAATGCCAACAGCGTGAGGGACAGGTCTGTGATCAGAATCCCCTCAGCCCAAGGGATCTCTGGGCATGTCAGCTCCCAGCTGAGGCACTGGTTTTACTAGTCACTGTAGATAAACGGGAGCAGGTGAAACACAGTGGAGGAGCTCATTACAGAAGCTGAGGAATAAAAAGTGATTGTAGAGAAAGGTCTGATGGGGAGTCTGAGTCCCAGATGTAGCCTTCCCAATTCCCCAGGTGTGCTTGGCCATCTGTTAGCTATTACACTAATTTACTAGTTTCTGAGATCGTTAACCTGACAAAGATCATTCTTCTTTAGGGATCATAAAAGGACAGGGGATGAGAAGGAGAGCTGGTAGCCAGATTGCATAGGGTGGCTATTATCAGGGTTCTTATGTCTCACAGCTGGACTTGGCACATGGATGACCTGCACTCTTTCTAGTCTTCACCAGAACCCGGCAAAACTAAAGGCAGCAAATCACCAGCCAAGCCTGCAGGCATTTAATGCAGCTTTTCTTAGTGCAAGTGAGTCTGCCCACATCTCAGAGGTATGTGCAGGGGGTGAGGTTGTGGGGGGGGGTGGTGGAAAGATGTTGCACCAGTGAGGTTTCTTGACTGATGTTTGATGACTTGTCACAACATGATATAACTAAAGGGACTGGTTCCATGCAAAGTGGATTTGGAACTGGCTGTACTGGGAGGGGAGCAGATGGGTCACAGAAGATGGTGCAGAGGGTAAACAGGGCTGCACAGTAGCATCCCGTATCACTGTAGAAAGCAGAGGATTTGTCCAGCCTTTGCTTGGGCTTCACAATAGGGAGGTGGAGGGAAGCATTCAACAGCAATATTTGGTCAAAACACCAGTCACAGAAATCCTTATCAGCACAGCATCTTTCCATCCCTCACCCGGGATGTGAGAGACCCAGGTTCAATTCCCTCCTCTCCACCAGAGGGAGAGAAAAGATTTGAACAGTGGTCTCCTGCTTCTCAGGAGAGTGTGCTAGCCGCTGAGCTATGGGCTAGTGCGTTATGCGGCACCCTCAGTCTGTCCTGTTGAAGTTGGTCCACTGTGGATAAATAATGGAAGAGTGATTGGAGTAGGGGGACTGGACCTAGAGTCTCCCACGTGGATGCCCTAACCACTGGGCTATGGAGTCATTCTTTCTAGCCCACTGACTATTTAGGTACTTAAGGTCAGTATTTAAGTACTCCACCCCAAAGCCTTATAGAATAAGGACTCACTTCATGCCCTTGCTCAATAGAATATGACCTATTACTCCTTTACTCATCCAAGTAAGGAAAGGACACAATCTAGGCAACAAATCGCACCATTGCAGGGCAACCTACATCTTGAGTGCCCCGCCCCCGCAGCAGATCATAACACAACCAGCATGTCTGCCTCAGTTTCCCTTCATTCCCCCATTAAAAAGGAACAGCCTCTGTCAGTGTCCATTTAGAGTCCCACCTTTGGGAATAACTTATTCATGTACACGATAAATGTTCTGCATGAGAAGCCATTATGAGAAGCCATTCTTCACCACAGCATTAAGTACAACAGAACCCCAGCAGTTTTCCAGGACCCCTCCCAGGGCACCATTTCCAGCTTACCCTCCTGAGAGTCCATCTCCAGTGTTCCCAGTCTTGTTTTGCCCTCGCCCAAGGGTTCCACTCTCCCAGCCCTCCCCCCAGGAGCTCCCAGAGTCGCTTCTCTCCCACAACACTTCCCCAGCAGCCCCAAGTCAGATCCCCCTGGGAGAGAACTCCTTGCAGGGCTGCACTCACCCAGGCCTCCCTGCTTATGAGTCCCACCCCGCTCTTGGTATCCATCCTCCAGCATCAACCTTGGCTTCCCCTAACCAGGCTGGATCTTCCCCTTTCCCTAGGGTCCTCTGCACAAGCTCTCCTGTAACTCAGAATGAGATCTCCCGCCCCGGCCAGCTCTTACCTACAACTTTCTGCCCCTTTTGGTCTTCCTAATAGCTCTCTGCTCCAGCTCTCCTCGGCTGCTCCTGTCTCTTGCCTGTCTCCTTTTTACATGGCCCAGGTGTCTTCTCTTTTGCCCAGTTGGGAGGCAGCTGATAAGTTACAGGTGCACTAGACCCCCGCTTCCTCTTAAAGCGTTCAGCTGCCTAACTCATGTGGAGGGCCTGATCCAGTAGGCGTGCTCGGAGGCCTCTACCGGATTGGGCCCATCACACAAAACAGCCAGGTGGGGGCGGAGGACCTCCCTTTTAGCCCAGAAGTTAGGGTACTCACCCTGGATGTGGGAACCACTGCCCGCATGGCTCAAGTCCACCTCTGCCTGATGAGGTGAAGGAGCTGAGACAGGGCTCTCCCATCTCTCAGATGGGTGCCCTGGCCACTAGCCAATTAAAATTTAGTTATTCAATTGTTTAATGAAAGTGGAACAACTTCAGTGGGAGAGACTGAGTGCGCCCCTGCTCAGACTATTCCATAGCTCAGTGGGGAGGACCCTCACCTGAAAGATACTACAGCCTTGCTCAAATCTCTGCTCCTCAGGCAGAAGGCAGACTTGGGCCAGGGTTTCCCCTCTTCCTGGGTGAGTCTTAACCATTGAGCTCAGAGCTAGAAGGCAGGGGTCATCCTCCCACCCAGCAGCCATTCTGTGTGGAGTTAGGTGGCCTCTGAGCACACCCCCTGACTGGACCCCCCCACGGGACATAGGCAGCCAAATGCCCCTCTTTCCCTGTTCATGAATCACAAGCAGAGAGAAGCACCTCCCCGAAGCCTGGACTTAGGCGCTAAACTCCAAGATAAGGGTGGACTTAGCACCCACCCATTGTTGCCGTCTCCCATTGACTAGCTTTGGCAGCTCCCTGCCTAGCATGCTGGTTTGGGGGATCCCATTCTTAGGCACCGTTCATTGTCTTGTGGATTGTGACATTGTTCCTGTGAGCTTCTAGGCACCTAAACTTAGACGTCATGGTGCAGAGCATCACATCATCTCAGGCCCTTTTGTGGATTCAGGCCTAGGAACCTAAATACCTTTGTGGATTCGGGTCCCTGTGACAGGATCCTTTCTTTTGGGTTAAGCATTAAAGATGCAGAAATATCCCAGAAGCTGCTCCTGTGGGCTCATCAATTCCGTCAGACTCTAGAACAATTGACACTGAGAACAGATGCAAGACAAAGAGCAGGAAAAGCCCCAGAGCTATCCCAGCACTCTGTAGCTTGGAGCCATTTCCTTGTCTATGATCCAGCCTCGCATGTCGTCCTGGCCTCAGAATAACCCTGTGTCACCTGGACATCGATTTTTACACTCTTTCTGAGGCTCATTTCAGTTGGTTCATACCCTGAATGTACGTCCAGGGTTTCTTTCTCTCTCTGCAGAGTTAGTCTCAGTCCCAGGGGAGCAGACGAGTCAGGGCCAGACCTGGGGACATTTCGCCTCCGTTAACTGACTAACATTCTCTGTCTCTTTAAGAGGAATGCACAAGGGCTTGCCAGAACTTTTTCCCTTTCAGCTCCGTAAAACAATCCTTTCCTCAGCTCCTGCCAGCTGAATGCTGCTTTTGTCAAGGAGCAGTCACAGTCTGAAAGGTCCAGGCAAGTCTTATCCAAGAGTTTATGAGCAACGGTGTATAGGCACCTCTGAAAAGAGCAGCATGCAACATGGCCCGCTTCAGATTTGTTTTGTTTTAATCTCAGTATAATTTTGGGTAGCATTTTAATAGGGCATCGTATTTCAAAGGCAAGGAGTAGGATCTATGCAAAGCACTGGATAGTTTCTACATTCATTGACCATCAAATCCTCCTCCTCTGCATCTGCATTCTATTATTAGAGAATATAAAGCTCTTTATAGGGCTTTCAGCCTCTTAAAGCAAACCATCTATGGAAGTTACACCACTGGAGAGACCATAGTAGCTTTATATACTTCAGCTCTAATCCAAGGAGAGGAAAAGTGGGAAGAATGGAGAAAACACAAGATTTTGGAGGCGACAGCCTCAGCTTGTGTAAATTGACGTAGCTCTATTGACTTCAGTAGAGTCATGCTGAGATGCACCAGCTGAGGAGTTGGCTCTTGGTCTGTACTCTATAGCTGCTGACCAGGCTATGATCTCACCTGCGCAGCCTGCTAGTCAGTTGTCCATGATTTAACTCCCCGTGATCTCATTCCAAGATCAAGAGAATGAAGTTCAGAGAAGTCCCCATTCTGCGATTAGTTGCAGTGTGAACAGGTGACTGGGAGGTGGGGAGCAGCAGTCAAGGTCTCATCACTAGGGTAGAAAGGGGAATCCCAGCCCCAAGAGCCAGAAGTACCAGTGCTGGTACCAGTGCACGAGCAGCGGTTGGAACCTCACTGCTTTAAAGCATGAAAGTGAGGGGATTTCAAATAGCAGAGGATTCAGTGATGGGGCACAGTTGGCTGGCCGCACAGTCTCTTGTTCTCTGAGGGGTCCATCATGAGAGGTGTTGAGTGCCCCATATTCCACTGAAGCCAATGCGGGTACCCAGTGCCATTCTGGTTCAAGAACCTGAGCCTGCACCGACGCAATCCACTGACCTTATAGAAGGCCTTGAATCTACAGCTCTGGCCTTTGCTGGGTGCTGGTGAGCATTGCATTTCCACCTGACTGATTGCTGCAGCAATTCCAATCAAAGGGGAGCGCAGGCAGCAGTCCCTGGCTCCACCCCAACCTCAGCCTAACGGCTGCAGTTTGTATCTAGAGAAAACAGACACCAGCAGCAACGGCGTTCATTAACAAGTTCATGTTGAGCCGAGGATGAGTGGCCTATGGAATCACCCCTGGAGAATAAGCCATTCATGGAGGTGGATGTCCTCGTGTCCAGCGACCTAGCACTGCACAATGTGTCGGGGGAGAGAGAAACTCAGGGAACAGTAAGAGCCCAGCTCTCTTAGCTCATTGCCCTTTTCTACAAACAAAAGCCCCAGCACCCCACAACAAAGATGGGCTCCCAAGTGGCACATCCCTCACTGCCTCCAGCACTCACCGTGACCCAAAATACTGCTGAATAGGTCTCGCGTAATAGAAAGAATCCTAGCATTTGAGTCATGTAAGCAATCCTGCAAGTATCTTGTATATAGGTATCGTCCAGTTCCTCCCTGTATCTTGTATCTAGGTATTCAGTAAGGCCCTAACTATTCTGTTCCTCTGGATTTGGAGCTGTATGATTTATTTCTATGGCATGAGCTAGGAACCATTCAAAAATGTTAAAAGCCCTTCTTAAAAGAGTCCAAATGAATTTATAATGCTGGCTGCCTGCCAGCAAACGGAACGGGCATTTCAAACAAACAGGAACCTGAAGTTAATTTGCATCTGCTGTTGATATTTAGGGTACCCTAGCCTACCATAAGCCCTCAAATATAAGCGATACCAGTCCACAGACCATTGGCATGTCGCAAAACAAAGACACTGAACAGGAAAAGGAGACAAGGTGGGGGACCGTGGACCAACTTCTGTTGGTGAAAGAGACAAGCTTTTGTGCCACCCAGAGCTCTTCTTCAGGTCAACTTAATTCAGCCAACAAGGATCAGGGGCCATCACCTGAAAAGCCCATCATAATTTGCTGTTTGCAATTTCTCTGGACTAGAGGGAGGCAGAGGAGACTTTTTTTAAGGCCAGTTTTACAGCTTGGAGGAGTGCCTGGAATAGTCATTGCTTGTGTGCAGAGAGTTGAACGGGAGTCAGTTCTGTGGCTGGCCGCACACTCTCCCAGCTAACGCCCTTCCCCAGATCCTTTAAATGATGCCATGCCACCCCTGCCTTGCTCAAAGTGAGGCTACATTTCCCCTTCAGCAATGGAGAGTTTGCAGTAGGTGAGGGCTCAATCGCAGACACCGGCCTTGGAAAGAGCCCCGTATAACTGTCAGCACCACACACATCGCCACGTTGTGATGCATAAGTTGGTTCCCCAGGAAGGTGGCAACTCTTAAAAAATATTCTGATCTATAGAACCCCCTGCTCTCTACAGAACTCCCTGCTATCACAGCACTGTCTGCCACTGATCTGCTACTGCTTCTCCATCTTGCACTGCAGGTTCCCTACTGAGCAGACACTAAAACAGCACTACCAACACACCTCCACCTGAGCTGACCTGCAGAACCCCATGCTCTTCTTGCCCCGGGCCCATCTGGGTCCCTCATACCTTTAGTCTGCACTCCCCTGCAGAGTGGCGACAGGAGGTTGAGCTCTCAAATGCACCCGAGAAGAGAGACAGCTTTCTGCTACCTTTTCATCCCTCCAAAATTGGGAGCAGCCAGGGGCCAGCTCAGGCCCCAGCACCCAGACTGCAATGGCTGATAATGGACCTCTAGGGCTTTACCCCCTCCTGCCCTTAGCATGCCAATGCCAAACCATATCTCCACACCAGGGGAGACCTCAGAGTCCCCCTCAAGGCAGCTTTACTGTCCCTTTGTACCACTGGAGCTGCACAAAGGAGCTTTCCTGTGGAGCAGGCTCTGACCCATATTACTCCCACCCTGTTTGGGCCTTGCTGTAGGTGCAAAGGGGAGACCAGGGTCTATCATCTGACCAGGTTGGATCCCCACTTTCTCATCCCAGAACATGCACCATTTCCTCCCTTGCCTGACCAGCAATGCCTCATGAACCTTATCTCCCCTTCCCGGAGAGCTGGGACAGCCTGGGTAAAGCTAGGCTCATGAGGGCCCTGAAGGCAGGCACTTGGCAAAGGAGCAGGCAGCAGATAAAACATTTACAAAGCCTGGACAGTTTTATTGCCTTGGGGAAACTCAGTGGTTCTGCCTGACCCAGTTCTGCTTCTGGAGCTGAAAACTGGACAGGGAAGAGTGTCAAACCAGCTTGGAGAAAATTCCAGGCAAGGAGTACGGGAGTATCCAAACAAACACTTACTGCAGCCACACTGATTGGCACCAGCTGAGGATCTGGCCCTTGGTGGGATGCTGAGGGCATTTCAGCCCTCTCAGTGGCCAGTATACATAGGGCAATAAGG
The DNA here is from genome assembly GCF_009764565.3 of Dermochelys coriacea. Classification (NCBI taxonomy): domain Eukaryota; kingdom Metazoa; phylum Chordata; order Testudines; family Dermochelyidae; genus Dermochelys; species Dermochelys coriacea. The sequence goes on along the minus strand of NC_050081.1, from coordinate 21,008,183 downwards.
CTGGAATTTTCAAAGGAACTTATGGGAATTAAACACCCAGATCTCACTGAAATTCAATAAGCATTGGGCGCTGTGACACAGAGTCCAGTTCGTGGTTCATTACTCTTTGTCAACAACTCCTATCAGGCCAAACAAACTCACTACACCTAACATATTGCTGTCATAGTATTTATCCAAAGAGTGTCCTGTAGAGCATCAAATGAAAGGCAATCAGACACTGGTCATTCATAGCATGGTGAAATGTCTGTGCTGACACCGTATAAGGAATTGTGCATATATGCCAAAATTATGTTTTCAAGACTGGAACAAGGCAGAGTGGACAAACATTGCTTCTGCCAGACAGAAGCACGTATATTCACCTATCCCTGTCTCTAAAGTAAATTTATGCATTGTGAATCCAACACAAAGGAAGTCCCATTTGCATATTACGTCAACAGGAAAAACAGGTTGATTGGGGATGTAAGACCAACAGGGCAGAGCACGCTGGAGTCTGAACCGCAGGAGTCACCCAGACTCTGGCAACAAAGTCAATGAACTTTGGGAAACATAAGCAGCAAAAGGACATTCCATGATCCGTTTCACTGAGGAACACCCTTGGCAGAAACGGGGATTTGTGAAGGAACGGATCCTAGATTGACCGAAATCCAGCAAGCTTGGCAGAAAGACTTGGAGGGTGAGAAACTGCTTTAGACCTGGGCTGCAGTCTATTAAGTTAAGTTTTAGTCTCTAGAAAGCAAGTTATACTTCTGTTTTACTTGTAACCGTTTCCAATATCCTTACTCAATACTCTGTGAATCTCTGCTCTCTGTTAATTAACAGATTTGTTTCCACTATCAGCAGATTACAGTGCTGTGGGGTTCAAAAGGACCCAAGCCTGAGTGGTAACTTTTCTGCTGCGTGTACACTGTCTCTTTGGGAACAGCTTACCTGGCAATTACTGAGAGTGTCCAGTGACAGGGGCTGGACACTACAGGGGGAGTTTGCAGACTGGGGTGCACCACGTATTAACCTGCAAGGCAAAGTAAGGGCAGGCAGAGTTCTGATTAGTTTGTTGACTGACTGACCAGAAATGGCAGGGAACTGACACACTGCTTAGCATCAGCAAATCTCTCTTGCACTGAGGCAAGGGAGCAACACTGTGATCTATGGTTCTGGACACGCTGAGAAAATGTTGCAGGCATCTATCTCCCAGAGGCTCCTTTGACATCCCTGGTCTGATTTCCTAGAGCTGCTCTGATGATCTCCACTGAACCTGTGTCACCTGTAAAAACCATCCATATACATGGGTTTGTTCTTTCAGTTTAGCAGTAAGGACCTTGGTACAGGATATTTCCTGAGGATTACTCACAAGCCATACCCCTTAAGCCATCAGCCCTCAGCCAGCCATTAATCCTCAGGAAGTGCCCAGTGCCTCACTGGTAATTACTTAAATAAACTTTCCTTCCATGGTAGATGAGACAGGGACATTTTTTCCTGACATCTACCAATAATGTTTTATTTAAGGTAAGATAACATGAGATGTTGGGGGCGGGGGGATGAGCTGCACCTGACTAAACACTGAAACACATCATCCATGGATGGATGGTTATAGCAGAGTTTTTGCCTATTAGCGTCTATCCCCAATTCTGCAGCCAGTGGAGTGGGGAGGAGTCATTCCCAGTACTCAAGGGAGGAGGAAAACAGCTCTAGTATGGTTTCACCTTATATATGCAGGCATATATCCTCTATGCAAATCTGTCTCATAAATCACCGAATCCTTCCCAGGTGCACCCTGGAGTAATTTGCTAGGAAAATACTGTTCCGACTGAAGGACTCAGCATAGCAGAATATTCTTTGTGAAGGATAATATCCAGGATGGAGGTGACTTGGAAACCTGCCATGCTCAGAAAACAATTCAGCCTGCCTGCCTTGAAATCTTTCATCATGACTATTGCAGATGGAGCAGAATTTGCAGACAGGAAGTGCACTGTTGTGTTTAGCTCCACCACTCTGCTGTGCAGTGGAGCTAGCATGCTCTCATAACCAAATGCCAACTCGAGGTCCCCAACATGAGAATCACCAAGAAATAAGAGCAGGGAAGATAATAAATAATGGTAAGACAAAGCACTTCTTCAGCATCTGTCACAAAAATATTCCAGGGCATGTCACCCTTCAATCACAACTAAAATCAGCATCTGCCACATACCTCACCAGCATTGATTTGAAAGGCCAGATCCTCAGCTGGTGTAAATCAACATGGCTCCATTCACCTCACTGGAGCCATGCTGATTTACATCAATTGATTTGGCCCTAAAATTGCAAAAGTTGCATAGATTTTAAGCCTAGAAGGGACTACTATGCTCATCCACTCTGACCTGTTCCTTAATACTGGCCACAGAATTTCACCCAGTAATTCCTACACCAAGTCTAATAACTCAGCCTTTCGCCTTCCAAGTATAGTTAATGGGACATCTACATAAAGAGCTCAAACACCCAAAGGTTTCCAAATTATTTATAGTGCAAACTGATAACTCATCACCATTCTCTGACTCCCAGGCAGATCTAGGATTCATTGTTTGTTCTATGTAATAATTATCACCTTCTTCCATTTTATGTGTAGGGTAGTGTGTTATTGTAGAGTTGCTTGTGAGTACAGAACTGTTTATGTTTCAGGGGAAGAGAAGAATAGCATTTAATTTGAAGGGGAAAACCCATTTAAATGACAAGGCCATTGCAAATGGATAAGAAGAAAAGAGAAAAGGGAAGTCAATTAAATTAGTCCGTTTACGTGGAAGGTGCTCAGATACAATGGTGATGGACAGCAGCATAAAACCCCTAACGATTAATAATCAGAAGAGAAAAGCAAACCAGAAAGATATGCTGGGCCAAGATTTTGAATAGGATCAGAGGAATTGTCATATTTGGTCAGACTAGGGGTCTGTCTAGCCCATTATCCTTCTCCAATAGTGGCTGGTACCAGCTGCTTTAGAGGAAGAAGCAAGAAACCCTGCAGTAGGGCAGCGAACGAATGACCTGACCCCAAGGCTCATATCTTCCCAACCCCGATTAGCTAGTGGTTGGCTCATGCCCTGCAACAAAAGGATTTATGTTCCTCTTGTTTGTTTTTTGTAATATTTACTAATATGGCTTCTGCTATTCTAGAACAGCTGGTTGCAGTCCAGTTCAGAGTGAGCAGGTATCCAGCGACCAAAACCACCATCACTGTGGGAACTAACTGGCATCCTTGGTGGGAAGGCTCAGGGCAATCTGTTGTGTTTCTGTTAGATTTGGAAAGTCATCCCAAAGTCCACCACACAGTGAGTCCAAGGGGGAGTGTGTGACCATCGGACACTCCCTAAAAGCACAGCTACCTGTAATGGTTTGACCCCTGCACCTCTGGAATGAAAAGAGGCCCCACAACATTGTCAGCAGGAAACTGAAAATTGACAGTGACTTAAAATGAGGTGGAAAACACCAGGCTTGGCGATCCAAGCAAAGGCTACCCATCAGCCTGATTCCCTAGCCAAACTCACCCTGCAGAAGGGAATTCCTGACATTGACTGGCCTAATTAAAGGCATTGAACTCTGCAGCAGTTATTCCTTGAAGTGCCTTAATACAACGTGACACCTGGCATACGCAAGGAGCCCGGTCACACACCCGTGCACAGATGGTTCTCATTTCAAGGGGCTTTGGCATTTGTGGAGGTGCACCATCTGCAGCATGCTTCCTCCATTTATCCTGCTGGGGCGATCTGGAGTGGTGAAGTGGTGGTTAGTTACATACCTGTGCTCACATTCACTTAGGGTTCTGGCAGGCCAGACATTCTGCAGAAGGCCTCATTGAGCAGAGGGGTGGCACAGCTCAACACGAAAGGTCAATCGAAAGGGAAGGTTTCAAAGCTGCTTCACAGGCTAAGATTGGCATTAAAACCTTTCCTCGAGGGGTATTAAAGCAGAAGGAACCGAATGAGCTGATCCTGGGTCTTAGCCTTTAGCTTCAGCATTGCTTCCAGGTCACAGGCTCTTACACAGCAAGGACAATTAGCTCCCGATCCTCTGGAGAACAGTCTGTCTAAGTAACTTAATGGTATGGAAAGGGTCTTGAAATGATCTAACATCAGGGAGCGTTGAGGCACAGATGAACTCCAGAGGATTTTGGATGCAGGTTCTACCACTGACTGTCTCTAGCCACCTTCTGCCTGTGCTCCAGGGATATGGTCCCAGAGCATGGAAAGGAGGTGGATTCTGCTGGCCTCTCACTCTGTCATCAGTGTTCCAGGAATGAGGTCCCAGAGCACAGGATCTTTCTGGCCTATTCTAGGGAAGTGCTGGCCTCAACTTCCCACTCTCTTTCCAAGGATGGGCTCCTGAATCCTAAATACTGCCAACGGTGTGACCTGCACATGCTCTGACTCACTTTCCAAAGACAGGCTCCTGGAATGTAGGCATCCTTGAGAGATGCTTCCAATGCAGCCAGCCTTGTTCTCCCCACTGCACTCATGAATGGGCCTCTGGAATATGTGCTTTTCCTTCTTGCTGTCCCGAGAACATTTCACTCTACAGATCCCAAATCACAATGTTCAGGCTGGGTTCAGCAGACTCTCATGCAGTTGGCTTGAGAGGGTTTTAGTTTCCACCAGAACCACATGCCCAGCCCTAGGAAGAAACATTTCCTTCTGAAACCACAGCGAGACAGTGACCAGGAAGAAGCAGACATTATCAGCCCTGAAGATTGAAGTCCCCTCTATCTGTAGAGCATTAAAACATAGGCAGGGGTCCGCACCAGTAAGCCGTAGCCTGATCTGGTGTGACCCATCTCTAAGGATGAAAAGAGAGTTCACTTCCCTTGACCCATTGCATCATTGGCCCCCACTGCTGAAAGTGCCAAAAGGATGCCAGTCAGTGCCAGACCACGCAATGATGGTTTCTGGTGTGGACACCTGCCCCTGAGGAGCTGGAATGAGACCCATCAGTTCATTTATATAGGTCATCAACCCTCAACACCTTCTCAAGGGCAATAGAAGCATCCGATGAAGTGAGCTGTAGCTCACGAAAGCTTATGCTCTAATAAATTTGTTAGTCTCTAAGGTGCCACAAGTACTCCTTTTCTTTTTCAGTATTCTTCTGTGACTATTTTCTTCCATTGTGCATGTAACATCACTGTGAAGTGCAGGATGCAAGCCCCCTCTTGTGGCTGGTGTTTGTAGAGAATCACAGCCCACTACTGCTGTCAGCTTGTAGAATTATTCTTTTAGTTCCTGGGAGAGGGACCTGTGCTTTTAGATCTGAAAGTCCCCGGTTCAACCCCTGTTGATGAGCCATGAGACTGGTCATTACCGGCGGACACCAATTGCCATTGTAGGGTTGCTCATGAGTGCCAGGGTCCTTATGTTTAGGATAGGAGGAAAGCACTGAAATATTTGGTTTGAGATTTAAACACAAATAAAGGAATATAATAGTATTGCATACAAATAGTGAAATCAAAGAAAGACTAATCTGGGACATATGAATATTGATTGGGTCCTTTTAAGATGACCAATAATATTCTCCTTCATAGCCCTAAAAAAGGATGGCACGTGAAATGCATCTGAATTCATATTAATAACATAATTGTACATTATTGAACTACCAACTGATTATTAAAAATACATTTATTGAGGTTGGACCACAAAGTAATAGATACTTACCTCTTGCACAGCTGCTAAACCTCAGTAAATAGTGATTATTAGAAACACATTTACTGAGGCTTAATGATACCGTGTGTATCAGTTACACAGGTCTTAAAACCCAGTCAGTATGTTCTTAATCCATATTTACTGAGGATTTATAGCGCGGCAGTAGATCTGCCTGACTTCAGATATTGTTGCTGAGCCCCAAGAAATGTCATCTTAATACTCATTTGATAGTGAATTAAGGTATAATACATGGGGAAACGACTGTAACAACCAATCAAAGTCCAGAACAAACACAAAATACAAATACAAAAATACACCCAATTTCCTGCTCCCAAATCATGACAACAATATGGCTCCCTAACTGACCAATCACCTAACTCCTTCCATCTTTCTTTGATGGGCTGTTCCAGTGGGTTTGAACTATAGTCCATGACTCATTTGAGGGACACTTCTTCAGCCACAGCAGTTCAGCCACTGATGTTCAAACAGGTTTCAGAGTAGCAGCCGTGTTAGTCTGTATTCACAAAAAGAAAAGGAGTACTTGTGGCACCTTAGAGACTAACAAATTTATTAGAGCATAAGCTTTCGTGAGCTACAGCTCACTTCATCGGATGCATTTGGTGGAAAAAACAGAGGAGAGATTTATATACATACACAGATCTCTCCTCTGTTTTTTCCACCAAATGAATCCGATAAAGTGAGCTGTAGCTCACGAAAGCTTATGCTCTAATAAATTTGTTAGTCTCTAAGGTGCCACAAGTACTCCTTTTCTTTTTGATGTTCAAACAGTGACACCTCCTGCTCGTAGCAACACAGTTCAGGGCTCTCTTAGGGTTTCCAGGGGCCATTTGACCAACTACATTCAAAAAGCCTCTCTCCATCCCGTGGGGCATCTTTCCTTGTCAGGATCGTTGTTGCAAATTGACTGTGATCACAACTGCAATGACACTAAAACTGGATGAAAACCAAATACCACCCAGGAGGACCAAACTGCAAACTGGCCTGTTTAGATCAGTGCAGGCCACAGCAACAAGAGGAGATTGAGGACTGGTAAATGGAAAATCCTTCACCTAGGGAGAGGAAATGAACACAAGATGTAGTGCAAAAGGGAGGATAGCGAAAAGTAACCAAAGAGTTCTCTGTTGGGTCTGGAACTGGAATGTGTCTTCAATTATTATTTTCGCTAAAAGGACTTTGTCCAGATCATCCGTTGGCATAAAGCAATGTAGGTCTATTGAAATCAATGATGCTGCGCTGATTTGCACCAGCTGTGGATCTGATCCTACCAGTCTGAAAGGGCCACATTGGGTCAGGGGAAAAGGATGCTGGTTCTGTCTTTTCTTAGCATGATCTTGCCAAGATAACTGGACTTTTGAACAAGATTCCTTCCTTCTGACTATTTTTCCTTCTTTCCTGCCTGCTCTAAATATTTGAGTTCAGTGTCCATGATGTGTACCAGACTGACAATCCCTGAGATTCACATCCTCTCTGCATCCACAGAGTTGCTTCCTTATCCATTAATGAATGAGAATTCTTTTAGAAATGCTTAGAAACCCAGGCATTTATTCTTGGATTTGTAAAAAAAGAAGATTATTGAGATCACAATAGTGCCTAGAGGTCCCAGCCAAGACCAGGGCTCCATTGCTTTAGACAAACACATAGTAAAAGACAGCACATGCCCTGATGTGCTCACAGCAGCAATCAACAAGGCAAAAGGGGAAGCAGATGCACAGAGAGGTGAGGTGACTTCCCCATGGTCACACAGCAGATCAGAGCAGGACTAGAACTCAGGGCTTCTATTTGCCCATTGGCATCCACTACTAAGCCAAGCCACCTCCCATGGAGAACATGAGGAAGGAAACCTGCACTGATGATTGAAGAACTCCCTTAAGCCTGTCTTCTTTTGTTAAGGCTCATGCATTCCAATACAGGTGACATCATGATTGCCAGAGCCTGATGGGTGATGCTATAAAATGCATGAAACCATAAAAATGTCAACAGCAACAAGTTCCATTGTCACTACATCTGACAGCTCTTCGCTGCCCAGCTAACACAAATTTTCTAAGAGGTCTTGGTAAGGAAATACACCCTACCTGGCCTGGGTGTAGGCAGTACAGCGTGACCTGGATTTACCCACACAGAGTCATTAGAACAGTATCTAAAATAGCAGAGCAGAGTGTTGGTCGGTGGCTGGGACAGGTCTAGGGAGAAAGAAATTTTAAAAGCAGGCCAAATTCTTCCTGTTGGCTCCTGAGCATGGGTAACTCTGCTCCCAGGCTGCTCCGCCATCTACCACTGAGCACGGCTGTCTTCATACAGAGCAAAAGCTACAGCAGAAAGTGTCCTGATATGGCTGTGAGAAGAATCTAGCTCACCTATTCTCATCACACCAGCATCCCGGGGGGGTGTTGATCCTTTACACAAACTGTTGGGTGGCACAAATTGTATTTAAATCCCCCTCTACAGGCAGTGACAGAGCCAGGTTTCACAATTGGGGGTGGGGGCAATGAGTCCATTGGTTGTGGGGCAGAAAGCAAGCCTGCCCTACACTCATCTAGCAGTAGTGGCTCCTGCCCTGTGGGGCTGGGCCCAACTCTCCACTCCAGGCATTGCAATCTGGCACATGGGGGTCAGAGCACCGCTCAGCTTTGGCCAACCAGCCCCTCTGGCATGACCAAGGGGCAGCTGGGCTGAATTTGAGCAAATGACATTGCAATATGGGGTCCCAGTGTCATGCAACCCCACGGGGGTCACAACTCTGGGAGTGGGGGGCTGGGCCCAGCCCTGCAGGACAGCAGGCACCGCTGCTGGGTGAGTGCAAAGCAGGCTCACTCTCCAGTCCCGAAAAAACATCACACATCCACCTAAAGGCCACTTGGGGGGGCAGGGATATTAGTTTCACCACTGACAACAGGGAAAGATCAAGTAAACTTCTCTCAGAGTCTCTGACAGAAAGTGAATCTGAAGGAGCAGAAGAATAGCTGTCCCTTTTTCATCGTCACCATCGCCACCACATAAAAAATAATAATAATTGCACTGTATTGAGGTGGTAGTGCTGAGGGGCCTCGATCTGGGATCAGGGCTTCACTGTGCTAGAGTCTGTACAAAGATATCATAAAAAGATGGTTCCTGCCCCAAAACTCTTCCAACCAAGGCCACAAGCCTGGCCGCACTGAAGTCTAGGGCAAAACTCTCATGTTAAGATGACAGCCAAGGAGTGGATATAACAAACACTCTGAGAACATGGTAACAGGGAGGTGATTTAGAACAATGGGAACAGTGCACCAGCTGCCTAACCAATTTCTTTCATTTGCTAAGATCTCCCCTATCTCACATGCTCTTAGACACATGCTTACCTCTGTTCATATGAGGAGCCCTATCTCACCAAGGCGCTTAGATGGCATCCCTTTCCGTGGTGTCTGAGCAACTCAAAACCTTTAATGCATTTATCTTTGCAACAAATACAGTTACCTGCATTTTATAAATGGGGAACTAAGGCATTTGGCCAAGGTTACACAGAAGGACCATGGTGTAGCTGGGAAATGAACCCAGGTCTCATTGTAAGGTTCAGACGAGCACCAGGACTGCTGGACCATTCTTCCCTCACTGGAATTACTTACCTGTGTAATGTTGAGTGTTTGCACTATATCAGAGTCTATGTTAATGTAACACTGACCAGTGGTTTCCCTCTTCTAGTCTCTGCTTCTCCTTCCTCCAACAGTTTGGAGAGAGTGAAGCAACCTGCACATCAGGGCTAGAATGGGAGACATTTAATGAGGGAAGTGACTTTTGCTGCTAAACTTCTCCACACAGGTAAGTGATCAAATGTAATATTTACACATTGAGTTAATGTTATGCTCTCTTTGCTGTGAGCTGATCAGTACAAGTGATTTGATGTGGGTGGACTATGCACATGGAGGAGAATGGAGAGGATAATAGGTAAATGGGAAGGAAACTCTTGGCCCTCCTTTTCTACAGAGCAACAACAAAGGAGTCAATCCAAACTGATTCCAAGGGACAAGGCGAGATGTCTAAGGTTAAGAACATTAGAACGGCCACACTGGGTCACACCAAAGGTCCATCCAGCCCAGTATCCTGTCTGCCAACAGTGGCCAATGCCAAGTGCCCCAGAGGGAGTGAACCTAACAGGTAATGATCAAGTGATCCCTCTCCTGCCATCCATCTCCACCCTCTGACAAATGGAGGCTAGGGACACCATTCCTTACCCATCCTGGCTAATAGCCATTAATGGACTTAACCTCCATGAACGTATCTAGTTCTCTTTTAAACTCTGTTATAGTCCTAGCCTTCACAACCTCCTCAGGCAAGGAGTTCCACAGGTTGATTGTGCGCTGCGTGAAGAAGAACTTCCTTTTATTTGTTTTAAACCTGCTGCCCATTAATTTCATTTGGTGGCCCCTAGTTCTTATGTTATGGGAACAAGTAAATAGCTTTTCCTTATTCACTTTCTCTACATCACTCATGATTTTATATACCCCTATCATATCCCCCCTTAGTCTCCTCTTTTTCAAGCTGAAAAGTCCCAGCCTCTTTAATCTCTCCTCATATGGGACCCATTCCAAACCCCTAATCATTTTAGTTGTCCTTCTCTGAACCTTTTCAAATGCCAGTATATCTTTTTTGAGATGAGGAGACCACATCTGTATGCAGTATTCAAGAAGTCAGTTACTGGGGTGTATGGAGACATAAGTGATCAGAGAGTCTAAGGACTGTCAGGAAGTTTAAGATGGTGTAACTTGCATGCCAATGAGCCGTAAGGAGGGGTCAGATTCACCAGCTTAGACTCCTCTCTAAATCTGGGTCTAAATTTCAACACATTACACTGCTCAGAAGTCTAGCCTCGGGCACCCAGTGTTGTACAATCTCCGCCTCTGGATGCCTCTGCTAATGTACCTGCCATTGATTCTTTTTGTCACGTTCTGACAACAGCCAGTTCTAGGTGCCAACTCAGAATGCCACGGTGTTGTTGGGGTATCATCAGCAGGCAGACAAGACCGTGGGAACCGATAGATGGTGAGAGGCAGGTGGAGGAGAAAGGAGCAAAATAGGTACTAAAAACAAACCCCTAGCTCACTTGAAGGAAGAAGGGAGGGCACCAGACTAGTCAACATAACACTTTTCAGTGTTATGGAGATCAACTGGCTATGCACTCAGATGATGAGCAAAGCATAAATGCTAGGGCTGGGATTTTCAAAACTGCCTAGGGGAGTTAGAGGCCCAAGTCCTGTTAATTTTCATTTGGAACTGAGCCCCTTTTGAAATCTCAGCCTAGACAGACAGAGACAGAAAGATAGGTGTATTCATTTCCCACAGAGGCTCAGGGATATTTAACGAGCAAGGTTCTCTGCATGAAATACAAACTTTCGGAACATAAGAATGGCCATACTGGCTCAAAACAATGGCCTATCTAGCTCCATATCCTGTCTGACAGTGGCCAATGCCAGAAATAAGAAATATATTCAAAATGAGAATATAGGAAAATGGGGGAAATGATTTCGTATTCCAATAAAGACCATCCCCTGCAGTTAGGGGAGAAGGTCTGGAATTTAAGCTTAGTGTATCCTTAGCAGGTGCTTGCCACCTATTACCACTCAGAATGTATAATACACTGGGCATTGTCACATGCATACAAGCACCACTAGAGGCTACCAGATACTGTAATTCATTAAATAAACAAGCCTGCAAGCCAATGAATGCATTCATTTCTAGAAAGAAAAGTAGTGCTTGTGGCACCTTAGAGACTAACAAATTTATCTGAGCATAAACTTTCGTGAGTGAGCTGTAGCTCACGAAAGCTTATGCTCAAATAAATTTGTTAGTCTCTAAGGTGCCACAAGTACTCCTTTTCTTTTTGCGAATACAGACTAACACGGCTGCTACTCTGAAACCATTCATTTCTAGGAGGAAGTCAGAGGTAGGACTGGAATCTGGGTCCCCGGCATTCCAGCTAAGCTGCCACTATGTCTTAGGGCAGGTGTAGAGTCTCTTTATATGTAACACACAGTGTGTTACACACTGCTTTCTAAACTCTCCCTCAACTAAATGTGCTGGGACTTGTCCTTGAGGTCCCCCACACATGGGGTCACAAAATTAAGCAACTGATGTGGCAGCTGACTCTTTTTGTCTGACACCAGTCTTGTAGTTACGCTACCATGTAAAACAACTATAATCATTTATTATTAATAGAACTCATTGAAATTTTTCACATGCATTTTTTTAATATAAAAAGGGCTTTTTTTTCCAAAATGAAACTTTTTTGAAAAAAATTGTTCACGTGGTCAGTTTCCTGTTTCTCGTGACATTTTCTGGTGTATCACATTTTTTACCAACCTTTTTATTGACATATCCACCATCCCTGTTTTCAGAATCATTAATGATTTTTTTCCATTTTCTGACAATGGCATTTTCTTCCTGAACAGAGTTATTGATAAACAAAAAGCTTTGAAAATTTTAGTAAAATTTGCAGTAAAAAGTATAGTAGAAAATGTAGCAAAAACCAAAATGGGTCCATTTTGAACCCTGAAAACAGAAAGTTTCAAAATATCTCACATAATTTCCTTATTTTCCATTTATCACTAGCAGTACTTAATTTAAAAAGTGTAGGTACATGTACTAAAGTAAATTCACAGATTTTGACAAATGTGATCAGATACCATGGAGATGTGTATGACCTTTAGAAGTCAGTTATAGATCCTCAAAGATATTTAGACACCAAACTCCCATTGATTTCAACTAGAAGCTTTCTATTGGTTGCTACAAGCTCTGGATCAGGCTTCTTTGCTTCAGTTTCCCATCTACAAAACAGGGATGAAGAGACCTCCCTCTAACTCACAGGGTGTTGTGAACATAAATTCATTGATGTGTGTGGGAATCTCAGATATTACAATGAAAAGCAGCATAAAAATTATGTAATTAAAGCATTACAATTAATACAATATCAAGAAATAAGATTTATTCGATTACCACAATAAAGGTTTTGCTTCAATAAAAGATATTAAAAACCCCCATACATAACCATAGTGCCACCTGTCTTCCTCAAGCAAATCATTCTTGACTGAGGCAAAAGCCTGAAGAAAGGGACTGCAGCTCTCACAGGATCCCTAACTCCTTCACTCCATTGACTGGAAGTGGGTGTTACAGGAGTGTTTTATAAATGAGAGATACTGATACATATTTCGAGTTAGTTAACAGAGAATATTCTGGTAGATGGCGCTCAAGAATATATAGCGTAATTACTGGTTTTGTAAGCCCAATAAACCCTGTTCCTGTGCATTTCAAATGGCTTCTTGAGTTCAGTAGAGCTGAACAAAACTTTTCGCACAAAATTTTTATTCTGCAAAAAATGAAGATTCGACAACACTGAAACCTTTCACAAATTAGGGTCGATTTCACAAATTTGTTTCTCTAAAAACGTTTTTCTGAATTCCAAAAAACGTTGAATTGGGCAATGTTGTCATTTTCCAAACAAAATATTCAGAATTTTTGGTTTGAAATGACTTGTCATTTCAAAATTTCCTTTAATTTTACTTTTAAAAGGTTTTGGAAAGCTCAGAATCAAAATGAGATGTTTCAGTTTTTGCCTAATTGAAACATTTCATTTAACCTGAAACAATTTATTTACCCAAATTCTTGATTTGCTAAAAAATGTTTAAAAATCTGTTTCAGTCTAAGCCAAACCTACTCTTTTTTTTGATATTTCAAAATTGACAATGAACTAAGAAAACCATTTTTCACCAAGCCCTAGTATTTCTCACTTTACTTGAAGCATTTGACACTGGGAATTGATTCACAAAAAGAAAAGGAGTAATTGTGGCACCTTAGAGACTAACAAATTTATTTGAGCATAAGCTTTCGTGAGCTACAGCTCACTTCATCGGAAAAGCTTATGCTCAAATAAATTTGTTAGTCATAAAAATTTGTTAGGTGCCACAAGTACTCCTTTTCTTTTTGCGAATACAGACTAACACGGCTGCTACTCTGAAACCTGGGGATTGATTAAGACTGATATAAACTTAGGGTCTGATCCAAAAGCCAGACTCCAAATGACGGAGTCCTTCTGCAGAAACAATAGCATGTGGTCATAAAAAGACCTCATTGTGATGCGTATGCGCAAGGAGGCAGGGTTTTGACTGCTTGAGTAATCCTAACTTTGGCATTTCCTCATTTCTGAGTGCTCCAGTTTGCAACCTAAGGGATCTTTTAACATAGCTTTTTTCCTATGGAATAGACAAAATATAAAGCTAATGATGATCATAAAAAAAATCAAAATCATTTACCTTTTACAGGGCAGCTTGAATAGGACTATTAAAGTGTAATTTGGTACATCATAAACTTTCCTATTAGATCAGAAAATGGAGCTGCTTGCCAGAGTTGCCAATTGGAAATAAAATAGTAGAGGGGCTATGATCATTAGCATTGCTCCTTTTATTCAGATTACTTTTCATCAGTGGCATGAACAGGAAGAAGGTTTACATTTAGGTGACTGCCATGTCTCTGGAAGACAGGAGAAATGGGAATAGAAGCCTTGCCCTTTAGCACTGGCATGTGCATATTGTTCATTCAGGGTCTGATCCTGCGCTCACTGAAATGAGTGGCAACGTTCACACTCACTTCGGCGGTGGCAGGTCAAGGCCTGTGACCACAATGGAACCTCCAGTCCCTCAAATTTCATGCAACCAAAATGTTCGGAGAGAGAGGTGCTAGAAATGGAGTCTGAACTGCTTGAAAGCTGAGCATTTTTAACAAATCCCCAAATTATTTTTTTTATTTCTTTTTTAGGAAAACTGACTAGTTTCAGTGCAAATTGGCCCATTTTTGAGGAAAACTTAATACTGTAAATGCTTGAAAACTTTTGCAGTTGCACATGTTTGTCAGAATGTTTCCCTCTGCTGCACTCAGATGCTGAAGGTGGTCCCGCTCCTCTGATACTTCCCTGACCCGCGAGGTATAAGTTAACTCAAAGTCACATACGCACACAATAAAACATACACTGTTATTTGTCTGACAGTAGCCCCTGGAGGCCCTATCTTAAATCAGCGCCTCACCGTGCTAGGCACTGCACAAAGAGATAGTGAGAGACAATCCCTGTTGCAAAGAGCATACAGGCTAAGGAGACAAAGGGTGGGAGTGTAAACAGTGGCACACAAAGGGGATGTGTGTTGCCCACATTTGCACAACAGGTGAGTAGAAGAGGAAAAAGAGGTATCCAGGTTTCCTGTGCCCCAAGCCAGTGCCCTATCCACTAGACTACGCTGCCTCTGAAAACCCTTATTCTCCTCAAGACACGTGCATTCACTTCCAGTGAGTTTATGATCATGTTGTCTTCACTCATGCTGACACCTCCTGCTCTTTTCATCTTACTATAGGGCCTGACCCAGCAAGTGCTTGATGCCAAACGTAGCGATTTTGACCATGATCGGTCAAACGGATGTCAGTGAGTTCACTCATCCTAGTAAGCTTTGTGCTGTCAGTAAGTGTCTGCAGGATCGGGCCAGTCAATTGTAAATCATCTGGAGCATGGACACCATCTTTAGCACTATCTAAGTTATTAATCATAATAATAGCAGCTGAGCCTGTAAACCTAAGGATAACCACAGATATGCAACGCTGAAGTATGTGCTGTGAAAACAAACCACACAAACTAACACAGGAAAGAGGCTTTTTCCTCTTTAAAGGGAACACAAATTGCCATTTATACTCCTATACCAGCAAAAGCCCTAATATAGACACAGTTATATCAGCATAGATGTGCTCAGCGGTATAGCTTGTTTCATTTTGCAAACTGGTATAAACTGTACCAACAAAAGCTCTTTTATATATAAGCAAAGTGCTTTTGCTGATATAAGCTGTGTCTACACTGGGATGGTTTGCCGGGGTAGCTACATCAGCAAACCTTTTCTAATGCAGATTAGGCCAAAAATGTCCACGTAACCTTTTGCACCAGTTTAACAAAACTGGTTTAAAAATCACCCTTTAAAGTTAAACTGGTGCAACTTTCTCCTGTAAACAGCAATGTAGGCTGTATCTTTGTGCTGCAGATCCAGTGGAAACAGGGCTGCCTTTGGCACTTGCAGATTTGCTCACTGAAGTAGTTTCCATCTGGCTCTACTTGGTCCAGACAGTTTTTCTTTTCCTAATGGAAAGTGAGTGAAACTCCCTGTTTTTGCCAAAATTTAATCTTTCTCACATGGGCATCCCTTCCAAAATTAATTCACATGCATTACGAGGAGTGGCATTCTTCAGCTGCATCCAGCAAAGAGACATTGAAAGGAATCCACAGGTATGGATCACATCCAGATATGTACTCTGGGTGTCCAAAAAGCAAACCCTGCAATTGCCACAAATGTACTTTAACTTCTTGTAGATTTATTTAGAAACTTCCTTTTGGAATAATTTGGAGAATTCATTCATTGGAATTCTACTCCCCCTGTACTCTGGCAGATCCATTCTCCCTTCAGCAGTCTCCCTTCTGGACTCCAGTGTTGGGAACATAACATTTATTTATTTCCCCAGAGCTGTCAATATAAGATGACTTTGTTTTTGTAAAAAGAAAAGGAGTACTTGTGGCACCTTAGAGACTAACAAATTTATTTGAGCATAAGCTTTCATGAGCTGTAGCTCACTAAAGCTTATGCTCAAATAAATTTGTTAGTCTCTAAGGTGCTACAAGTACTCCTTTTCTTTTTGCGAATACAGACTAACACGGCTGCTACTCTGAAACCTTTGTTTTTGTAGGGAAGTCAGCAGTCCTTTCCATGGCTATCTAGTCCAGTCTGGGACTTACAGAAATCCACTAAGCAGCGTAGGCTGTGTTTAATTACTCACTCTGATAAGGTTATGATGAATGCTATACAACAACACAGATAGGGAGCTAGACAGCCAGAGAAGACTACAGGGTCCTGTCTATCTCTGGTAGACTTGTTATTAGCCTTTTTATTCAGTAGAGCTGGTTGGAGTTTTCCTTCAAAAATGCAGTTTAGGAAAAAACTGAAATTTCCATTGGAGATATTTTATTTTGGATAGGTTTGACCTGAATCAAAACATTCTGGTTTGTTGAACTGAACCAAGGCATTTTGTTCTGAGTCAGTTTGACGTTAAGCTGTCTCTCTCTAAGGCACTGTGGTACCTTATGTGAGCTGTAGTTTGGATGCTTCATGCCCCCGTTGACTCTATGAGCTGGGCTCCTTGGTTGGATTATGTCTCCCATGATGTACTGTGGTCTACCCTCTGGCTGAGCCCCATAATGCATCATGGGAGTCACATGACTGCAGAGCATTATGGTCCCAATTTGGGACAAAAACAGATGTCAAAACATTGGAATTTCCTGCAAGACAGAAATTCCAATTTTTATTGTGAGCATGTTGGTGTGAGAAGCTGACAAAAAAGTCTATGAGCCTGGCCTCACTAGCAGAGGAGGCTGAGGGGAAGGGGACAACACGAGAAGGGACCTTCAGCTAGGTTCTGTACTTTGTCAAGATTGCAATTAGCAGGAAAAGCGGGGCAGTTCATAAGGGAAACGGTCACAGCTCCCCGATTCTCTGCTTGACCCTTGCACAGGTGAGAGCAGCCTGGGGGCTGCATTAACTTGCACCAGCTGCCAATGATCCATATGGCAGCTGAACCTAGCTGATGTGCATTGTGCTCCAGTCATGCCTCCTCCTCCTCCCTGTCCCTACACACCACTCTACATGTCTCCTGCCCTAGGAGCTATTGACAGAGTAGTGTAGGAGCTGTTTAAATTGGCTGTACAACCACTGAGAACTCCCAGGCTAGAGGAATTTTTAGCTAGGGGGAAGGCCGGTCCACTCTCGCTGTGTGCACAACTTAATGGCAATCTCAGCAATTTTAAAACAGATGAAGTTCCCAAATAGTTGGATATGTGACAATCAGATGTGCCAATCTGTTGCCACAAAAGATACCAAATCACCAGACAGAGTTTGCATTGAGGTGCCAGTTTGAAGAAACTAGGGTATGTATTGTTTTTTGGCATCTGTTGGAGATGGAAGTGAAAAGACCTGTGGAGGGGTGGAGCGTGTTACTGACAGCACTGTCGGCAAGATAAAGTCAGCAAGAATTTCAAGACACTTTTCCCCTAACCATTTTATTTCCATGCTGTGAAGGTTTTGGGTGGCTGGCATGGGATGTAACCCTTCCTGTCACTAAGGGTATGTCTACACTACGAAATTAGGCCAAATTTACAGAAGTCCGTTTTTTAGAAATCGTTTTTATATAGTCGATTGTGTGTGTGTCCCCACACAAAATGCTCTAAGTGCATTAACTCGGCGGAGTGCTTCCACAGCATCGAGGCTAGCGTAGACTTCCAGAGCATTGCACTGTGGGTAGCTATCCCACAGTTCCCACAGTCTCCACCACCCATTGGAATTCTGGGTTGAGATACCCAGAAATACCAGGGGGAGGGATAGCTCAGTGGGTTGAGCATTGGGTTGAGCATTGGCCTGCTAAACCCAGGATTTTGAGTTCAATCCTTGAGGGGGCCATTCTGTGTGACAGTTGTTTTTGTTTCTCATTAATGTAAAGCCACCTCCTTTGCTGATTTTAATTCTCTGTAAGCCAACCCAGTAAGCCATGTCATCAGTCGCTCCTCCCTCTGTCAGAGCAATGGCAGATAATCGTTCCGTGCCTTTTTTCTGTGCAAACGCCATACCACGGCAAGCATGGAGCCTGCTCAGATCACTTTGGCAATTAGGAGCACATTAAACACTATGCACATTATCAAGCAGTACATGCAGCACCAGAACCTGGCAAAGCGAAACCGGGTGAGTAGGCAACCTCAGTGCGGTGACGAGAGTGATGAGGACATAGACACAGACTTCTCTCAAAGCACAGGCCCTGCCAATGTGGGCATCATGGTGCTAATGTGGTAGGTTCATTCAGTGGAAAGCCAATTCTGGGTCCGGGAAACAAGCACAGACTGGTGGGACTGTATACTGTTGTGGGTCTGGGACGATTCCTAGTGGCTGCGAAACTTTCGCATGTGTAAGGGCACTTTCATGGAACTTTGTAACTTGCTTTCCCCTGCCCTGAGGCGCAAGAATACCAAGATGAGAGCAGCCCTCACAGTTGAGAAGCGAGTGGCAATAGCCCTGTGGAAGCTTGCAAGGCCAGACACTCAATTTGGAGTGGATAAATCTACTGTGGGGGCTGCTGTGATGCAAGTAGCCAACGCATTCAAAGATCTGCTGATATCAAGGGTAGTGACCCTGGGAAATGTGCAGGTCATAGTGGATGGCTTTGCTGCAATGGAGTTCCCTAACTGTGGTAGGGCCATAGATGGAACCCATATCCCTACCTTGGCACTGGAGCACCAAGACAGCGAGTATATAAAGTGCAAGGGGTACTTTTCAATAGTGCTGAAAGCACTGGTGGATCACAAGGGACATTTCACCAACATCAACGTGGGATGGCCGGGAAAGGTACATGACGCTTGCATCTTCAGGAACTCTGGTCTGTTTCAAAAGCTGCAGGAAGGGACTTTATTCCCAAACCAGAAAATAACCACTGGGGATGTTGAAATGCCTATAATTATCCTTGGGGACCCAGCCTACCCCTTAATGCTATGGCTCATGAAGCCATACAGAGGCAGCCTGGACAGTAGTCAGGAGCTGTTCAACTACAGGCTGAGCAAGTGCAGAATGGTGGTAGAATGTGCATTTGGACATTTAAAAGCATGCTGGTGCAGTTTACTTACTCTGTTAGACCTCAGCGAAACCAATATTCCCATTGTTATTACTGCTTGCTGTGTGCTCCACAATATCTATGAGAGTAAGGGAGATGTTTATGGCGGGGTGGGAGGTTGAGGCAAAAATCGCCTGGCTGCAAGCAGCCAGACACCAGGGCAGTTAGAAGAGCACAGGAGGGTGCGGTGAGCATCAGAGAAGCTTTGAAAAACAGTTTCATGACTGGCCAGGCTACGGTGTGAAAGTTCTGTTTGTTTCTCTTTGGTGAGCTACCCCCCCTCTCCCCCCTGGTTCACTCTACTTCCCTGGAAGCTAACCACCCTCCCCTCTCCCTTTGATCACCACTTGCAGAGGTAATAAAGTCTTTGTTGCATCACATTCATGCATTATTTATAAATTCATCACACAAATAGAGGGATAACAGCCAAGGTAGCCCGGGAGGGGTGGTGGAGGAGGGAAGGCCAAGGCCACACACCACTTTAAATGTTTAAAGCTTATTGAATGCCAGCCTTCTGTTGGTTGGGCAATCCTCTGGAGTGGAGCGGCTGGGTAGCTGGAGGCCCCCTCTACCGCGTTCTTGGGCGTCTGGGTGAGGAGGCTATGGAACTTGCGGAGAAGGGCAGTTGGTTACACATGGGCTGTAGCGGCGGTCTGTGCTCCTGCTGCCTTTTTTGCAGCTTAACCATATGCTGGAGCATATTAGTTTGATCGTCCAGCAGCCTCAGCATTGAATCATGCCTCCTCTCATCACACTGCCGCCATCTTTCAGCTTCAGCCCTCTCTTCAGCCCGCCAACTCTCCTCCCGGTCATTTTGTGCTTTCCTGCACTCTGACATTGTCTGCCTCCACGCATTCGTCTGTGCTCTATCAGTGTGGGAGGACAGCATGAGCTCAGAACATTTCATCATGAGTGTGTATTTTTGCACCTTCTAATCTTCACTAGCCTCTGGGAAGGAGAAGATCCTGTGATCCTTGAAACACATGCAGCTGGTGGAGGAAAAAAAAAGGGACAGTGGTATTTAAAAAAAAGACATTTTATAGAACAATGAGTACAATCTTTCACAGTAAACCTTGTGTTAACATTACATACATAGCACATGTGTTTTCGTTACAAGGTCGCATTTTGCCTCCCCCCACCACGTGGCTAACCCCTCCCCAAAGGCAAACAACCCAGCAGGAACGGGCACCTCTGAATGTCCCCTTAAGAAAAGCACCCTATTTCAATCAGGTGACCATGAATGATATCACTCTCCTGAGGATAACACAGAGAGATAAGAACAGATGTTGTTTGAACGCCAGCAAACACACACTGCAATGCTTTGTTCTGCAATGATTCCTGACTATGTGCTACTGGCCTGGCATGGTAAAGTGTCCTACCATGGTGGATGGAATAAGGCTGCCCTCCCCAGAAACCTTTTGCAAAGGCTTTGGGAGTACATCCAGGAGAGCTTTATGGAGATGTCCCTGGAGGATTTCTGCTCCATCCCCAAACACGTTAACAGACTTTTCCAGTAGCTGTACTGGCCATGAATGCCAGGGCAAAAATCAATCATTAAACATGCTTGGTTTTAAACCACGTATAATATTTAAAAAGTTACATGTACCAGAGGTCCCTTCTCCACCTGGCGGGTCCGGGAGGCAGCTTTGGGTGGGTTCGGGGGGTACTGGCTCCAGGTCCAGGGTGAGAAACAGTTCCTGGCTGTCAGGAAAACCGGTTTCTCCACTTGCTTGCTGTGAGCTATCATCCATCATCATCTTCCTCATCCCCAAAACCTGCTTCCGTGTTGCCTCCATCTCTATTGAAGGAGTCAAACAACATGGTTGGGGTAGTGGTGGCTGAACCCCCTAAAATGGCATGCAGCTCATCATAGAAGCGGCATGCTTTGGGCTCTGACCCAGAGCAGCCGTTTGCCTCTCTGGTAGGCTTGCCTCAGCTCCTTAAGTTTCACGCGGCACTGCTTCAGATCCCTGTTATGGCCTCTGTCCTTCATGCCCTGGGAGATTTTGACAAATGTTTTGGCATTTTGAAAACTGGAACAGAGTTATGATAGCACGGATTCCTCTCCCCATACAGCGATCAGATCCCATACCTCCTGTTCAGTCCATGCTGGAGCTCTTTTGCAATTCTGGGACTCCATCATGGTCACCTCTGCTGATGAGCTCTGCACTCACCTGCAGCTTGCCACGCTGGCCAAATAGGAAATGAAATTCAAAAGTTTGCGGGCCTTTTCCTGTCTACCTGGCCAGTGCATCTGAGTTGAGAGTGCTGTCCAGAGCAGTCACAATGGAGCACTCTAGGATAGCTCCCAGAGGCCAATACCATCTAATTGCGTCCACAGTACCCCAAATTCAACCCGGCAAGACCAATTTCAGCGCTAATCCCCTTGTCAGGGGTGTAGTAAGGAAATCAATTTTAAGAGCCCTTTAAATGGAAAAAAAAGGGCTTCATCGTGTGGACGGGTGCAGGGTTAAATTGATTTAATGCTGCTAAATTCGACCTCAACTCCTAGTGTAGACCAGGGTTAAGCAAAGTTTCTGTTAATTTTTATTAAACTGGGTCCTGGATCTTTGTTAGCAGAAGGGGCATTATGTTAGCCCTTCCAATCCAGTCTATTCCTAACCCTCTGACTGAAAGAAGTCACCTTTATTTTCCATCTAATCCACACTGTGACAGTATATTTTTGTTAGCATGTAGAAATGCTTTTAGTCAATATCAGTATCTACATGATGCAGCTTTTAGCTGTAGTTAGTCCTCTTCCTTGACCCCCCCCCATTTGACTTGGGTTTGGGCCTCTCTTAATAATTAAATGGCAAGTTACTAGAGCCTGAGATTGAATTATAATTCCTGTTAAGAGTAATCAAAAATGATCAGAGTAAAGGTTGCTTGTGCGCGTCTCTCTCTCTCTCTTTTTATATATATATATATATATATATATATATATATATATATATATATATATACACACACACACACACACACACTCACACACTATAAGGTTTTGGTTCCAGACATTTGGATCCAATTAAATAGAGGATCAAATTAACTAGAGACTGAGCTGAGTGGAAAGCATCTCATTATCTAAAAGATGGAAACATGTGTCAATTTATAAAGCTAAAAATAAAATAAGAATGGATTGAAATGAAAAGCAGGAGCTCTCAAAACATCAGCCAAATTCAGAATATGTCCAGCCCTCCATACTGGAAGCCTGTGAATAAAGGTATTTGCAGTTCCATTATGGGAATCTTTGTGAAATGATGAGCTAAAAAAAAAAAAAACAAAAAAAACCCACCCAGATGTTGCAAAAAAGTAGCAGCATCTTTCCCACTGTAACCCAAAGACCTCTTGAGGCCAACTGGCAGAAGGATCCCCTGAGTTCAGCAAAAGAATGCCATATAAGGTCTCTAATGAAATCCAGTGTCACACTGGTTATCATTTTTAGGCCATGTAGTTAAAGGCATATCACTCAGGGGATGTCTATACAGTAGGTAAACACCCACAGCTGTCCCAACTCAGCTGACTCAGGCTGCAGGGCTGTAAAATTGTGGCATAGATGTTCAGGGGAGGATCCCAGAGCCCATTGTCCAGCCCAAACCTGAACGTTTACACAGCAATTTTTAGCCAACTGGCTCAGGCCAGCAGTGGCCTCCCTTGCAGGTCTTTTATTCTGGGGTAGAATATTCTGGGGTACCCTTCGAGATAGCATGCCTTGAGATAAACCTCTTCAGAAAGGGGTGGAAGACACTTATTACCCTGGTGGACCACTGTGTAGCATGTGTTTGATCACCTAGCAAGCATGTCACAATTTTGTTTTATAAGTAGCAATTTCCAATATTCTTACTTATTCTCATGAATCTAAGTGCTGGATG
The DNA here is from genome assembly GCF_009764565.3 of Dermochelys coriacea. Taxonomy (NCBI): domain Eukaryota; kingdom Metazoa; phylum Chordata; order Testudines; family Dermochelyidae; genus Dermochelys; species Dermochelys coriacea. Next base: position 20,984,944 of record NC_050081.1, on the reverse strand, counting down.
TTAAGCAGAGCAGTGAGATGAGTGCTGTAAGATGGCATATACGATTTTTGGGAGCAACACATCAGAGTTCTGCGACTGTCCTGGGAAACTGGGACTGGGAGCTCCAGAGAGATGCTTTCGGTGGCTGGTGTGTGTGCCTATTGCTAACCTGTACAGAGTGAGTGGGGCCTGCGGTGGCCTGGCAGGCAGTGCTTGTGTTGCCAGGGGCTGGGGGAAGTCAGGGAGCTGACTCCCGGCAGGCACAGACAAGAGTAGTGAGGTGCCTCTCAACATTGGGTACTCCCGGGAAGCATTACACATACCTTTGCAATCAATGAAATGGGGGGGGGGTTAAATTAAAAAAGCAGAAGGTTGCTTATTTTCTGAGGGCGAGTAAGAGGGTGTTTGGGACAACGTGGGATCTTGCAGAGACAAGACAATGGGCTGCTTCCAATTACTCCAGTGTAAAGCCGAGTGACTCTGGATCTACAAAGGGGTGAGTGAGTACTTGCTGGAGCTCCAGGCCTTCAGTTCACTATCTCAAGGAGCATTCAGTCAGATCAAAGGTCTATGCTCAAGCAACAATCCTGCAAAGGATCAAAAGCAGCAGCACAAATGTATTATTTTGTACTAAGACTAAAATAACAGGGTGCTGTCCCTTAAACACAAGCTCTCTCCCCCTCTTTTCCAGACACTGTTTCCTCGACACCTCTGCTAACATTCAACACTAGTCTTATCCTCCCCCCCGCCCGCCCCCATGTACAAAATGCCAGTGAGACGTGAGATCTTGCAACCTGTGCTTAGCTCCTGTGATTCTAATAGGATTTTCCTTCCTGCTCATCTGGACCTCACAAATTCTAGCCACTCATCTTTTCTTGCCACACTATTTTCCTGAGCAAAGTTGTCACTAAGTGCTGGAAATCAGCTCCTCCCTCCACCAGACTCAAAGTCCCCATGCATAACTCTGCACGATGAATTCGGCTTTAGTCTAGCCCTTCCGAATCTAGCCCCATATTTCTTTCCCATCGTTTCTTTTATCTCTCAAGTTTTGACAAATGCAAGTGGAAGCTTTCCAGAATAAATAACTTTATCTTTGCAAAACCCTGTGGCACCCCCAGGCAATTTGTTATTTTCCAATTCAATTTATTATTCATTGGCAGTTGCCCTAGTTTAATTTTCTGCTATTTGTTTACTGAACAGGAAAACACAGAACACATAGTCCTATAAAAGTCTGACTGAGTTAAACAAACATGGAACTGGGAAATCCTAACTCTGCCTCCAGAGCAGTTTTATCATCAGATCTCCCTAAAAATGTCACTTTTTGCAGGAATTTGGACTTTGCTAGCCATTTTTAATTTGGTGTGCAGTCCCTGCATTGCTGCCATCAAGAAGTGCTTGACACTATTATAGACCATGGTTTGGGGAAATTATAGTTCTCTAAGAGATTCAGAAAAAAAAAAGTTTTGTGAGTACTTTTTGCTCAGTTCCAGTCTATTGGCCCAATTCCAGCTCAGGTACCTGCATTCTGACTCTTTAATCCTTAAGTATCCCCAGCTACTTCAATTGAATAGTTGTCTTCATTTCCTGTCTTAAAAGCACTGTGCAATGTTGCTGTGCTCTCTACTGTGTTTCACCCCAGAGGTGGCTGCATTTCCGCCATAGGAGAAGAGCTCTTTGTACATCCCTCACTTATCTCAGATTTTACGGCGAAGGAGGGAGGATTTTCTTGCAGCTAGGACATAAACATACACTGTGCTTTTAAAAATGTATTAGAGTCTTTTAAATCCTATGCAACATATTTGCACATTAGAATATTAATCATTAGCATTATTACATTAGCCCCTAGAGCCCCCAGCTGAGATCAGTGCTTCACTGTGCTAGGAGCTGCACAAATACATAGTAAAGAATAAATAAATCATCCAGTCTCTTCCCCCAAAGAATTTGCAATCTAAGGCTGAGATTTTTCAAAGCAGGCTAGTGAATATGGATGCTCAATTCCAGTGCCTATGCAAACCCCTTAGACCACACTGAAAATCTGAGCCTTCAGAGGTGGAAGTCAGACAAAGTAGGGAGAAAGGAAATATCCTCATTTGACATACGGGAAATGAGGCACTGAGTGCGCTACGGTACAATTTTGAATGAGACTGAGATTCCTAAGTCACTTAGGCACTGCTGAAAATTTTATCCAAGTGACTTGTCTGAGGTCACTCTGGAAACTGACCCAAATTCTCCTGAGTCCCAATTTAGTGTCTTGACCACAAGATTTCTGTGCTGTACAGTGAAAAATGTGAACAAACACGGGTCCAAATTCTATCCTTGGTTGCCACTGAGAGAATCTAGAGTGATTCCACTGACTACATATGCAGTTATTGTGGAGTTATATAGGTGTCACTCACAGCAGAGTTGAACCGGGTTGCGAGGAGAGTCAGAATCAGTTTTCATGGCTGAAGTGTGATTTCTATTAGAAAACTATTTCTAGAACTGGGGACCATTTGTGGGGAGAGGATATTAGCTGGGAAAAGCAAGTACAACCTGATCTGTGATATACCAACCAGAAATGACACTAATCAATAAAATAACCAGGGAGAATAAAATAGGCTTGATCTCCTAATGCCTAAAAAATAATCTGAACAGAAATTAATTGAAATCTTCAGCTGGCGTAAATCAATTCAATGGATCTGTGCTGACTTACACCCACTGAGGATCTGGCCCCAGCTTCTTATTCCAGTAAATAATTAGCCAAACAAAGCAGCTCTGATTCCCTCTGAAGAAGTTTCTCACCCTTTCCCCATTTCCTCCAGTGTCCAGAGACATGAGGAATAGAATGGGCTGCAGATGAATGCCTGATCCTGTGCTCAGTGCCCTTAGCCTGCTATCTATGAGTGAGTGAGTAGCACTCTGTGTGCTGTAAGAGGGAGGCAGGCATAGGTGCTGGAACTAGGCATACTGGTGGTGCTGCTGCACTCTCCTAGCTTGATATGGTTTCCATCACATGTAGGGTTTATAGTTGGGCCCAACAGCTCTCAGCACCCCCCATCATACAAATTGTTCCAGTGCCCCTGGAGGCAGGATGCTGGGTAGAGTGCACTGAATGCATCTGTCTGTGCATTTGAGGGCCAGGCTGCTGAGCTGCTAGGAAGCGAAGTGTGATGCTTGAGAAGGAAGCACATGAATCAGATGCAAGTGAAGGCTGACGTGATGGCACTGAGGTGAGCTCTCCATCTTTTGGAAGACTTGGGGAGCACAATGTCAACAGTTAAGTTTATAACGGGGTCTCTTCCGCATGCCAGGTTTAGAAATCCCTCATCTCTTCCTGAACTTCCCTGCTCTCCTCCATAAAAGTTTCATTATTCAATTACCGGCATGCTTCTTTTAAGGGCTCTGAGGGAGAAGGTCTCCAAATGGGATCCAGCAGCCATTTCCACTGCTACTCACAACCTCACAATCCTTAGGGCTGTGAGTAACTCTGGCACTCCAAACTAACTGAGAGGGATGATGCCCTTATGATTAAGGTACTGGACCAAGAATCAGGAACTGTTAGCACAATTCTTGACTCTGCCACACACTCCTGGTGTGACCATGGAACAGTCACTAAGGCTGGATCTGTGAAACAGTTCAGTGATAGCCCTAACTCTGATCCTATTGGCTTCACTTCTGAAAGCCCCACCCTTAAATTCTCTCTCTGCCTCAGTTCCCAATCTGTACCGTGGCAATACTACTACTTCCTTTGTCACCTCTATTTAAGTTGTATGTTCTTCAGGGCAGGGACTAGCACTATAGGACATATCCAGGTGTCGTTGAAGCCAATGAGAGCTTTATGGATTTCACCTAGTGTTTGTACAGAGTCTAGTATAATGAGGCCTCTATCTAAATTGTTGCCTCTAGCCACTAGCATGATATAAATAATACTAAGAAGAAGAAGAGCGCCAGAGTCTAGCTGTCTCAGAGCAATGGAATCTGTCACCTTTCACTTCCAGGTCATAGGTTTTAATGCAGAGCAAGTTGCTATTTACCAAAAGTTACCGTCTGATGGCTGGTGGCAGCCAGCATGAAATGAACTTGTCTCAGTCTAGTAACTAGGGAAAAGCCAAGCACAGTTAGTATCCTTCTTGGAGGTTTCAGTAAAGAAGCCAAGGATCTGAACAGAGAATGATCTAACTTCTCAGCCTCTGAGGGGACTCATCTAGGTCAAAGCTGAGACTTAGTCAAGAGCAGCCAGAGGCTAACTTGCACAATTTCTGCTCATGCTATAACTGTCCTCGGGACAGCAGAAGAGTTCAGACTACATCTATAGTGCCCGAAACACCCCATGACAGCAAGTCTCAGAGCCCTGGTCCATTGGCTCAGGCTCAAGCTATGGGACCAAAAATAGCACATGAATCAGATGCGAGTGAAGGGTGGCGTGATGGCACTGAGGTGAGCTCTCCGTCTTCTGGAAGACTTGGGGAACACAATGTCAATAGTTAAGTTCATAATGGAGTCTCTTCTGTGTGCCAGATTTAGAAATACCCCATCTTTTCCTTAACCTCCCTCTTCTTCTCCATAAAGGTTTCATTATTTAATTCTTTTAAGGGCTCTGAAGGAGAAGGTCTCTAAATGGGATTCAGCAGCCATTTCCACTGCTATTCACATAACCGCACAATCCTTCGGGCTGTGAGTAACTCTGGCACTCCAAACTAACTGAGATGGATGATGGCCTTATGGCTAAGGCACTGAACCCAAGTCAGTTGACTCAGGTTTTGAGACTCACTGCTAGGGGTCTTTTTTTGTAGTGTAGCCATATCCCAAGGCAGTCGAGCCAGTACCAAGACATAACGAGAGCTGCTTCATGCCTAAACCAAATATTCACAGGGCAGCCTGATCTCAGCAAGAAAGTGGCATGACATATGGGACATTAAAGTACCACAGAGATGCACTGGGTGGCTGCTTGCCTGTAGTATTATCCCACATGCTCCTGTTGCTGATATCCATCACCACTCTTTTCCTATATGTGGATCCCAGGCTATGTGTTACAGATGTAAGCACATGCAGCATTTCAGAGAAGGAAATTAAAAGCTATTTCTTATTAGAGGGTTAATTTGCTGTGTGCCTTGAAAATAGGGGGTCTGCATTTTGCATGCTACATTTTGAACTAATAATAATAAAAAGAAGTGCCCCTCCTATTGTTTCAAACAAAGTCCAGTTTTGGCAATACCTGGCTACTGATGTAATGAGACAGATTTTCTCCATCAGGGAAAATACTGAAAGGCAGAGAATCTTGCCCGGAGCTGCCAATTAAGTCATGCCAGAAGCAGGTGTCCTGGACAGAACGGAGGCCCCTTGACAGCTATGCAATTTCACTAATCTCTCTCTCCACCTCCTCTAATGGGTCAGCTGGCTTTTTTGTGCGCTACTCTATAGCTATTTCTTAATATCATTACCACGTACTTCCTTTATGAGAGCTGGGAATCTTGAGGGGATCAGTGAGAAAAACAATTCCACATTAGAAATAAGGGAGTTTAGGGGTAAAATCCTGGCTCCACTGAAGGCAATGGATTATTGCCATTCACTTCAGTGGGGTCAGGCTTTCACTCTAGAGTTCCGAGGATCCGCTTTGTGGCACCTCAGCTGGCGTAAATGTCCACTGAAGTCAACAGAACTAGGAAAATTTACCCCAGATGAGGTCTGTCCCACTATGCTTTTCTGATGTAGTTTAAAAAAAAACAAAACACTTATCTAGGACCCTGATCCTACAAATCCTTAGTGATGCAAGCAAGGCGCTACTCAAGCAGTAGGTTCACTGAAGTTGATGGGATCACTCCTGTGAGTAAGGGATTGCAAGCTCCAGCCTCTTAATTTAAAAAGTATTTTTCTGAGCTTGAAAAATAACTATTTTTCTGCTGCTCCTTATTTCTCTCCTCACACTGTTCCTCATTACTTCAGAAATAAAGGATTATGAAATTGAGATGACAGAGTTATTTACATGAAAGGGAGGCCTCCCACAGCCTTTCAAAGTTTCCTGTTTGAATGATCTTTGTGTGTCCCTTATTTTGGGGGTCTGTCACATATCACATTGCGGCTGCTGTTGGAAGAGATATGGGCCTATGTGTTACATTGAACATCCTGAGATTTTGGTGGGAGGCCTGGAAAAAAAAAATCCCACAAAAGCCTGAGTATCAGGCCAAAAAACTAGTTTAAGCAGGTTTGCCCCAAATCCTCCAGCGGTAAAGTCCAGCTACGCCTGGTTCTGCTGCTGCTTCTTTGGGGTCCCTTAGTGGAATATGCCCTACATAAGTATGGGGCTAGAGCAGCCATACCAGTAGGGACCCTTAGGGGCCAGTCCTGCAAATCCCCTGTACCTGGAAATCCTGGAGAATCCATACACAATGTGGCAGGATCTACTGCCTCAAGTGGCTACAGTTACACCAAGTTCCCCAGTGATAGAGCTGTCACTGGCAAAGGACTCTGGATCTCTGTGACAACCTCACTGGGACTCCATCACCAGACATAACTGCTCACTTCAAAGTGTTATTAAAACCATTATAAAAAAAGCTTCCAACCACAGCCTTTTCACATATACTAGTTTAAAGCCACATTGAAGTTGCTGAAACATTTTGGCATGGGCCTTCACCTTTTCCATTTAACTGGGGCTTTAGTAAGTGCATTCCAATAGGATGAAGTGTGCCTGCTTATCCCCAATCCTGGACTCTTTAGAGGGAGACAGTAAATCAGGCATAGTTGGAGCCAACTAAAGTCCCTCTTTATTCACCATCTGGTGAAAGGATCCTGCAGTGGAGGATTATTCTCTGGGGACTCCTCCTTTGCAACAAGGCAATGCACGCGTGTTAACAATACAGCCACTCCAGGCTGTCTGATCCTGTCTCTGTTAAAAGCCGTAAAGCAGCCAGCTCGTTTCATGAGGAAGTGCTAAGGGGCACTGAGCGAAACCATATCAAGTGTCAGAGGAGTGAGTCTTGCTTTTGTAGAATGTTGCCGGATGATATCCCCTCCTCCCTCCAAAATAACAAGGGACTTGCAAGGCTTTTAGCTTTTATGGAGTATCCAGTAGTTTTGACATTTGGCAGGTAGCTCAGAACCTGTGCAATGACTAAGCCCACCTGCCCGCTACCGCACATTCCCCTGCCCTGAGTTGGAGTGACAGGGAAAATGAAAATGTTCAACTGACCCACCAGGTGTGATCAGCAAACTGAAAATCCACGTGGGTTACAGGGGTTGGTGAGGGTCCTGTACCTCCCACTTTGTGAGTGTTGTGCTTTGAGGGACAATGCTGTAACTGCTGATGTTCTCTGACTGGAGCAGAGTTGGCCTCCAACCTGCACTATATTTTGTGCCTCCCTCTCCATCATCACAGCACCCAGCTTTTGGTGTAGCAGGACTGATGGCAGCACCTTCTGGGGCTCACCAATGCTTCTTGCATTGGCCAGAAGGAGTCACTAGAGAGCAACAGGAAGCACTCCCTAATGCCCACTTGGGGCTACCCACAATCTCACCCACTGATGGCCCAGGGATGAGGAATGCTAACTGCAACCAACAGAAGACACTCCAGCAGTGCAGTGATACTAGGTTTTTTTTTATTTTAGCCAGGGGAAAGCGTGAATGCAGTCCCCCACTACCACAAATTATGCAGTCGAGTTTCTTGCATTTGTGGAAATCGCAGGGGTCAGTGCACCCGCAGTGCAATGGACGCACCTCACTCTGGGAAAAACCGCCTTTCTGATCATGGTATCTCCCCTGCCAGCTAAGTTGCCGGGCTACTTTCCCACCTGAATTGCTACTGTATGTTGCAACTGCATGTTCCTCCTCCCCGCTCACACAGCGCTTCCAGGAAGGACCAGATCCAAATCACAAAAGCACAGCACTGAAACACAGAAGTACCAACATTCTGGATAAGGTCCAACATGCTACAAAACTAGCCGTTCCCATGGTATTTTGGCATTTCCTCTTCCAGAGGCAGCCTCACAGAAGAATCACCAAATTGAGAAACAACAAAAGGAGTTGGTTGGGAAATTTTCAGTGAAATGATTTTTTTCCCCAACAATAAATGCTGATTTGTTGAAACCAAAACTTTTCACAGAAACGTATCTGTTCTGATGACACGTGTGTCAGTTTCTTAGGTCCCGGTCTAGGATGGAATCTCCAGCCAAAACCAGAGAGCGTGAGAGACCAGCCCAAGAAGAGCCACCAGCGTAGGATGCACTGCCTGACTCAGAGCAGGGATTTGAACCTGGATCTCCCACTTTCCAGCTGAGTGCCCCAAACCACTGGACTATTCTAGCAGAAGTCTCACTTGGGTTTTTCCTGTACAGTTTCAGATGGGCCAAATGTCATCCCAATATGAAACCTTGTGAGTTTTCATGAGACAGAATTCTTGTTTTCCAGTCAGCCCTACCAAGAAGAGTATTAGTTCAATAAACCAGAGTATTCTGGTAAATTCCTGGATTTCTAGCACTTTATGCTTCTTCTCCAACTAGAAATCTCCCCAAAAGAGAATATATCAGCGTGTCTGCTCACGGCTGGAAGCAGACAGCAAAAAACGAGGCATCACAATAATGCTGAGAAAACTTAGCGCAGAAAGGAAAGATGGTTGTGTGGCTAAGGCACTGGACTGGGCCTCAGGAAATCTGGGTACAGCTCCCAACTCCACCACAGACTCCCTATGTGACCTAGGGCAAGACAATTAGAGTGTGTCTATACTGCAAAGAAAAACCTGCAGCAGAAAGTCTCAGAGCCCATATCAAATGACTTGGGTTCACAGGATCATGCTGTGTAGGGCTAAAAATAGTGCAGATGGTCAGGCTCAGGCTGGAGCCCAGGCACTGAGATCATGGCTGGTTTTCAGAGCCAGGGCTGCAGCCTGAATGCCTACACTGCTATTTTTAGCCCTGCACCCCAGCCTGAGTCAATTGACCCCAGCTCTAAGACTTGTTGCAGGTCTTTTATTGAAGTGTAGATGTACCCCTAATCTCTGTGCCTCAGTTCCCCATCTATAAAATGATAGTTATACAACTTTCATTGTTTAAAGCGTGAGCACCTCATGTCCAGCACTGTCTCCTATTATGTGTTTGTACAGGACCAGTGTAACACCGACAGACCCTGGTCATTGGCAGGAGGGATCAAACTTGGGACCTCTGGATCTTAGTGCACGAGCCTCTCCAGCATGAGCTAAAAGCCAACTGACTGTTAGCTAAGGCTGTAGAGCAGACTCATTTTATCTCTTGCTCTCTCTCTCTAAGTGGTCTCAGCGCCACCAGATGGGACACAACACTACACCCAGAAGGTGTGTGGGTTACACCAGCACAATGGGACTCTGATCTCAGAGGAAGCCCTTAGGCGCTACTGAAATAGAAATAATAGAGCAGCTCTTCCAAACCACAAAGCTTGGATGTATGGGGCACATTTTCTCCTGACCTTGTTGTGCTTCCCAGCTTACATCCACTTTCCTTTTCAGGGGGTAATGCTCCCTAGAACTCTTAGATTTGGACTGACGTGAAGCCTCTAATCTAACAGAAGTTTGCCTTAGGAACTGACTTGTGCAAGTAGCTGACAAACCCTCCGGAGCTCTCAGCCTGTAAATGTAATGTCCTTTCTTCTGGATAGATCATAAAATAGTGAGGTAACAGTTTAAACAGTTCTGGAGCAGGGTTTTGAGGTTGCGCCTCTCTGCTGGGAACAGAAGCAAAGATCCTAGTACAGAATCAGATAATTCATCATAGCATGGATGCCTTATTAAGATTTATTACAAACTTTTTGATAGCCCAGGAAAACTGCTTCCAGAAGTTGTCCAGCATAACAGAACAACAAGACAGCCCTTCAGATGAAATGACACTATTCAAATCCGTTATGCTGACTCGCAGCCAAGAAAGGGGACAGACAGACTCAGCAGCTGCCCAGATTTAATGGAGCATCCAAAACTTTTAAGTAGAGTCAGGTATTCAGCTATTCCAAGGTGCGGCTATAAAACTGCTGAACTGAGAGCAATGTCTCAGGGAAAGAGGGGAAGAACAGCAGCCTTCCTTTAGCTGTTTGTTGGTGATTTATGGAATAGCCTTCCTTGCATTAACTCTGCAAAGCCTTTCAGGAGAAAAATATTGCACACTGTAAAATGGTCTTGTATTGAAACAGTTGCAGAACCCTGCTTGAAGAACAAACTGCTGTGCAGTTTTGTAGGGCTCTGATATGATAGCAAAGGATTGACAGTTATGGCCCCACTGATGAGGAGCTCTTTGGATTGAGGCAGTGGTGAGATACATAACTGCTGGATTTATTGCTCATGTCTGTAGAAAGCAGGTATACACACCGCACTGACTAAATTCCCAAAGTCTTGTGACAGCCTGAGCTGTGTGCACTGTCACACATGGGATGTATTCTGAGGGAAGTCTCTTTTTTGATGTTCCAATGTCCTGGTCAAATATCTTAAATGGAGCTCCAGCCCGTAGACACTATGGTGGTTGGCGCTCTATAAATACAATAGATCAATAATGTTCATTTTTTCCTATGGAAAATTAGTTTTCCATCTAAACTATCATTTTTAGAGTAGTGCTGGCTTTCCAAGAATGTTTAGATTTTTCATAAAAAACCCTAAATAACCCAACACTGAAATGTTTCAGCCAAAAAACAGTAATATTTTGATTTGGATAGTCTGCCATGGTGCCCCACAGGACTTGTAGTAAGGTTTCCTCACATCCCCTCTCTCTTTTAACGGGCCAGGCTCCCCAGCTGAACTACATCTTTCATGATGCACTGTAGCCAGGCACTCCCATGATGCTACCACCTCCTATAAATGTCAGGGGGGACAACAGGGCATCTGGGAGATGTAATCAAAATTTGGAGCCAGCTTACAGAGGAAAATGAGGCACATGAACTACTACTATAACTAGGCACCATCATAGCATTTTCTAATCAATATATGTACTTAGTTCTTCGGCCAAAAATAGTTAGGTTTTCAATTTTTTTTTTTTTTTTGGACAAAGTCTAAAATTTTCTATGGGAGGAAAAAAGCCCATTTTCCAACCAGCTCTAATCAATAGAACCCCACAGTACATCAGAGTGACTAATATCTTTTGTTGTAGGACCAAACATGGGATAGATGAACCTCTTAAGTGGTAAGGTCTAGACACATTGCTCCTCTGGGTTAGGCTGGCCAGCCTGGGAAAAGCTCCAGGGCACTATTTGCTAGTCTTATTTGTGCACTGATGCATGACACTACCCAGCCCAATTACTTGTGGTTGAACTAAAGCACATCTTTTAGAAAGACAGCCAAGTCTCAATTTAAAGATTCAGAGTGATGATGAATTTATGCCTTCCTTTGGAAAGCTGATTCGATGGTTAATTATCTCCACTGTAAGGGAGTTGTGTCTTATTTCCATTTTAAAATGTTTCTAATTTTAACTTCCAGCCATTGGCTCTTATTCCACTTTTGCTAAATGTCAGAAATCTTCTTCCAGCATAGGGACTTACAGACCACCATCAAGTTGCTTTGGAACCTCCTCTTCAATAAGCTAAATGCATTGAGCGCCTTAAGTCGGCCATGCCAAGGCCCTTTTTTCCAGACCTTGACCTGCCTTATTACAGCTCAGATATCCCTTAGCACATATCCAAGAAATGAAAGTGTACGTAGCTTCAATCATTGCCTCATTTGTCATGTCATAAACATCAGGCCTGTATACTTAGCCAACCAATACAGTATGCTGCAATGAGGCCAGCAGTAAAAAGCCTAAGTTTAAGAAATGTGACATGTCAGGAGAAAGGAAGCATGTGCTCCAAAGTACCTTGAAGGTTTTCATGGTTTTCTCCACATTTCTGGAGGCCAGCTGTCCATCGACTTGGGAATATTTGGCTCCCTCCATCTGCTCTGAAAACTAGGGAGTCTGTTCTCTGCCTCATTTCTGTGGGATGTCCACGAGCATCAGGCATGCTGATTTAGATCATTTTGTTTGTCATTGCGAGAGTCCATCCAATGGAAGACACTTCACTAAACAAATGGCTTATTCTCCTGCTCCCCTGGGAGAGGGCCAAAGAGTGGCTGCACCAATGAAGCCCTCTCTGGGCCACACTGGCAGTCAAAGCCTCTCAATAAAGACGTGCCGAGTGGAAAGTCCAAGGAATGCCATTCTCTCTCCTTTGAGATGATGTCCCTTTGCAACCAGACAGAGTCCAAAGAAAATACATTCAAAGCAATATTCTTAGAAGTTACAAGCCCTGAAAAATAAGGTCTAACAGAGATGGGTGATCCAATGTTGTTCAAAAGGCAGCCTACAGCAGCCTACCTGTCACAGCACTCACCTGCAGGTTTTCTGAGTAAAATATTACCCACTTCCTTCAGGGTCGGGTGCTGTTTTTGCTAATGCAATGCCACCGCAGCACGAAACAGGCTGTTCCTCCACCTTACATTTATTCAGTCTAGATGGAGGCAAATTTATCTTCCTGCTCACATGGCAGCCCTGTGTAAAGCACATGTTGGCATATAGTGGCTGGCTGTCTCCCAGAGCTCTGCATGTTTCAGAAACTGGGCTCTGCTCCCCAGCATCAGCCACAAATAAAGATCCCAAGGATTCAGATAAACAAGGAGCCTAAAACACACAATGAATATTTCTGAGAGTGAATTTAGGGCTCATGTTATCAAGGGATCAACAACACAGCAGCCAGGCCCAGTGCAGGCAGACAATGTAGAATAGATAGTCACACAGCTCTGCCAAAGCACCTCAGCAGTGAGCTGCTATATCAGTTCCAGTTTCCCCCACCATTTTAACGGTGCATCTCATTTCTGATCTGCAGCCCTCTCTGCTATTCCAGGCATGGGCTCCACCAGACCCCAGGAGCTAGGGCTTTAAGAAAATTGCACAATTTCATGAGACTTGCAAGAAATGTCAACACTGCTTTGATAGATATTAAGTCTTTGCCGGGTGCCAGAGATGTTGAAATGACTGAATGGAGGTTTCTTGAGCTGTGATAGCTCCATGGGTCCCCATGTTTAGCACAAGCAATGGTAGACTAACTCAACTGACCACAACAATGCAGTTGCCACAACAGAATCTACTGTTCAACTCACATGAATCAGCATTTTCCTGTACTGTTCTCTTGATAATGATCTCTCTGGCTTGGGCAACACATCCCTGACTAATGCAAGGGAACTGGAAATGCCTCTTACTGCTGTCCTCTAATGGAAGGTGGGTCACATTAATTACATGGCACTGACTCAATTTAGCATACTAAGAGAAAAAGCAGATGTTATTAATTCTCCTTTCTGTACAAGTGTAAGCCAGGGTCTGAATGAGTTCTCCCCTGCCATCTGGGGGAAAAGTCCTCAGGAGCAGACCATATTTGCACAGACACACCTACTTTACCTAAGTGATTGGCAGACCTGCTTTGCCAAAGTGATCAGTTATGGCTGATTTGGGTTAAAATTCACTTTGGTCTTGGACACAGAGGTTATGAAGTGTTATCCCCATTGTGTGACTAAAGGGAGTTCTGTTCTGTAATGTTATCCAGAACCCTTAAGTGTTGAACCTAGCCCTTGTTGCTCTCAACACCACTTGATAGAGGGGGATACATAAGCACCAAATTCAGAAGTATGAATATACAAAATGCAGCAAAAATAATATAGCTCTCATTTATAAATCACCCTTCAACTCCCATGTTTGGTGCTATTCAGGTACTATGCCATACAGTAGTAAATGTTTTTGTACCATAATCTGTGGACACTGGAAAACACCATTGCTGATCAATGAAATGAGTATTGGTTGCATGCAGATTAACATCTTCATTCAGATTTTGTTGATGAGCTAGTAGATATGCTCTTTCCCCTGAGCCAATGACCCAGTGAAACTGCAGAGGGGATTTCAATGGATGGGATTGAATTGCCCCAGTTGGAACGTGGCCAGAATGCCAGAAGTAACACACACACACCCCTTACTCTTAGAATCATCATGGGCTCTTTAATAATCCATAAAACTTGGTTTTCACCCCAGTTTTATGGATTATTAAAGAGCCCATGATGATTCTAAGAGTAAGGGGTGTGTGTGTTACTTCTGGCATTCTGGCCACGTTCCAACTGGGGCAATTCAATCCCATCCTATGGTACAAAAACATTTACTACTGTATGGCATAGTACCTGAATAGCAACCTACAAGATTCAGTTCACCCATTGCTGAACAGCAATCGACACCTGAGCACAAAGGGAGAGAGAATGCGTTACCCAACAGAAACTGCAGAGGGGATTTCAATGGATGGGATTGAATTGCCCCAGTTGGAACGTGGCCAGAATGCCAGAAGTAACACACACACCCCTTACTCTTAGAATCATCATGGGCTCTTTAATAATCCATAAAACTTGGTTTTCACCCCAACACTAGCATGGTAGTCCATAACACCTCACTGGGTCATTGGCTCAGGGGAAAGAGCATATCTACTAGCTCATCAACAAAATCCGAATGAAGATGTTAATCTGCATGCAACCAATACTCATTTCATTGATCAGCAATGGTGTTTTCCAGTGTCCACAGATTATGGTACAAAAACATTTACTACTGTATGGCATAGTACCTGAATAGCACCAAACATGGGAGTGAGGCCATTCCTACACCACGAACTTTGGTTGACACAAGTTAGGTCAGAATAAAGAAAGTGCAATTAGTATATCACTTGTTTCAGAGTAGCAGCCGTGTTAGTCTGTATTTGCAAAAAGAAAAGGAGTACTTGTGGCACCTTAGAGACTAAAATTTATTTGAGCATAAGCTTTCGTGAGCTGCAGCTCACGAAAGCTTATGCTCAAATAAATTTGTTAGTCTCTAAGGTGCCACAAGTACTCCTTTTCTTTATATCGCTTGTGCGCATGCATGCTTGGCTGCTTCGATCAGTGCTGCATGTACTGACCAGGAATGCTTGTGTCATTGCAGAGTGCAGTGCACCAGGAGTAGGTATTACAGTGTGCCATGCACCAGCCTATGCTGCAATGCCTTCTGGGGAATTTTTGCAATGTGCTGTGGGGCACACATGTCATGCAGGGGAAGCTGGGAGGAAGGGGTCAAGTTGAAATATTTCAGTTTTGGAGTGGGGGGTTTTTAGGGGGGGGAAGAGAGGAGGGAGGGAAGAGACAAAAAAAATAAAGTTTTCCATGGAAATATGATGTTGAGTCAAAAACCAAGTTCCCAAAGGGGGGAAAAAAAAAAGTGTGGATGAAAGTTTTCAGTCAGCCTTTGGAAAAAAAAAAATCTAGCTCTTTGTGGCTTTTCATGTGTTTGATGTTATTGGATGTGTTTCATAATAGCTTCAGTGTGTATTAGGTTAAAGAGACCATCAAGAAGACTAGCCTCAAAATATAGGTTTAGCTAAATGATTTTACAAAACTTAATACGATTGAAAGTGTCTGATTATTTATATTTCTGTTACAAGCAGTGATTCTCTCTGAGAGGGCATTTAGTTTTCTCCAGAAGCAATGGAAATCCACATACTGAGTAGAAATTAAAGTGAAACTGACTATCCACAGAAAATGAAACTGAGCAACCTAGTTTCACTGGCTGTTGAATGAAGACTGTAAAGAAACATCATAAAAAGCAAGTAAATTAGATACCTGAACTATGATTTTTTTTGGTCTGTGTCCCTTTAAAAGCTAAACTTTACATTTACTTCCAAATATTAAGTGAAGAAAGAGTGCCTTTGGAGTGACTGTCTTTTAATAAAGACAGATTTTTTTTGGACGAAAATATTTTGTAAGACAAAAGACCAATAAACCCAAATCGATTAAAAGGTTTGTTACCTGACAATACTGAAAACAGAGCTCACAGCAGTTTAGTACAGTGGGCAAAAGAAACTATTTTTATTTTAGCACTTTGGAAAAAAAGAACTCTATAAAATAGTATTTGGAATACCACTGAGTGTTGCGGGGTGCAGGAAATAGAACCTGCACAGAACTGCTATGGAGCTTGGGAAGCTTGCTGTGAACTGAAAACTACAGCTAATACTTTCTCCCCAGGATTGCCCTGGGTGAGAATGGAACAGCTACTGGGAAAAAAAAACTGGACAGAGAAAATCCAGGTTTCCTGTTTTCAATCCTTCAGCTTGTGTTTCAGAGGCTGCTGGTTTGTTTAAGTGGATATCTCCCAAGTCTGTGGTTCTGATTCCACTCTCGATTACCTTGTTCGAGTGTAAACAGAGAGGAATTCCATTGCAATCATTGAGATTAAATTGGTGTAAAACTATCCTGAGATTAGAGTCAAATCCTGTGTTTTTGTAGTGATGGGACCCCAAGCTGCAGAATCTGGATCTAGATTTCAAGCATTCCAAAGCTTGGGGGCATGTGGATCCAGGCTATATTATGAACATAAGGGGCCACTGCGAACTTGGGATTCAGATCTAGGTTTGGATTTCAAACTACCCAATGTTTAGGAGTGTCAGGGTGATCTACTTCAGAGAGTTCTATAAAATTTTAGAAGAATGTTGTACATTCAGCTTATTTACTCAATACTGAAATAGGAAGGGTACTTGCATTCTTATTTCTTTTATTTCCTGAAGAGTCAGCATAGATGACTAACTTGTTGGTTGTTTATTGGAACTCCACCACTCTTGGGCTCGAACCTTTTAAGGTGCTGAGTACTGGAGTCCTGATGCAGTGAAGCACTTGAGCAAGTGAGTATCATGCCCTGGTGCTTAGCACCTTGCAGGATCAAGCGGACAGTGAATTGAACAAGATTGTACTTTAGTCTTACTGAATCCCAAACATTTCAAAAACAGTGATTTGAGCATAAATCCCACTGATTTTCCATGGAACTTAAGCACCTTTGAAAATTTTACCCCAAAACTAATTTCAACAGAACCTAATCTGCAGTGATAAATAAACCACTTATTTTCATGGCAGCTACAAGCAAGTAAAAACAGTCCCTTATTGGAAGAATGCAAGATTAATGTCTAAATGGCTCCAGGGATTGGTTTCTTGTTCTAAACTGCCAAGTTACAACAATCAATACCAACTGGAAATTGTTACTGACTGATGGCTTCTGGGGCAACTGTGTGTGAAATGAATTTGGGAAATTGATCAAATTCCAGCTAGGCATTTGTTCACTTTAAAAAAATCAACTTTTATTGCTATTATGGACTTCCATTCTTGTTGGTAGTCTCAGAAGCTAAAAATATACATGGGTAAGGAGACTCTTCCACATCTGTATGGCTACCTACCTATCACATGTGTAAAGCACCCACCACCATAGTACAAACTTGAGAATCACATTGTTTTGGTTCCAAAGAGCCCCGCTTTCCACCCAACCAAGACACAGCCAACCTTGACTTTGAGAGGTATTGTTATTCATTTTAATCTCAGGGTTGCCTGCTAGGATTTAAAAAAAAAAAAAGAGGGGGAGACGACATCTGGGATGCTCTTGATCTCAAAACTGTACAGTTGCAATGTCTACTGAGCACCTTGACAGATTTCCCAGGACACCTCCCTCAAAAAAAGGAATGATCCTGGGAAAACCTGGACAGGTGGCATCCTTATTTTATATCCATGATGCTGGGTTATCATTAGTCAGTCATCAAGACTGGGGAAGGCTTGCACAAAGTGATGGATATTGCAATATGCTGTGTCAGACTCATGCTGATCCTGATCATTGTTGGTTAGGAGTTCCATAGCTGAAGATTCTCTGCTGAGGACTCTGCACTTACACCCAGATGTCTCACCCTAGGTTCGTCGAACCTCAAGAGGCCCAGTTCATGCAAATGCCTTGGTAGCTCATACATGAAGACATGGCCTTTGCAGAAGCTAAATCAGACCCTTAAGGAGTTTAAAGAAAGATCAGGGATTCTGAAGCAGATTTTAGCAACTCATTCTCAGAACATATTCACTGTATCCACAAGGGATGAGCCAAAGCCCTGAAGTCAAAGAGAGTCTTTCCACCAGTAGACTATGGATCATGGCCTTAGGGCAATTCTTCAGAGCTCAATGTGCTGAGCTCTTTTCAAAATATGGCCATTAATTTAATATGCCTAAATGGGAGCAGAGTTCTTCGGAAAGAAAAAGAAAAAAAAAATCAGAACCCAGTTGAGGGTGCTGAGTCCTTTCAAACATTCCAGCCTAAAATGTGCTTAATTCCTACTTTAGGGAATGACTTGGCAAATAGCTTTTCACAAGTGATGGCAAAACTAGCTGAAAATTGAGAGGCCGGGGAGATTTACCATAAAACATCCCCCTGGACCAGGATAGTTAAGATAAATATTTGGCTCACTCTCTAAGACTCTATGCAATAAAGAATTCCCACTGCAGACTCTAAACCTCGGTCTTCTCTCACATCAGTTGTACAGCAGCATAAGCGAATCAACTTCTGTTGAGTTCCTCCCGATTTGCATTAGTGTAATCAAGAGAGGAAGAAAACCTTGACAGTTCAAAGAACAGATTCTGGCCCTATAGCACAAGGGGTGACTTCATTTGGAAAAGGCTGCATGTGGGCAAAATATTATGGGTCAATCCCTGGCCCTATTCAATTAAATGGGAGTTTTGCCATTAATTTCAGAAGGCCTGGGATTTCACCCTCTCTTCTCAGCTGCTCTCTTAAAACAATTAACGGACATGTGGAAACGAATGTCCCTTTAACATACCTTTCACAGTTATTGTATAAATAATAATCCAATAAAATGAGTGCGATACAAAATCTCCTTTAATGTCTTGCTCACTAGATTTTTTGCCCGTGCTTTTCAGGCCTCAGGATCAGTAGTTTAAGGTCTCTTTTATCCATCAATTTACAGGTAAATAATTCATAAAACAGTCTTATTAAATGGGTGTTGAATATTTATTTGGGCACACAAAGTGAATTCCCTTTGAGATAATCAGCTCATTGGATATCAGCTGAGGTACAGCCTTTCCACTGTGTGTTGCTAGCTGGTTTGGGATCCTCTAACAATGGCAACAGCACAGATGCGCTCAAACCCATAAGCGGCTTTGCCCAAACTAGGCTCATCCACAAAGAGGACAAGACAGACAGTGAAAGTGACCATGAGGCTCGCTGTTAATTCTTAGGATTGTCTTCCTGTTGGTGCCAGGAAGATGCTGGAAAGATCCTACTGCATCACCACTAAAAAAAAACAGTTTCCCTTGGACTTTAAATGCATACTGTGGTTACTCAGGATCTCACAAGAGCAGCAGAGCTAGAACCCAGCTGCTCCTGCTCCAAAGGCAAAGGTTCTGACCACTTGCGCTAAATAGTGTTGCCAGGTGTCCGGTTTTTGACTCGAATGCCCAGTTGAAAAGGGACCTTGGCGGCTCCGGTCAGCACTGCTGACCAGGCTGTTAGAAGTCCAGTCAGCAGCACAGGCTCTGAGCTCTGCCCAGCTCTGCGCAACTCCCAGGAAGCTGCTGGCATCTCCTTCTGGCTCCTAGGCAGAGGGATGGCCATGGTAGCTCTGCGCACTGCCCCTGCCCCCAGCTCTGCCGCTCCCATTGGCCTGGAACCGCGGCCAATAGGAGCTGAGGGGGCAGTGCCTATAGGTACCGGAAGTGTGGCGAGCGACATGGTCGAGCCTCCACTTAGGAGCTGGAGGGAGATGCCAGCAGCTCCTTGGGAGCTGCCTGAGGTAAGCGCCACCCAGAGCCCACACCCCAACCCCCTGCCCCAGCCCAGAGCCCCCTCCTGCACCCCAAACTGATCATCCCTGGCCCCACCCCAGAGCCTGTTCCTGCAGACGAAGCCCTTACCGCTACTCACCACAGCATCCCAACCCCCTGCCCCAGCCCAGTGAAAATGAGAGAATGAGTGAGGGTGGAGGTGAGCGAGCAACAGAGGGAAGGAGATGGAATGAGCAGGGAACGTGGCCTCATAAAAGGGGTGGAGCAAGGGTGTTTGGTTTTCTGCAAATAGAAAGTTGGCAACCCTAGCACTAAAGGAGAACTATTGCCATCTACAAAATGTATAGGGCCTATGACAACTGAGTCAGTTCTGATACCATCCAGTAGAGGGCAGTAGCCTCACGTACCTAATAGCCAGTACATCCAATAGGGTTAATTGTCACAGTGGTAAATCATGACAGCCAGTTAGTAACACCTCAGCAATTGAAAACAAAAATCAGTTTGCTGACCAGAATTCCTCTCTTCTTGGCATATGCACACCAATTTGTTACTGTAGAGTTGCTCAGGCATGCTGGGGTGTACATACTGGTTTGTTATTGGAAGGATGTTCAGAAGTGCCCGTTAGTCCTGAAAGACCAACAGTTGTCTGATTCTCTCAAGAGACTATTTGTTTGGGCCAAAAAAATCCAAAACGTAATATGGATTTTGAAAAGAAAAAGGAAAAAAAAAAAGGCAGGGAAAATTGTGGGCCAATCCTGAAATGTTCTTTTTAAGAGTCAAATCCTGCATTCCTTGCATACATAAAATGCCCATTGACTTGCATGAGAGTTGCGGATGCAATTTCTCAAATAAGCAGGTGCATGTTTCTGACATGTTCCACAAGACAAGACCTGACAATCTAGCACATGGGAAAGATTTACCTATTCCTGACACCGTCAGATCTTTGGCAGCTGCTGGAAGTGGCTGTGGAGTGAATGAACGGAAGCATTTTTGTGTAACACCATCTTTCAAGGTTGTCAAATTCACTTTTAATGGAGATTCATTAAAATAATATTGTGTGTAAAAATGTCAATCATTTTTAAACACTTCCTTATTGCCAAATGGGGAGAGCTGGCCAAAAAAACTGAGTGAAACTTTTCAGTAGGAAAGCACGGTTTCATTTGAACCAAAAGGTTTCATGGACATGCCTCGTTCAATGAGGTTTCCATCAGGAAGGTTTCTCAGCTCCAGAATGGAATGTTCCAGAGGCCACCCCACAAGAGTCAAAAGCCCACTGAGTAGGGCATTGGACACATCGGTGCAAGTCTTTACTCCAAGTTAGGGACACACTGATCCTATCTGTTAACAAATATAAATGCAATGCAGTTCATATACTCAAATTCTCCCATCCCTGTTCACACTGAGTAGCATTTTAAACGTAAAAAGAAAAGGAGTACTTGTGGCACCTTAGAGACTAAAATTTATTTGAGCATAAGCTTTCATGAGCTACAGCTCACTTCATCGGATGCATTCAGTGGAAAATACAGTGGAGAGATTTATATACACAGAGAACATGAAACAATGGGTGTTATCATACACACTGTAAGCCATCACCTTCAGCCCCAACTAAAACCTCTCCAACGCATCATCAAGGATCTACAACCTATCCTGAAGGATGACCCATCACTCTCATAGATCTTGGGAGACAGGCCAGTCCTTGCTTACAGACAGCCCCCCAACCTGAATTAATTTGCAAACTGGATACAATTAACTAAGGCTTGAATAGAGACTGGGAGTGGATGGGTCATTACACAAAGTAAAACTATTTCCCCATGTTATTCCCCCCACTGTTCTTCAGACATTCTTGTCAACTGCTGGAAATGGCCCACCTTGATTATCACTACAAAAGGTTTCCCCCCCCCCTCGCCCTTCCTGCTGGTAATAGCTCATCTTAAGCGATCACTCTCCTTACAGTGTGTATGATAACACCCATTGTTTCATGTTCTCTGTGTATATAAATCTCCCCACTGTATTTTCCACTGAATGCATCTGATGAAGTGAGCTATAGCTCAAAAAGCTTATGCTCAAAATAAATTTGTTAGTCTCTAAGGTGCCACAAGTACTCCTTTTCTTTTTGCAAATACAGATCAACATGGCTGCTACTCTGAAACCTGTCATTTTAAAAGTAGTTCAGTTGATTTCAGTGCAACAATTTGTGGAATAGTGTACTAATTAATGTGAACAGGGGTACCAAGAATCTGGCCCACAGCTGCATATGTATAAAAACTCTGTATCCTTGGACACTAGACTAGGGGCTTGATGCTGATCTCAGTCATACCAGTTTTACACCCGGGTAGTTGCATTGAGTCCAGTAGGGACACTTATTTGTACCAGCATCAGTGAAAGGAAAAATCAGGCCCACTATGCGCTACTAAATCAGACCTCCAACTTTCATGTAAATATATTTGGAAGTGTCAGTTGGAACTCAATAGTTAAGGCTGACTTTCCTTTTGCATGTGATGCAGGGATTCAAATTCTTCTTGTATGAAAGTATCCTCCACACAGGGCCAGATTAACCTTTTGTGGGCCCAGCATCAAACATATTTGTGGGCCCCCATGGAGGCAATGGAGCCTGGCACAGGGAGGAGAGTCCCAAGAAAGGAACCAGCCAGGGGCAGTGGCATGGCATGGCATGGCATGGCATGGGCAGCCCCACTCCGCACAGCCCAGTGCGAGGGCACTATTTATAAACTGGCAGTTACCAGAGACACAGTGGCCCGCCTGGCCCTGTGCTACCAGCATGCCCCTTCCCCTCGAGGCATGCTGGCAGCACACAGCTTGGGCCACGCATCCCCCCCGCCCAACATGCCCCCAACTCCCCATAACCCACTATGCCCAGTGCCCCCCAAAGCCCCGCCACACAAATGCACAGCACCCTGCACAACACCACCCCTGCCCAGCGGCCCCCTGCCCACAGCTCCACTACAACTGCCCAGCACCCCACACAGAAGCCCCACACCCTAGTGTCCCAACACACACATCTTCCCTCCCCCCACAAACCTCCCAGGAGACCCACTCCCCCACGCCCTGCCTCCTGGTGACTATGGTGCAATCAGCCAGACCAGGGCCTGCCCTGGCTGGGCTCCCTCAAGATCCACTTGCCTGGAGGGACCCAGCTAAGCCACCCCCCCCCGCCACTGGCCAGGCTTCTGCACCAGTCCCAGGTGACTCAGCTCCAGGGAGACAGGCAGGGCCCCACAAGTGGTGGGAAGCAGAGACTTCCTGGAGCTGGATGTGCACTGGGATCGGGCCAAGGGGCAGAGAGGAGCAGGGGAGTGAGGCCAGGAGGCAAAGAGGAGCCCTTAGCCAGCTGGTGGGCAGGCCAAGAGGAGCAATTGGTGGGTGGGGAGGGGGGAGGAGTGGAGTCTCAGGGTGCAGTGCAAGTGGAGCAGGCTGGGGCCCCTTCTGAGCATGGGCCCAGCTCCATGGAGCCACTGGCGCCATTGTAAACCCAGCACTGCCTCCACAAACTTACAGCCTATGTTCTTCTTCAAGTACAGACTGGATTTTCTGAGAACTTATAAGCAAGCCATTAGTTTGAGTTAAAAACTAAACTAAAAACTGGGTCCTTTAAGGAATATAGCATCCGTGTCAGTTTTTTCTTTGTCCTAAATGATCTTAAAAATGAAATGACAGACTCTTCAAACTTTCCATATAATTAAAATTAATTGGAATTTTAAGCACAGGCTATATTTAAAGAAATTAGGTTGCAATTAATAAATTAGCTCAGTGGCTGTTGTATTATATTTAATTACAATTATATAAGCTACAAAGGTCTGGTCAACGGTTCAAATAACTTAAGAGGTAACAACCAAACAGCAGCCTCTCTGTACAGCTAGTTTCCATACAATAGTTCTATTGACTGTATGAACGAGATTGGACACGTGTGGACAACACTCATTTGGCAGATTACTTGACACTGCCATCACTGCTCTGTAAAGGTTCCATGATGACAGGCTAGATTGAACGTGAATACTTGACAGACTCCCTGTCTATTGCATTGGCTTCATAGATTCCAAGGCCAGAATGGACCATTGTGTGCCTGTAGTCTGACCTCTTGTATAACGCAAGCCAGACAACTCCTCCAAAATATTTTCTAGAGCAGATCTTTTTGAAAGTGATCCAATTTTGATTTAAAAATTCCCAGTGCTGGAGAATCCATACAACCTTTGGCAAGTTGTTCCAATGGTTAATTACTCTCACCATTAAAAATTTACCACTTATTGCCAGTCTGAATTTGTCTAGCATCAACTTTGAGCCACTGGATCATGTTATACTAGTCTCTGCTAGATTGAAAGTGATCCAATTTTGATTTAAAAATTCCCAGTGCTGGAGAATCCACACAACCTTTGGCAAGTTGTTCCAATGGTTAATTACTCTCACCATTAAAAATTTACCACTTATTGCCAGTCTGAATTTGTCTAGCATCAACTTTGAGCCACTGGATCATGTTATACTAGTCTCTGCTAGATTGAAGAGTCCTTTATCAAATATTTTTTCCCATGTAGGTATTCGTAGACTAATCAAGTCACCCCTTAGACTCAAGGAGCTCAGTTTATCACTAGAAGGCATATTTTTTTAATCCTTTAATCATTCTCATGGCTCTTATATGAGCCTCTCCAATTTATCAATATCCTTCTTGAGTTGTTCACACCAGAACTGGACACAGTATTCCAGCAGTCACACCAGTGCCAAATACAGAGGTAAAATAACCTCTCTGCTCCTACTTCAGATTCTCCTGTCTATGCATCCAAGGATTGCATTAGCCCTTTTTGCCACAGCATCACAATGGGAGCACATGTTCAACTGATTAGCCATCATGACTCCCAAGTCTTTTTCAGAATCATTGTTTTCCCACCAACCTATAAGCATGGCCTATGTTTTGTTTTAGCCATATTAAAATGCATATTGTTTGCTTGCACCCAGCTTCCATTGATCAGATCATTCTGCATAATCCAATTTATCCTTTAAATATTGGCACAACACTAGCTTTCTGGAACTTCCCCAGTGTGCCAAGATTTATTGAAAATCAACACTAATGGTTCAGCAATTTCCTCAGCTAGCTCTTTTAAAACTCTTGGATTCAAGTTATCTGGACCTGCTGATCTAAGAATGTCTAATTTTAGGAGCTGCTGTTTAACATTCTCCTAAGATACTAATGGAATGGACAGAGTTATATATGACAACTACATCTTTTCCCTCCCCTCCAAATACAGAATATTCATTGAACATTCTGTCTTTTCTGTATTATTGATAAGGCTACCATTTCTATCCAATAATGGAAGTATGCATATGTATAATTAAAAATATTCATTCAAACAATCTTAACTCTGCCCTGTAGTGATACTATGAGAGGTGGGAAAAAATATGTACCTTAAAAAAAAAAGTTAAAATTTATCTGGAATCACAAACAATAAAATGCCTTAATCATAATCATAAAGGTATTGCAGGGTATCAGTACAGGACAGAGGTAAGGTTGTTCATTCCCACATGTGGATTGTTTAGAAATTAAACCCCCTTATTTCACTAAGAGCAACAGATACTTTCATGTCCTTTCTGAATATTTGGGCTCACAAAACATATGAATCAACTTCATCGGTATCTGTGGAAGAGGTTATCTTGTTTCTACCAAAGCTATGTGCAGAAGGGCAACCAAAATGCTCTTATGCTACGTTTGATTTTATAATCAATCAGTGACCACAAAATGCCACCCTTAATTAGAAACATTATGAACTTGAATATTCCTTCACATTAATTTTACATCAGTATCATCACATGTACTTCCAGAGTCACTTATGACTTACAGCAGTGAAAATGAAAGAATATCGAAAGCATCCAAGCCTGTTTCATGAGTTAAGTCTTCAATGTCACAACTAGAATACCACACTATACCTAGCAAATCGCTTAGGGTATATTCTAAAAGTTCAGGGGGTTAACCCTTTTTTACTAGTAAGCTATTGCCAGTACCAATAATATTCCCATTCTGGGTACAGGGAATACCTGCTCAAACCAGGCAGCAATGGGACCCTCAGAGAACATTAAGTTCATACCTATACTTGCTATGTACACTATCACCTAAATCTGAGGCAAACCACAGTCAGCAGGAGGAGCATTTCAGCCCTGCCCTATGATGTCCCCCTCTCAGCACAGAGCCCGGCACTGTGAGGTCAATGCTGAGCTGCATGGGAGAACAAGCCCTAACACCGACCTAGTCTTCAGCGGTCACATTAGGAGCAGAGCAGCTGGGTACAGTTTCATGGCCACTTGGGCCCACAGGGGGAAGTCAAAGAGGACACAAAAAGAAAGGAATCAAGAGAGATTCAAGAGGCAGCCTGGGCAGAAAAGGAGAAGAATCCAGACAAGAACCTATGGACAGGTACAGCAAGTGCCCATTCCCGGGCTGATAGGCAATAACTGATACATAACTGACATGAGATTCTCAGCGAAGGACAAAGGTATCTGTTGGTACATAAGAATTTCCCTAACCTAGTTCCCTCGTTTAAGTCAGCAAAGCTATGAAGATTCATCCCACTGTTGAGTTCCAGGGACCTCGTAATGGGATCCATCCAGAGACAGGGAACGATGGGCTCAGAGAGGACTGCTAGGATATGACACAACACAGAACTCCCAGATCTTAATACCATTGACCTCCAAAATTATAGAGCAAACAACATCCCTCAGAACAGAATATACTAAACAGGCATAGACGCATAGGGGCTGGAGCACCCATGGGGTGGGGGGGAGTGAGTGCTCAGCCTCCACTAGCCACTCGCCAATCAGCTGTTTGGCAGAAGACAGGAGGTGCTGGGGAAAGAGGCGGAAAGAGTTTGGGAGAGGGAGTGGAGCACCCACCCAGAAAAATGAAAGTTGGCACCTGTGTATAAAAGAACAAACTAACCCCCAGGAAATAGACTTAGCAGTGAAGGCCTACCAGATCACTATAGGTCCTTAATCAAAACCTTCTTGTTACCAGAACCCCTGCTAACAGTGAGATTTGGAAAAAGTAGAAGTATCTAGAATCATACAGTATCTAGAATCAGTGATCACAGTCTGGAAAAAGACAATGGAGACAAACCACCATGAAAACCCAGAGGTGAATGATTGTGCTAAGGCAACAGAGGAAATGTAGAAAACTAGAGACTTTTTCTGCTCCCTTCTGCAAGACACCAGGGATTATGGAAGTGACTTCCTCACAGCTATTAACAAAAGGCTTTCCAGCCAAAAGTAGGCCATATTTTACTCCCTAACTCTTGGGGAAAGAAAAGGGAAGAGTGGGAATAGCTGCATCCACATACAGAACCTCTCACAAGGAGTTTACAATCTAATTACACAAGCCAGACAATGGGTTGGAGAAAGGAGATATTATCGCCATTGTATGCATAGGGAACTGAAGCAGTGAGCAATTAAGTGACTTACCCAAGGTCACAAAAGAAATCTGTGAGGCTGAACCCAGAGTCTCAGGCCTGTGTCTCAGCAACAAATTCAGCCATTCTATCTATATGAGGAAGAGTTCCATTCCAGCTTTCAGTGACACAACCCTTACAGGTGCCTTAAATTATAAATGTTAATAACCCGACTTCTGCTTTGCTGTCTCAGGCTTATAACTGGCAAATGCCTCATGTCAATCCCGATTTTAGATGTGTCCAGCCATCTGTTAATGATTTTCCTGAGGTTACCTGTACAGATAGATCTTTTGAAAGTAATCTAAAGCACATATGGTTTTAAGCAAGATGTTAATTAGAAACATTTATAGTGCCAAATGTATGATTAATGCACAGGGTTTAATTGAAATGAACCAACATTCTTGAAATCTGCTTTCCTTTCCTGATGGAAGAGTTTGGGGATGGTAAAGATTTAAAATAAATAAATAAAAAAACAGCCAGATACACAGCAAATGTAAGTCAACAAAGGCAATTTACACTAGTTTAAGATCAGGTCCAAAGGCTGTGTTTTTTTTTTTTTTTTTTGTGTGAAAGATACTTTGACATAGAATCATAGAATATCAGGGTTGGAAGGGACCCTGTGGACTATAATAAAAAAATACCGTAACATTGACCTAACATATTTCCTTATTAACAAACATAGCTGCAAGGGATTTTGAAAAGATGATTAAGGGTGCTCAGCACTGTTATTATGATGTCTTATTTGTAATGCCATTTTAATTTGCCTAGCAGTAATTCACTGAGAAAACTCATTGGCTGGCTGGCTCTCTCTCAACTTGGCATGTGTTTTTAACCCTTGGGAGATTGCTGCCACCTACCCCACTTTATGCGACAAAATGGAATGTGATCACTGCAAAACAGATAGAACCAAAGAAATATTGGGAGGGGATAGGGGGTGTCATCTTGACTTTCAGATACCTTTGTTTTGATTAGGATTTACATCTTTCATTTCAAATCGTAAAACTGCTTCTGAGATCTATACCCAGGATTTTTCCAAAAACAACTAAGAAAATTCTTCAGGTCAGTTCTGGGGACAGAGTTGTCTTGACAATGAATGGTGGGAATGCACATCTTGGAGGTGCAGATCAAATATGTTTTGAGTTTTGCTGTACATGGAGCTTGTTTCATTTCTGATAAAGTGTCCCAAGACATATTCTTGTCAGTGATCTATGGAGTGTTTCTCAGGAGCAGTATATACATCCACCAGCACATCCTTTGGCCAGGCTGCTCTTGTTTTAACCCTTTAGAGCCCAAGAAAATACTGCAACGGGGCTTTTGTGGGAAAAGTAGTATGCGATAATGTAATTAAAGGCTGGATCATAATGCCTACACACATCAGGGTTGAATTAAAGTTGCACAGGAAACCTTAATCCAAACATTTCCAAACTTTTCAGTACTTGCCTAGCAGCCTTCGTAGTCTTTTGGTAGGTTTTTTTTTTAATGTACTTATAGGTGGGGGTGGTAGCACCTCCTATTGTTAAGGTTGCTCAACACTTCCCACAATAAGACCCTGTTCCCACCTGCTGCTAATGGTCAGATTTTCATCCTTTGGGCTGAAATTTTACATGCTGGACGTCTGCCTTAGGAGGCGTTTTTTTTTGTTGGAAGATTTCAGTCAAAACAGTTCTGCCATTTCTGAGAACGAGGGTAGAGAAAAAACTAGGTTGTTTTGCCCATGTTAAAACATTTCTAGAGACCTTTTCTTGGAAAAGCTCTAGCGCGCCCATGCTTTGGAGCAGAGACTTGAAATGTGGCAGGTGGCCTTCGTCAGGCTGTTCTTCAGTGCTCTCAGAGAAGTGGGGTCCTGTGGAAGTTACCTTACGTGAACACAAGTACAGATATCATAATGCACATGCACAAGAAGGCAGAGTTAAGACTGCACAGGCAATTTGAAGTCTGGCCTTGCTTAACATTTTGAGAGCTTGATTTTACAGCCTTAACAGTGTTAAACAGATTGCACTAAACGCAGCTTTGTGCAACAGGTGTTGGTAAGCTGTACCACTCCAGGAGGAAGCCTGGAAAGAGATTAAGATTTAGAGCAGTGATTCCCAACCAGGGGTACATGTACCCCTAGAGATACACAGAGGTCTTCCAGGGGGTACATCAACTCATTTAGATATTTGCCTAGTTTTACAACAGGCTACATAAAAAGCACTAGCAAAGTCAGTACAAAAAATTCATACAGACAAAACGAGAAAGAAAGCAATTCTTCAGCAACAGGGGGCTGAGACACTTTTGTCTTTTTATGCCTTTGTAAGGAAGTATTTAAGATAGGTGAAACTTGGGGGTACATAAGACAAATCCAGCTCCTGAAAGGAGTGCAGTAGCCTGGAAATGTTGAGACCCACTGCTTTAGAGTGAGACCCACTCTTCACCGTGACATTGATGCTCCCTACTCATGAGGCAAGGAAGCATTATCGCTATTTTACCTAGGTGAGAACTGAGGCAAGGGGAGGCCTAGGGCTTGATTTAGGGAAGCATTGAGTACCCACAACTCCCAGTCAGTTAATGGGAACTGCAAATACTGGGCCCCTCGGCACACAGATCTAGCTCACTCATCCCAGCCCACACAGGAGGTCTGTAGCAGTGCCAAGAGTAGCAGCCAAGTCTCTGGAGCATCTTTCTTATCTATTTGCCACAAAGTCGTCCTCCTTCCTCCTTTCAAGGAGACTTACGCTGAGCTCCCTGACACAATCCCAGGTTTCTTATGCCCCAGGGCTCAGGAAACTGCTCCACCACCAGACTTTATACTTGGAAATTTTACCTCATCATCACACCCCTCCCTGGGCTCCCTTATTCCGGGGCCATCCCCAGGAGCGGGGAGCTCCCTGATAAACACCGTAGGTGCTCTTCAAAGACCTCTGTGGGAAAACCCACTCACCACAGCTCCACTCCAGACTTGCAAGTCATAAAGTAAAAGTTTGTTAACCATGTAGGGACTAATTTAGATCTCATCCTAGCACCTTCTGCAGCATCCCAGAACAACCCACCTCCAGCCAGCCAGCCGCAACTCTCCCCTCCAACAGTCCTCACCCAACTGCTAGCATTTGGGCAGATATTCCCTGGTGGCTCCTACTAACCAAGTGGGTCTTTACAGAACCCTCCAATGTCAAATCCCTGCCTCATATCCAGCCAAAGGTTTTACTGCCCACAATTCCATATGTAAAGCAACATTAATGCAACACATTACTTAGCATTCTCTGCAAACCAAACAGTCTTCCCAGGGTTTGACTTTCAGTCTCTACCAGCCTGGTTTAGAACCACAGACCTAAGTGTTCTTCACATTATCAATCTCCTAGATATGTAGTCACTAGGGCTGGCAAGCTTTTACTATTATGAACCTGTAGAAAAGAGTGACTCACTCACTGGTGCTCCCCCTCATGGCTGGGCATCACATAGCTAGCTCTTCTCCTCGGGTACCCCCTGCCAACAGCTGCTCCGGCCCTACAGCAGGCCACTTCTTCTCATGACGTGGCCCTCCAGCCAGGTCACATTCAGTTACATGCCTTCTGGGATAAGACAGAGTCCAACGGAACAGTAACTCAGTGACCTTACACCTGGTCTTCAGCCCAGCTCAGGGCTCAATGGTCACTACACCACTTATATTAGGGGGCTTTTAAGCCACCATCCCCAGTGGGGGAACCCAGGCTCTCTCTCTATTCAGTTCCAGTCCAGGGACCCTCTAACAAACAGCTACAGTCTGCTTCCTCAGACTCCTTACTGCCTCCCTGGACCACTTCCTACCAGAGCTTATCTCTCAGCCTTTTTCCCCAGCCCCTTTCTGGGCTCACTCCCTTCAGACAGCTGCAGCGGCACAGGAGCTAGCAAACAAAGCTCTAAACAGGGGAGTTTGAGTGGGAGTTCTGTTGGAGGAGAAGGTAGTTGTACTTGGTTTTGTATTTTTAGTATTTGTGTGTGTGTAGGGGTTTTGTGCTGGGAGAGCAGCTGAGCCTGATTAGGGGGTGGGGCTTTGTGCTGGGAGAGCAGCTGAGCCCTGCCTAGGGGGTGGGGCTTCTGACTAGGGGCCCTATAAAGGTAGCCAGCCAGTCAAACAGCTGCAGTGGCACAGGAGCTAGCAAACAGAGCTCTAAACAGGGGAGTTTGGATTGTGGTGCTTGTTTGGGGTTTGCTTTTGCTGGGGGTGGTCTTTTTGGTGTGGCTTGTGTTTCCCAGATTAACAGGATTTAGGTGGGAAGGAGATGACAGATACAGAGGCAGCTGTGGGAGTGACTCCTGCAGTGAAAGACACATTGAGGATGACTGGATGTGGAAGCTGTGGTATGTACATGATCCTGGAGGGGGGAACCGGTAAGAGTTTTTTCTGCATGAAATGCTGTCTGATAGAGCTGATGGAGGAAAAGATCCGAGGTTTGGAGATGTAGGTGGAAAGCCTGGTTGAGTTTAGGAAGGGGTTTGAGCAGATGATGGAGCAAAGATATGAGGTATCTGAAGGGAAAAGCTCAGACTTACAGATGGAAGCAGGGCTGGGGAATTTTGAGGGGAGACTGGGTGAGGAAAGTGGTCAGTGGAAACATGTGACTCAAATAACCAGGCAGAGAAAAAGACTGGCTAGTGAAGGAGAAATAGAGCTTAGGAACAGGTTTGCAGAGTTGGAAAATGAAGAAGGGGCTCAGCAGGTACTTGTTGAAGGGTAAGGAAGAAGAGAGGCTAGTCCTATAGAAAAAGGGGAAGAGTCAAGGGAGACTACACCAAATATGAGCCCCAGGAGAATACAGGATGGGTTGAAGAAGATTGTAAGGGAAAATAGGAATGGAAAGAACTTGCAGCCAGAGGGAACAGGGGAGAGACTGGAGAATAGCACTGTCACCAGGAAAAGGCAGGTCTACGTGATTGGGGACTCTTTATTGAGAAGAATAGACAGGCCTGTAACTAGAGCTGATCCTGAGAATAGAAGGGTGTGCTGTCTTCCGGGTGCTAAGATACAGGATGTAGAACTGAGGTTGAAAAGGATCCTAAAGGGAGCGGGAAAGAATCCCCTAATTATCCTTCATGTGGGAACAAATGATACGGCTAGATTCTCACTGGAAAGTATTAAGGGATACTATGCTAGGCTGGGGAAGACACTTAAGGAAATTGAGGCTCAGGTGATCTTTAGCGGGATCCTTCCTGTTCCTAGAGAAGGGCAACAAAGGTGTGACAAGATTATGACTGTCAACAGATGGCTTAGGCAGTGGTGCTATAAGGAGGGCTTTGGGATGTATGGCCACTGGGAGGCATTCACGGACAGAGGTCAGTTCTCCCGGGATGGACTTCATCTGAGTAGGGAAGGAAATAGACTTCTAGGATCGAGACTGGCACAACTGATAAAGAGAGCTTTAAACTAGGAATTGGGGGGAGATGGATGGGAGATGTCCAGAAAATCCCCATGCCAGATTTTAGCATTGAGAGGGAAGAAGATGAAGTAAGAATGGATACAGCCGTGGGTAGGAGAATGTATATAAGGAGTGAGGGCGGTGTGGATACTAGTCTAATAGGTTATACTGGATATAGAATGACTGTGCCTAATAGGGTACAAAATGTGAGCGAGGCCAAACAGCAAAAATTAAGATGTTTGTACACCAATGCGAGGAGTCTAGGTAACAAAATGGAGGAACTAGAGCTACTGGTGCAGGAAGTGAAACCAGATATTATAGGGATAACAGAAACATGGTGGAATAGTAGTCATGACTGGACTACAGGTATTGAAGGGTATGTGCTGTTTAGGAAAGACAGAAACAAAGGTAAAGGGGGTGGAGTAGCATTGTATATCGATGATGAGGTAGAATGTAAAGAAATAAGAAGCGATGCAATGGATAAGACAGAGTCCGTCTGGGCAAAAATTACATTGGGGAAGAAAACTAGTAAAGCCTCTCCTACGATAGTGCTTGGGGTGTGCTATAGACCTCCGGGATCTAATTTGGATATGGATAAAGCCCTTTTTAATGTTTTTAATAAAGTAAATACTAATGGAAACTGCATGATCATGGGAGACTTTAACTTCCCAGATATAGACTGGAGGACCAGTGCTAGTAATAATAATAGGGCTCAGATTTTCCTAGATGCAATAGCTGATAGATTCCTTCATCAAGTAGTTGCTGAACCGACTAGAGGGGATGCCATTTTAGATTTAATTTTGGTGAGTAGCGAGGACCTCATAGAAGAAATGGTTGTAGGGGACAATCTTGGCTCAAGTGATCATGAGCTAATTCAGTTCAAATTAAATGGAAGGATTAACAAAAATAAATCTGCAACTAGGGTTTTTGATTTCAAAAGGGCTGACCTTCAAAAATTAAGGAAATTAGTTAGGGAAGTGGATTGGACTGAAGAACTTATGGATCTAAAGGTAGAGGAGGCCTGGGATTACGTTAAATCAAAACTGCAGAAGCTATCGGAAGCCTGTATCCCAAGAAAGGGGAAAAAATTCATAGGAAGGAGTTGTAGACCAAGCTGGATGAGCAAGCATCTTAGAGAGGTGATTAAGAAGAAGCAGAAAGCATACAGGGAGTGGAAGATGGGAGGGATCAGCAAGGAAAGCTACCTAATTGAGGTCAGAACATGTAGGGATCAAGTGAGACAGGCTAAAAGTCGAGTAGAGTTGGACCTTGCAAAGGGAATTAAAACCAATAGTAAAAGGTTCTATAGCCATATAAATAAGAAGAAAACTAAGAAAGAAGAAGTGGGGCCGCTTAACACTGAGGATGGAGTGGAGGTTAAAGATAATCTAGGCATGGCCCAATATCTAAACAAATACTTTGCCTCAGTCTTTAATAAGGCTAAAGAGGATCTTGGGGATAATGGGAAGGAGGATATAGAGGTAGATATTACCATATCAGAGGTAGAAGCGAAACTGAAACAGCTTAATGGGACTAAATCGGGGGGCCCAGATAATCTTCATCCAAGAATATTAAAGGAATTGGCACCTGAAATTGCAAGCCCATTAGCAAGAATTTTTAATGAATCTGTAAACTCAGGAATAGTACCGAATGATTGGAGAATTGCTAATATAGTTCCTATTTTTAAGAAAGGAAAAAAAAGTGATCCGGGTAACTACAGGCCAGTTAGTTTGACATCTGTAGTATGCAAGGTCCTGGAAAAAATTCTGAAGGAGAAATTAGTTAAGGACATTGAAGTCAATGGTAAATGGGACAAAATACAACATGGTTTTACAAAAGGTAGATCGTGCCAAACCAACCTAATCTCCTTTTTTGAAAAAGTAACAGATTTTTTAGATAAAGGAAATGCAGTGGATCTAATTTACCTAGATTTCAGTAAGGCATTTGATACCGTGCCACATGGGGAATTATTAGTTAAATTGGAGAAGATGGGGATCAATATGAATATCAAAAGGTGGATAAGGAATTGGTTAAAGGGGAGACTGCAACGGGTCCTACTGAAAGGCGAACTGTCAGGTTGGAGGGAGGTTACCAGTGGAGTTCCTCAGGGATCGGTTTTGGGACCAGTCTTATTTAATCTTTTTATTACTGATCTCGGCACAAAAAGTGGGAGTGTGCTAATAAAGTTTGCAGATGATACAAAGCTGGGAGGTATTGCCAATTCGGAGAAGGATCGGGATATTATACAGGAGGATCTGGATTACCTTGTAAACTGGACTAATAGTAATAGGATGAAATTTAATAGTGAGAAGTGTAAGGTTATGCATTTAGGGATTAATAACAAGAATTTTAGTTATAAGTTGGGGACGCATCAATTAGAAGTAATGGAAGAGGAGAAGGACCTTGGAGTATTGGTTGATCATAGGATGACTATGAGCTGCCAATGTGATATGGCTGTGAAAAAAGCTAATGCGGTTTTGGGATGCATCAGGAGAGGCATTTCCAGTAGGGATAAGGAGGTTTTAGTACCGTTATACAAGGCGCTGGTGAGACCTCACCTAGAATACTGTGTGCAGTTCTGGTCTCCCATGTTTAAAAAGGATGAATTCAAACTGGAGCAGGTACAGAGAAGGGCTACTAGGATGATCCGAGGAATGGAAAACTTCTCTTATGAAAGGAGACTCAAGGAGCTTGAGCTTGGCTCTGTTTTTTCCACCAAATGCATCCGATGAAGTGAGCTGTAGCTCACGAAAGCTTATGCTCTAATAAATTTGTTAGTCTCTAAGGTGCCACAAGTACTCCTTTTCTTTTTGCGAATACAGACTAACACGGCTGCTACTCTGAAATCAAGGAGCTTGGTTTGTTTAGCCTAACTAAAAGAAGGTTGAGGGGAGATATGATTGCTCTCTATAAATATATCAGAGGGATAAATACAGGAGAGGGAGAGGAATTATTTCAGCTCATCACCAATGTGGACACAAGAACAAATGGGTATAAACTGGCCACCAGGAAGTTTAGACTTGAAATCAGACGAAGGTTTTTAACCATCAGAGGAGGGAAGTTTTGGAATAGCCTTCCAAGGGAAGCAGTGGGGGCAAAAGATCTATCTGGTTTTAAGATTCTACTTGATAAGTTTATGGAGGAGATGGTATGATGGGATAATGGGATTTTGGTAAGTAATTGATCTTTAAATATTCAGGGTAAATAGGCCAAATCCCCTGAGATGGGATATTAGATGGATGGGATCTGAGTTACTATAGAAAATTCTTTCCTGGGTATCTGGCTGGTGAATCTTGCCCTTATGCTCAGGGTTTAGCTGATTGCCATATTTGGGGTCGGGAAGGAATTTTCCTCCAGGGCAGATTGGAGAGGCCCTGGAGGTTTTTCGCCTTCCTCTGTAGCATGGGGCATGGTTGACTTGAGGGAGGCTTCTCTGCTCCTTGAAGTCTTTGAACCATGATTTAAGGACTTCAATAGTTCAGACATGGGTGAGGTTTTCCATAGGAGTGGGTGGGTGAGATTCTGTGGCCTGTGCTGTGCAGGAGGTCGGACTAGATGATCAGAATGGTCCCTTCTGACCTTAGTATCTATGAATCTATAATGCTTCACCCCTTCCTAGGCTCTGCAATGTTCTTTCCAACACCTGTACCAAGTAACATCTCCCAGGGCTTTCTTCCTCTCCCAGGGCTCTCTTTGTTTCCTCCTGTAACTTGGCCCTTGGGCTGCCTCCATGGGTCTAGTCCTTTACTCCAGGCTCATCACCAGAGCTCACTCCACCACCTAGCTTCCCAGTGTTTCTCTCCCCTCCCTTTACCAGCACTTCCTGCTAGAGAGAGGATATTAATACCTACTCTAAGCTTCCCTTCTACTACCCGGACTACCTCCCTTCATTAGTCATTTGGCTCCTCCCCAGCTGGGCCTAATCCTAAATTGGGCCTGGCTTAGCTTCCAGGTACAACCGGGTGCACTAATTGCTCTCTGGCTCCAGTTAACTCTGCCAGTATAGGGTGAACACTGACTAAAAGAACCACTGAATCTTTCATCATCCCAAGCTTTTTAGGCTCTCTAGTAATAAGGTGGCTATGTTTATATTGCTCTCCCCCTTACTAGAAAAAGGCCATAATTTCCAAGTGACAAGTACCTGTGCACACTGTAGAACTGGGGTGACTGCTAATTATCCACAGAGCCTTTCTGTTGTAGGTCACCACCTCAGGTGTGGCCATACTAGGGAGAAACCGTAAGTCATTACTATTTGTTCACTGTTCAGTGGCTTGTATGAAAT
This sequence comes from Dermochelys coriacea, assembly GCF_009764565.3. Taxonomy (NCBI): domain Eukaryota; kingdom Metazoa; phylum Chordata; order Testudines; family Dermochelyidae; genus Dermochelys; species Dermochelys coriacea. The sequence continues at coordinate 20,948,323 of NC_050081.1, read as the reverse complement.
GAGTAAGTGGTCTTAATCCTCCTATATCGCAAATACCCATGTCATTAACACCAACTAACAAACACCCTTGTTTGCAGACTCAGCAGAGAGAACAAAGTCTAAATGGGGCATTTTTGACATCTCCAGAGAACAAGCTGTCTCATGAAATTCCCCACAGCCAGGTCTACTAGTCCCTTATGTTATTTAAATCTTTCAGAAGCTCAAAGACATTCATTCCAGAGTTGGTTTCTAAAAATGGGCAACATTTTTGGACCTTCTTTTTCTTCTGAACAAGCTTGTCTTTACAAATTGTGCCTCTCCTTTGGAGGCAAAAATATACATTAAAGGCTTCTCATGGAATTTTAGACTTTGTCTTGAGGGAAAAAAAGGGCAGGTGACGGTAGCTAATACATAAGGCTCTACCAAATGCAGAGCTGGGCGAATGGAGAGTGGCAGCTGTTGACTGAGGGCCCAGCTCTGCAGGCAGCAGTGCAGAAGGAAGTGTGGCAATACCATACCATGCCATCCTTACTTCTGAGCTGTTGCTGGCGATGGCTCTGCCTTCAGAGCTGGGCTCTGGGCCAGCAATGGCCACTCTCCAACTGCCCAGCTCTGAAGGAATCACCACTGCTAGAAGTAAGGGTAACAGTACTGCAACCCGCCCTACAATAACCTTGCGAGCCCCACCATCCCGTCCACAACTCTCTTTTGGGTCAGAAGCCTACAATTACAACACCATGAAATTTCAGATTTAAATAGGTAAAATCATGAAATTTAGTATTTTAAAAATCATATGATCATGAAATTGCCCAAAATGGACCATGAATTTGGTAGGGCTTCTTCTAGGTTGCTTGTTAAGGAACTGAAATGTTTTCTTTCTCTTAGCCTCTCTCCTTGTCCTTTCATCTCTCCCTCCTTTCTTCAACACAAAGATCTTGATCACAATGTTGATGATAGAAGTCATTCTAATTTGTGGTCATCTGAAAAGCTCAGAAGTGTCTGTCTCTGGCCTGTCCCTCTTCTCACAAGGAAGAATAAATATACAAGTACATGAAAAGCACATGGTTTCAAGCAGCATTTTAATTTAAAACAAATATGGTGTCAAGTTCATGATTACTATTCACTTTCACTGAAATGAACGTGAAGGTTGATTTTTTTGGAGGGTGGGGTTTTTTTGTCTCTCCATTTATAATAACCCAAACTTTCACTGATTGATGAAGGTGATGATGATGGGAGGTGATTGAAACAGTTTGGATTTTCTCCAGATTCTACTGTTCTGGCCTGAAATATGAGTTACGTTTACATGCTAGACTCCTGATTCCCCTCCGATAATTGGCTGCAGTTGTTCAATTAATGATGTTGTTTTGCATCTCTCTGAGACCAAATACTCTGTAGAGCTAAAGGCATCAGGTTACAGTACTGTATGCAGTGTTACACATGCACCCCCCGAGCAGTAACACACCAAGAGGCAGACTGAATGGATTATAGGCTGGCATGTCATGCTGCAAGCACCAGCCACAACTCACATGCCTCCTCCTCTCGACAGCCAGAACCCACCTAATGTGTTGGTTGGATGGGTGCTGCTGTTGAGACTCAAGGGGAGTTGGTGAGTTAAATGTCACTTGAAAGGCAGGATGGGAATCAGAATGATGTGATTATAAGGTCCAATGTCTTGTGAATGTCTAGAGCTCTGGTGGGTGCACTATACTAAACTCTAGTGTAATCACAGTGTAAAACAATATAACAAAATAAATACAAGAGCGAGATACAATAAGAGCATCACTTGGGGTGGGGAAGAGAGTCTAGCCTCAGTGCCAGGCCTGCTCTGCTCCATGTGGGTGCCTGGGGCGAGTCCCACATGGAGATACCCCATGTGGTGTGGGAAGCTGTTCAGAGCAAGGACATGAGCCCAGCGCCCACCCCTGTGTTGCTGCTGCCTGGTGAGCAGGACACACGGGGGCATCCTCCCCTTTCCCTTCCCCCTACAGCACTCCCTCTAGCAGATTTTGCTCTTTGGACCTCTACAGCCGCACACAACTCTGATATCATCGCAGTGACGTGGCCGGGAGTTGGCACCACCATGATATGGGGCCCGGGCTGGGGTGGCCACACACACATTCCAGTTCTTCTAGGAACAGTGTGGGCCCACCCCACCAGCATGGTGTACTCTATAAAACAGCATTCCCTGTTCAATACCAGACAAAGCCATATCCAGTTTTGTCTCAGTACCAGATGGGAGACAAACTTGAGATGAGCAGGACTGTCCAATTTAAAACCAGACAAATGGCCTGCCTAGCCTGGCCCATGGAACTGGACATGGTTTCTCACACAAAGGAACAATTGCAGCTCCCTGCCTCTCCCCACCCCTTCATAGAGTATTTTTGCACCCTTAGTTTCATGATTTCTGTGGCTGGACCCATGAACCCCCACTAAAGCTGTTCCTGGTCTAGAGTTAGGAAAAATTGGTCTGTGCCATTGGGAGGCAGGGTTGCTGGCTTTCCAGTGAGGTACAGAATTAGTTTCCAGGTGGTTACTGAGAAATCATGAATTCAAATGGTCGCCAGGCTCTCAGACCAGATGTGCCATTTATCATATAGGCCAGGATGTTTTCATCATTCCAAACACCCTTGGCCAGTTCCACCACACAGAGTGCTGGTGGCTTCTAGTCCACATAGCATGTAGTACATGAGATAGGTTTGGCAGTAACCTTGGTGCTTGAAAATCTTCAAACTAATAAGGTGAGAGCAGAATCTCTTTGAGGTGAGCACACAAATCCAGAAAGGGAATAATCTGGAATGTAACTCAGATTAGTTTATAGTTGGCCAATGGTATCATCAGACAAATAGGCAGTGGACTTCCTTACCTGACAAAGTTTGGTCACTTGGAGTAAGGGATTAGAGTCGAGACACAGTATGACCCAGTGCATAGGCAGTGGATGGGGACTACTGGATTCTACTACTAGTTCTAGCAATGACTTATTGTCATGTGGCCCTTGGCAAGTCACTCCACATCTCTGCGCCTCCATTCCCCATCTGTAAAGTGGCAATAATTCTTTTTTTTTCTCCCACCTCTTGGCTATTTAGATTGTAAACTTCTCAGGATAAGAACTGTTTCTTACGATGCATATGCACAACCCCTAGCAAAATACAGCCCAGTCTCTGTTGTGGGCTCTAGGTGCTACTGAAATATAAATAATCAGAAGAAAGTTGCTGGAGCAAAGTGGCCTCCAAGCCCCATGGATTTCCTTCAATTGTAAGAAGAAAGGGGACTATTTATCTGATATCAGAAGTGTACAAATACACTGGGGAAATGCAATAAGGAATGAAGAGATTTACATTCGCTTCTTGTGTTTCCTATGGATGTTTCAGTGCTATAGAGTTTATATTTTAATAATTATATATAAAATTGTGTAGTCACTGGCCTAGAGAGAGCTTTCAACAGTCCTTGGATTTGGCCTATAGAAAGTAGGTGCCATTCAGAGTGGCCGACTGGAAATCAGTAGTTTGGGATTCTCTGATGGCCTCTGCCACTAATTCAGGGTGAAATCCCTAGTCTCCATGCAAAGCCTCAGTATAGAGGGGCATTGTGCATGGGTTCTGCACATGTCTCAAGGGGTGGAACCCTTGGACCACACCCTCACTGATACACCTCCATTGACTTCATTGGAGCAATGCCCATCTAATACCTGCCAAAAGTCAGTGAAAATTAAACATTCAAGTCTGGGAACCCGAAGTATAAGGAACAATCCTGTCCTGGACCAGGGTGCAGGGCAAGGTGACCTATCTTAGGGGTCTTTCCTATTTCTGATTGTTTTGATCCTCTGATTCCCCCCAACTGCCATACTGTGAAATTCATTTGAGACATCTAAGTGGGATTGTGCATTAAAGTAGAATATATTCTTTTTTACTTACGGTCCAACAAAACACCTCCCTGCTTTTCTGCCTTAGCCACCTCGCTGCCTTTCAGATCAGCATCCCATGTATTTTCCTAAGAGCTTCCTTGGAATACAGCTTGATGGGTTCACCAGAAAATCTGGATTGATGCACTTTAGTCTTTTTTTATGCAAATGATTTTATACATATAAATAAAAAAACAATAATCTGTCATTTAAATCCTGTTCTCGCAATTAGTTCTCCACACAGCCCTGCTTTAATGCAATCGCCTTTCATTGTTTGCCTATTTATACCACTCTTTAAAGTTCATTAAAATCGCTGCCGCTATCTCTCACAAAACAACTGTTCAAGACATCAGTGTCAGACACTTAGGAAATTTATGCTTTGAAGTTCCCCTTTTATTCATTTTTATCAGGTTTTTTTAAAATGGCTAAACCAGTTTTATGCTTTTCACAGTAATTCAGAAATTTGTTCCTCCTGACACAGAGCCGAGACATCATTCCTTGCACATTACCCGTTTTCTCTTTTTCATCATTTCTCTCCCTGCTTAGTCCATCACAGCTTTGTTTTTATATCCTCCTTGCTGTATTTTATAGCCCAGTAAAACCTAGAAAGCTGCTTCAGAAAACACACATGCCAGCCCTTTGATGTTTATATTTGTGTGGCAGCTCACTGGAATTTGTCAGCACTCACACAGAGACAAAGACTTTTGAACTTGCCTGCTGCTAGAATCAACTGCTGCCAGACAGAAGATGGAAGGCAGCCAGTGACATACCAAGGGCAAGAATAATAAAAAGGGACAGGTGAACACTTTCCTCTCCAGGCCCAACCCATTCTTGATTGAGAAAAATATCACAGCCGTGTTTTCCAAAGGGCCTAGGACTCCCATTGGGTCCAGTGGAGATTGGCTGATCAGAATGGATGGATTAGGCCCAGAGAATGCAGTGGTTGTAGTATGGAGGCACCAGAGTTTACTGCCATTTCCAGTATTAGAGCAGCATGACAAAATCTAGACGATAAGTGAACAGTCTCCTGACTCCCAGACCAGTGCTCTAGCTACTAACTACACTGCCTCCTTTTGGTGCATCTGCAGAACCCCTGTACCAAGCCCCGGTGTACAGAGGTTTTGCACAGACAGTAGGGATTTGACCCTGAATCAGTTAGAAACCTGAGTGGTTACTGTTTGGTCCAATAAAAGATATTACCTCACCCACCTGGTCTCTCTGCAGGACTATGTCCCTGCCCTGAGGAACTGTCTGTCACTATATGTATGTACAGCGCTGTAGTGCTCCCTCGTTCTCCAGTGGGGAGGGAGGCCACTATGCTTCGTTGTGTTCGGGTTCAGTCCTCAGGCTCGGGTCGCATCAGGGGGCCCGAGCCATAAGCAGTCTAGAGCTCTGGGCCTGTCTGACAGAGGCAAGCAGACAACAGTCTAGGGTTCTTGCCCTCTGGGCAGGGCAGAACCCAGCATAGTCTCTAGTCATAGCCCCTCAAAGAGGCTGACTCAGGCTAAAGCCTGCCCCTACTCTGCCCTGCCCAAAGGGCTAGAATTTATTGACTTGGTGTATTTGTTGGCTGCCTGGGCCGGGAGGAGTCAGCCTGCCTCTTCGGAAGCAGTGATTTTCAGCTACAATTGTCAACTTTTATTATAATGTCAACTCAGGAAAAAAGAAATCTTTCAAACAGCAATGACAACATCTCCATTCTTGTTCCATTGGTTAACTCTCGTCTAACAAAACGTAAAACACTGGGCTGATGCTATGTGCCAGGTTCCTTCTAACACCTTCAATGCCCTGTGAACAGACCGGGTCACAGCCAGAGCTGGTGTAAATCTCCTGAAGTCTATGGTCTTTCACCAGCCAAGGTTCTGCCCCATAATAGCGTCCGTCAACCATGTTCTCATGTAACGCATCTTCCTTAGAGACACCGAGTGGGGGGTAAATTCTAAGAGCTAAACTGTGACATGAGCTACGTGCCTACACAAGGTAGTAAGGGAAGAACCTCCTACGCAGGCTGGTAAGACCTTAGGTCTGGGTAAATAAGGGCTACACAGCTTTTACTCCACCCCTACCAGAGAGGACTTGGGCAGGGAGTGGCTGGCCCTTGGTGCTAGGCATTCATTCATTAATCAGCGCAGCAGAGCCAGTGTGGTGATGCTGGAATTTGTTGCTTATACAGGCCAGCAGCAAATTGCTCTAGTCCCCAGAGCAAGGAGGAAGAAGGTGAGGAAGTGTGAGTAAACGTGTCTCTGAGGCACAGCGGGTTGTGCAGTTTAGATAGCACCTCTTGGGCCCAACAGCAGCTTCTAGCCTGAAACACTCCATGGACCTGCCTGGTGACATGCTAGGCACAGAGCTTGCCCTGGAGGGTAGCACTCCAGCGGTTAGGTGCAGTTTTCTGTATTAAAGGTGCTTTCCGTTTAGTATCGTTAATGGTTTTTCTCTTCAAGAGGGTCTTGCACATATGAAAGTGGGGGTGGGGAGAGCAATGTTTTATGGGGCTAAGTGACATGCTATGATCCTGCAGCAGCTCTCTAACAACCCTTGGGAGAAAGCCGACTGATGCGCTGAAATGCCTAAACCAGGCTTGACCTGTGAGGGGATGGAATGGTTTCTGCTCTGGTTATTGTCAGCCCACTTTGGATCCTAAATGTTTACGTCTCATATTTGGAAGCCTGTGATTCAGATTCCCTTATGATGCACATGTTGATGGACAGGTGGAGAATTTCCAGACTCTTTGGGCAGGAACCTGGAATGAAACAGAGCCACTCTCCGATGTACAGAATTGTACAATGCACAGAGAAAACTGTATAGCTTCCTCCCTTGCTGCTCTCCCCATCACCTCAGGCTAACCCACTCTCATGTGAGGTCTGTTGGGTCTGAAAAGAATCTGACCTTCTCTGGCTGAAACTGGGTTGTCTCTAATCACCTTCTCTTGCCCCTGGAGTTGGTGCAGCAACGGTTGCATGCCCCGCTCCTGCCAGCCACCACCACCTTGCTGCCCTGTGTGCACAACGCAGTGAGCATGCCCGTGAATTGCATCACCTCTCACTCCACAGCCCACACAAGCGCAGCAAGGTGACAGCCAGCAAGAGTGGGGTGCACAGCTGCTGCAGCAATCCCAGGGGCAGGAGGCTGCTGGAGACAGATGGCGGGCATGGAGAGCAGGAAGCCCCCACCAGGTCAAGCCTCAAGGATGAGGCGGTGGTACTGACACAGGTTTGGGGGGCGGGGGGGGAGAAGTGTCAGGCCAGAACTGTAAATGATTTGACACTCTCAAGTCAGGTTCTGGTCAGCTGTGCTTGGATCGTGTTTGAGTCCAGGTTCAGCTATAAAATTAGGCCTGAGTGGACCCCTGAGCCCCCACACCATCACCCCCCCACGAGGTCACTGATAGCTAATGCTAACTTGAATTCCTTTCCCCTCCCCTTACCCCACTAACCCACTGCAATGTAAGATCTTCTCTCTGATAGATCACGTTAACCTTAATGCTTATCCTATCACCCCCTGTGCTAAATGATCACAATGTGAGGTCTTTCCTAAATCCAGTAGATAGTGCTAACCTTACCCCCCTACCCTATGCTAACACATTGTAGTGAGAGGTCTTTCCCACTCTGATAGCTAGGGCAGCTCCTAGTATGGAAGAAACAGTGTGGGAGATTCTCAAAAGAATCACAGGGAGCACAAGTCCAACTGCAAATCAATATTCCTATGATATCAGTTCTCAGAGTCCCATCCTCAGGGCCAGGAGACGTGGCTACCCCCAGAAAGAATGCTGCCAGAACCAACCCTTAAAGGTGCAGGGTTCAATTCAATTACTCAGCTTCAATCCATTAAGGTCAGTGGAGTTGCATCCACTGATGTCAGGTCTGAAGTTGGTCCCTCATCCCTACCGCTGGGTTGGAGAACAGGTAACTGGAGCTTCCTTGGGTAGCCAACCCTGTGATAATATCTCAGAGTAAGTCACGCTCTGATCTTCTATCACCCTGTCTGTAAAGCCAAAGCAGGCAGGCTTCCAGGGAAAGCCGCCTGGGAATAGTGCAAGAAAGAGCAGATGAAGCCCCTTGCAGACAGAAACGGGACATAAAACAGAGCCACAGAATTTATTCAGCTATGTACTGGACTGAACCATAGAGTCTCTTTTCCCTGTGTTGGGGATTAACAGGCACTAACACTGTCTCATGGTGACTCTCAGTTTTGCTTCCAAATATTTATTCTGCTGTAATGTCCTAGAACCGTTAACCTTTGCAGAATGTTCTGTTATTCCGCGGCAAGGATAACAGACAAGCATGTATATTAAGGCTCTGGGAGCCTTTTCTCCCCCTGCTCCATGTGTGTAAATCCCATTGTTGTGAATGGAAGTGACTCAAGGACAACTGATGAACGTTTGGATGCATCAGGTGCAGCGATTATTGCCAGCATTCCTTGAACCAAAGTCAATGGGAATTGTCAGAGAGCACTGGATGCAGGATCAGACTAAGCCTAAACCCTCGCAGGGGGCCAAATTAAGGTTACACAGGCAACATGACTCTGGCATTTCTTAGCCTCTGAATGGTTGACTTTGCACCCGTAACATTCTTTTAACGTTGGGGGCAAGGTTGGCGCTTGTCTGTATGTTTTTTTTTCCTGGTGCTTGTTTCCAAAGTTCAGGTCATTCCTAGTGCATAAAATGCTGGACTGGGACTTGGAAAACATAGGTTCTATTCCTGGCTCTGCTACTAGCCTCCTGGGTGACCTTGGGCAAGTCACTTCCCTTTTCTGTGCCTCAGTTTCCCCATCTCTAACATGATACGGACCTCCTTTGTAAAGCACTGTGACAGCTTCTGCCGAAAAACACTAAATAAGAGCTAGGAATTATTATTATTCTCCCACATAAAACTTCAATGACCCTTTTAAAACAAAACAGCAGCCTAGCACCAACAAGCAACCCTACAATAACAAATCTGTATGTGCACTCTAGCAACCATGAGCCACTTAACAGTAATAAACCAGGGTATGTGCCTGATGGGAGGGAGAAAAGAAAGAAAGATAGATTTCTGTTTCAAGCTTTTTATGCACATAAATAGCCTCCTGGCCATGCCCTCAGTCACATTATTAACAGTTTCCTTTGCCTCTGATCCCTCTTCCAGTAGATGTGGTGGTCACTTTTTCATATGAAGCCTGTTCCACATGATTCATGCTGCCCTTTACTAACTTACATGAAATGACAGGAACAGGTACACCATATAGAGGGAATGGATTCCAGTAGTCAAAATGCACATTTTCCGTAAGAGCAAGTATCTTGACTTTTTAATGGCAGTCCTGAATATAGGAGGCTCCAAACGCTACTCAGGAAGGGTTATGATGAGCTGGCTTCTGGCCTTGTTTCTCCCTTTCCTTTTTTATATTCCAAATGGTAAATGAAGCATTTGTGTGGGATTGTGGAATGTCAAAACAGGATGCTGATAGCATAGAGCACAATGTTATTTGCAGGGTGTAACAGGCAGATGGAGGAGACCCAACCTGCATCTGTGCTCTCAAAAGTGCCACCAGGACCCACATGTAATAGGATCCTGGGTCTATGGGGACAATTTTAAACTCCATGCTCATCTCACACATAAATCAGCGTAGTGATCTCTGCACTTGGGGCTACCTCAAATATCTCAATCTACCTTCCAGATATAAGCAACTACTTTAAATCGTCCCATGCTATTCCCCGTATAAGGTTTTAGACCTTTGGAGACCACCCTCTGTTGAGCTACTGATTATGACTGGGCCCTTTGATGGTCATGCAATTTCACTGCCCGTCATGTCCAGGATTTTCATGTAGAAGGATTTCTCACTCACTCTTCAATCAAGAAAAGTCAAGGGGTAGGAGACACTGCAAAAACAACACTCATGCCTCCTGCCCCCTGGCTGGCGGGGAGGTTCCTGGTTTAACTGAGCTAAGAAAGTGATGCGTTCAGCCTACAATTCTAATGTATGGGGAGAGGGCTGGTTGTTCTTTCTCACAGGGCCTGAGCTGAGAACCAAAATTCCAACATAACACTACTATTTTTATTGTATTTAGATTTCAGATTGTCTAATTTATGATGCATTTTAATCAGCTCGAGGATTTGTTCCCTGGATATCCGGAGGCTTCCTCCAACAGGAACAGTGACCTTCTGAGGATCATCCATCACTATCTAAATTACCTTTGTACTGAATGGAATAATTTCTCCTACACAGTACTTTAGGGCTAAAGGCGACTGACTTAGAGGTGATTATCTTTTGCTAATAGCCTGCATTAGTGAGCAAGATCTCACAATTACCTTGGTAATCCTTCCCTATACTTTAATGTTGCTATTATTATTAATATTGCTCTTTAAAACATACTCCTTTCCTGTCACATAGAGGCATTGACTGCAGCTTCTAACAAAATTAGTGAGAAAGCTGCATAAAGAACCCTGTCTGTTACTCTATTTAAAAAAACAAAGCTGAAAGATGTTTGAGTCAGGCCAGAAGGAACAAGAGGTATTTGTTTAAATCAGTACAGGTTGATTATAATCACACTTCGCCTGATCTATACTTTACCTCAGTAAATGTCCTTTTCCACAAATTTTGGACCAGTCTGAACCATTCAGAAACCTGGATTTTTCTGTGTATTGACTGAAAATTATTTTAAGACCCAAAGTGGCTGTGAGTGTGATTTTCAAAAAAACCCCACACATACACAGTGGCTGAGATTGCCAAAGCTGCCTAAGGGATTTCGATGCCTGATACCCATTAATTTTAATGAGTCTCTAAATCACCTAGTTGGCCTTGGACACCTTCGTTTTTGCTTTCCTTCTATGTTCTGCTCTGTGTAATAGATTTAATCAGGCATTTATGGCCTTCTTGGCTTCTGACTTTGGTGTTTCCTGGATCCACCAACTCAACTGGGCCACCGATTTTAGTCACCCAGTTTGCCACCTTCACTGCTCCTCCACTAGAAGATGGAGGAACTCCATTCGAGTTTGTCCAGTCTTGCTGTTCTATACCTGCCTTGCAGACTGTGCTCAGGCAGGACAAGGAGAGTGGGAGAGAGTGGAAATTTTTGAAGTTCTCAACTTAGTGGGGAGGGAAAATGGAACAAAGTTGAATACTTTATTCCATTTTAAAACCAGCTTGAGCTGAAGCCATGGGCTTCCATTCTGCTGATGAAAGATACATTTCCTTCCTGAAATAATAGCTTCCACAACCAACCAGTCCATACTCTGAACAGGAAAGGTCCACTTACCTAGAAGTAAAGAAGCATTTTTCCATCCTATCTGACCCTTGTGTTTATATTGGCCTTTTTGTTTGCCTATTTTAAGGGAAATTAACTCAATAAACCTCAGATTTGTAAGGATTTTGTTTTAACATAGTTAATATTTCCTGTTATATAATAAATGTTACCTTTGAGCTTATAACTTGAAATTTTTCCTGGGGTGTTTCAGTTAATAAAAGCAAATGGTCATAAATATGATGTGTTGTTATTAACTAGTTAAACTTCCACCACTAAATAAAAAAGCCCCAAACCTTTTCCTTCCTGAGCATTAACTGCAGGTTGCATAAGCAATTACATATGTATTTATACAAACAAACAAAATAAAGTGTATCAAAAGAATATCAAGGTTGCAAAGTTAAGCACTCAAGAGTTAGGAAATGCCAGATTTAAGGTTGTCTATCTAATAAAAAAAAAGAGGGAACAATCTGATTGTCTAATAATTGTTCCAGCCAATAGGATTATGAGGTGAATAACTACATGGTTCAGGGCTATTTACATTTACCATCAGAAAGTCTGTGACTTTTTCTAGACTTTTAGAGATGGGCCAACATCCAAATCACCTTGAACTTTGGAAGCATCTGGAGTCCAAATCTGGATCCAGCTTGGAAAGTCACATCTGAGCACAATGACTAACGGTTCAAACCCAACCCCTGAATCCAAATACCTTCAAACTTGGCAATGTTTGAAATCTAGTTCTGAATTTTATACCTTGGGGCATATTTCACTATTTTGACTGCTGTCACAGATTTTGCAAAAAGTTTCCAGAGGCTTCAAATAAGCAGATCAGGAAGGAAAATCCACAAGCCGTACAAGAATGTGTTCTGGGTGTGTAAAGAGAGGAAAGTTATGAATATGGCAGCATTGTGTTACAAGAAATGGAAAGATTTTTGGAGAGTAATCCATGTTGTCAGTGAAGTCTCAGCTTTAGGGAATGGATAGTCACACTTCCTCGGGTGCTGGAGGCATCTTACCATGCATGAGGAGGTTTGGGCTATTTATCACCCTGTCAGCTGTTACTCTTTATTTACAGCTTTAGAAACCTGCATGTAATTGGAATTTTCTGACTGGTTGCTAATGACATCATGTCTATAATGTCCAGCAAATGCCCATGGCTGTATGCCTTATTTTTATGTATAAATTCCATTTCATAATAGCAGCCAGATGCCCCAGGCCGAGCATTTCAGGTTAATCATTGCACTTGTCAGATGGTTAAAGCCACTCGGCCTTTGGCCTCATGTCTTGTATTGTAACACCCAAACTGCACTGTAATCACCAGGCATGCATACTGTGTCATGCCTTATTGCTCAGCTGAAGATGGGCTCTTCAGATGAAGTGCTAGCATATAGTAAAGGAAGGGGATGATTTTTAAAACCAGCTTCTAATTTGGTGCCCACATTTTCGTCATTTCAATCAGTCACAAATGCAAAATCAGAAGCTGGTTTATCAAGTCCAAAATATAGAGCCAGGCTCAAAACCACGGAATGCAATGTCCCACTTCTCATAATTGATTTGCAAATATTGCTAAGCAAATGAAGGGAAAGGGTATCAGCAGGCAAAATGAGGAACTCAGAGGAACAGAGAAGGATAAGGCCTGAATATAGAAAAGGGTGATTGAGAAAAGACCGGTTTCAGAGTGGTAGCCATGTTAGTCTGTATCAGCAAAAAGAATGAGGAGTACTTGTGGCATCTTAAAAAGAAAAGGAGTACTTGTGGCACCTTAGAGACTAACAAATTTGTTAGTCTCTAAGGTGCCACAAGTACTCCTTTTCTTTTTGCAAATACAGACTAACACGGCTGCTACTCTGAAATGTGGCATCTTAGAGACTAACAAATTACACAAGAGAAATTCACAAGAGAAAAGACTCTGACTCTGAGAAGCAAGTTTGCTCTCATGACTAGAGTTGGTTGGAAAACATTACTCCCCCGTGGAAAATGTTTACTTTTCAAAGAAAAACTGAAAACACAGAAACTCAAAATTTTCATCTGAACCAAATTTTTTTTGTTCAAAACTGCCCAAAACCTGAGAAGTTTCATCTGAAAATTTTCAAAAACGGCAGACACTTTCCATGAAAATTTTAGTTTAGTTGAAAATCCAGTTTTCCACCCCACTCCTCTCCACCTCCACAAAAAAGTTTTGATGGAAAATATACAGCTAGCCCTGACTGAGAAATTAACAAATGGGATTTTCAACTCTGTGGTAATGTAGCTCCACTCCCACTGACATCAGTCCTTTGACTTCAATAAGAGCAGAGTTAGGTCAATGCTGAGTATGTCTGAAAATCCCACCTTTAGAAACCATCTAGTGTAACCAAGTATCTCTGTAGTTCACCAGCTAACACTCACAGAGAGGTACATGAGCCAATCTTTCAAGCATAAAAAGAAAGTGATTAAGGTCTTGTTGCCTAAACCTACCATTAGTGATGGGAGAAACCCAGAAGATCCAGCAGTTCAGCTCAGCATCAAAAATTTGGTAACTTCTCTGAAATTCTTGAGTCTGAAAAACTGGGTGGAAAATATCACAAAGTCAGGCTCTTGGGAAATATCCCATATGTCCTTCTTCTGGGCATGTTGAAAATACCATAAGAATATCCTCTTTCAAGCTTCCACTCCTAGCTAGACCATTGCCGAGGCTCTGGCAATGAAAAATACCTGGGGAAATGTCAATGGAGACATGCAAGTCTTCCTAAAAGGTTCAGTTTGGATTTAGATCATGTTTAGGATGAAAGCTGGTTAAGGGGATGAGGAGGGTTTTGGGCAAGTGAAGAAGTTAAGAGAGTTGAGAAGGCTATTACTTAATTTATCAGAAAAATTCAGCCATCTTGTATTTGAATATGGCTAAGAAGTACTGGAGTTGGACCAAATACTGTCCCTCAGCAGCAGCGATGGGCCTGAACTGAAATACCAGCTCCAACTGCCCACCCAAACAGTGGCAAAGTTTGGATCTCAATGAAGATCCAAATACAGGCCTCCTGACTCATGCCTTCAAAGGGTGTTAGGTTCCTTAAATACCTTTGCGTATCTAGGCCTTAGATACCATAGTGATGAGCAAAGGATAGATATGACAAGTACTTCAGACTACAACAGCTAGAAGTTGACTATCATCCCAAGCCAGTAGGCCATGCCCACTTGGGGCAATGAAGAGCCAGTAGGTGGATTATCCAGACATCCTTCCAGACGCACAATTGTGGGATGGGAAAGAGACACCCTGTACCACCTTTATTCCCAGCTTAACCATCCTATACCACCTAGGCATCACAGAACAGGGCTTGGCCCTTAGACAGATTTTCAGAGCCATTTAAAGGACTGGGATGCTTAATTCCCATTAAAAACTAACTGGATAATTAAATCTCTTAGGCAGCTTTGAGAGCCTCACTGTACAATAAGTAACATTTCTCCTGTGATGACAGCTGGGGTGTTTGAAAGCATTTAGGAAAGGGCAGCTCTGCAGCTGAATTTCCAGGTAAAGAGCCGTGTTAGCCCTGGCGTGTGTTTAATCAGCAGGACGCAGTGGGTTGAGCCATGGAAGGTGGAGGCTGTGATGAATGAGCAAGCAATGAATGTTTTGATTCAAATACTTGAGCTGTGGTGAGAATATATTTGTAAGATTGAGAGGAAGCAGCCTGACAGAGAGGGTTTCCGTCCTCAGCTGCTGCCAGCTGGCAAAACCATTGTGTAAGTTGCTTCACACAGCATGTTTCAGGCTGTGAAGGAGAAAAAGTCCTGGCTTCATGGAGAACAGCCTTCGCTTTGCAGGGCTTGGAGGCTACTTTCACAGCTGAACCATGGATTTCAAGGGGCCTCCCCAACCTGATGTAGGCCTCAGGATCATTGGCAGCACAGGGCAAGTGCAATTTGGGATCTACTAGGAAACCTGTGTTTGAAACATATGCAAGAAGAGCAGGGAAAGATGAAGGACATGTCGTCCACAGTAGGGCAAGATTCCCAGTTGGTGTAAATCAACATAGCTCCATTCCTTTCAGGGATGATACCAGTTTACGCCACTTGCAGATCTGCCACAATTCTTCTATAAGGAGGACTGGAGGAAATCAAAGCCCTGTCCATAAATCACTGTCACATGCTGATGAGGTCTGTTTGGCTAAGACAAGATAGAATTGCTTGAGCAATGATTCACACCCCTACCTTCTTTGGAAGGTCAGAGGATCCAGGAGCCATAATCAAACACTTTTTTTTTTAAATCCAATGGGGGTTTCAACTTATCAGCCATAAAACCAAACAAAACACTACTAACCCTCAGAGAACCTGTCTGGAAAGAAGGAGAATGGAGCCTTGTGCTTCCTGGGCAAAGGAGTGCCAAATTATGCATGCAAAGAAGCCACGCTATGCTGTCTCCAGCTAACTTTATTATCAGACAGATTCACAGCATAAATATTAACTTCTGCTGTTTATTTTTCCCTCCGACTGTAACAGCAGCTCTAGCCACCATTCCTCACCCAGCCCCAGCAGAAATTACACAGCCCAAAGCAAACTCATTCTCATTGGGCAGGCCTGAGAAAGCCTTTCGTTCTCATGCAAAGAGGAGGTTGAGCTTAAAGTGGCTGAAATATTGTAGAGAACATCCAGAGAGAAAAATCAATAGGAAAATCATTCGGCTAGCTATAGACTTGGCAGAATTTGGTTTCTATTTTTTTACAATTTTGACAGAATATTGATGCTTATCTTTCAGCATTTTTAAATCAATTTAAACTTTCACAGTTGCGGGAAATTATGAGGGGAGGGTCAGACAATAATTATTTATAGACTGTAAATGTTGAGATTCAAGAAGTTAAAGATTTATAACCATTAAAACAGAAATTGTCAATATCACATGTCAAAATCAGTAAATATCCTTAAATCAAACTCTATTAAGTTCTCAAGCAGTATTTTCCTAACCTTGCCTATCTGTAAATTTTGATGATTATTGATGGAAATATTTTCCGTCACTTCATACATGTATGGTAAAATCAACATTTACCGATAAAAATCTCATCCTTCCAAGCCCAATTATATACATACAACTTTAAAAATATCTAAGTCCCCCAGGCACCCAGTGGGGTGGGAAAAGCAGAGATGTCCATCTGTATAAAGGTAGTGAGCACAGGTAACATACATACATGGGCTGGATCCAGAGGCAATATCTTAGGGGTGTCAGTTATAGTTACAGGTGTGAAACTGGCTCTGGGTGAATATATGGAGTCTAACCTGATTCTCATGTAGACAAAGCCTCAGGCACAAAGATTTTTGGGGCGTAAGCTAAGGTGTGAATTTAAACTGGTGAGGTTATAATGTTATTAACACACGCACGTGTGGAAACTCTTGTTCTGGTATGAGAGTGGCTTTTTATTTTTGGTGTAGCTTACATTGCTTGGCAAGGGGCTTAAGCTAAGCCAAAAAAAGCCACTCTTATACTAATATTAGTCTCTCTCACACACACACACTTCCCACTGGACACTTCTACTGTGGTACAAAACTGTCTTTTTCAATTTAGCTTATATTGCTTGGCAAAGGGTTTAAGTTAAGATGAAGAAAAGCCACCCTTATACCAGAATAAAAGTGTCCGCTTTGGGGTGGGGGGGAAATACCATTAAAACCAGACCCACATAATCCACTTGTAACACTTTCCCATGAGACTAGGCTATATATGAAAATAAAGATTGTACACAGGAAAGTGTTACCAGTCAGATGGGTCTAGTTATACCGATATCATCCCCCTCCCCGCCATGGAGACACTTTTATTATGGTATAAAGCTGGCTTTTTGCAGTTTAGCTTAAACTCCTTGCCAAGCAGCCTAAGATAAACTACAGAAGATCCCTCTTATATGGGAAGGGGAGCAGCCACTGGGGGGTATACTAGCATCACTATGTTGGTTAAAATTAATATCTTGGGAATGTTGTTTATAACCTATAATCTATGTAGACAAGGCCCTTCTGGCAGCATAAAGCAGCCTTAGAATAGATGCAACCCACTTTAAGGCCACTTTGCAATGTCTGAGTGGTGTGAAATGGCCGTAATGTAAGTAAGTGAGAAGTTGGCGTGGGTTGCTGGCTGAGGGGCTGGGATAAGGTGTACGTGACACCAGCTTGTAGACTTCTTGAAGCCACCTTACACAGCCTCTGAATCTGACCCATTCTCTCAGTCTACGGCACTTGAGAGAGAAAGTTAATCTCTGCAGGAGGCGAGGAAAGTTTTCATAGGGCTCCACCTCAATCACATTGCCACAAGTCATGTTTGAGACTGTGGGTGGGCCCTGGAGCCTGGGTTCACATTGTCCCCTGGCCCCCCCCCCCAGCCATCCAAACTGCCCATCCTAATCCCCTGGCGCGACCAACACAATGCAGATCTTCCCACAGCTCCTCCTTTCTCTGCTCATTCCTATGGGAGTTGGGTGACAACCCTACCTCCACCATTCCTTTACAGCTGTTGGCCAGACAGCATTCAAAACTGTGTGCACTTGCCATATGGAATGCCATTAGCACCAGGGGATCAGACTGGAAAGAGAGTTCATCCTGCATACAAGATAAAGCGCATCTGAGACAGTGACAGACCATGTGATGGGGTCTCATGTTTCACTACCTTGTATTGAGGCATCTCAACATGCACAAAAATCCATCCAGAACATTATCTGCCCCCTAGTCTGAGAGTCTATGTGGGCACTGGGGGATGTTATGTAATGGTTATACACCACTCCTGATATTTGCTTTGCAAGTGAGCAAATGGAACTTTCCATGGGTAACCAGTGCATGATTTTAATCCCAGGTGGAACTATGCTATGAAAGTTACATACATGTTATGAGAACTACAGGCATAATTGTTGTAGCTGTGTTGGTGCCCAGTCCTGAAGAAGCGTGAAAGCTGGTCTCTTTCACCAACCAAGTTGGCCCAATCAAAGGTATTACCTCACCCACCTTGTCTCTCTACAAGCATAATGTTTATCACTGATACACGGGCATAGGTTTGGCTACTCCGCCAGCTCGCACATGCACAGAAACTGGGGCACTTGCAGTGAAATGCATATTTCACGATGATCACTGTGCATGTCAGAGAGGTGAGGGTGTTGTCCAGTTATGGTTTCTTGGTTCTTCAAGGGTCAGCAAGACAGTTACACAAGGAGTGCGTGAGATTGAATAATGTATCTTCAGATTTCTATTTTTAAGTATTCTGGAATTATTCCCTACAAAGTCACTAATTAGGCCCTCTGCATGGGGCTGCTACATTGCTACAACAATATACCTAAGATTCCACAGAGTGTTGTAGTTAGACAAGAAGGATGGTCTTATGATTAAGGAACTGAACTAGAACCCAGAAGATCTAGGTTCCATTCTCAGTTTAATTCTTGTCGGCCACAAGCTTCCTCTGTGCACTTGGGCAACTCAAGTAACCTCTTTGTATCATCTCTAAAATGGAGACAATACTCCTTTTGTCTGTCAGGCTTATTTTGATTGTAAGCGCTTCAGGGCACGCACTTTCTCTTAACATGCGTCTGTACAGCACCTAGCACAATGGGACCCTGACCTTGGTTGAGCTTCTAGGTCCTACTGCAATATGAACAACACTAATCAGGATCAAGTCGTCATGTTCCAAAACACTATTTCTAATGCCAAGATTTCAGTCTTCCCTGAGACAGGATGTAGCAGCATGTCAAAGGAGTTCACAGTTGTCCATTGCTCTAAATGTCATCATACATTGTGAAGGAGAATTCACTTCTTCGCTTATAGGAGCTCCCCTCCCCCAACCTCACACTTGGCAATCTGAGCTCGTTCTGCGGGTCATCCGTTCAGTTTCCCTATGAATTGAAGTCTTTACTACCTCTCAGATGGAATCACAGTGGGCCCATTAATCATCATATTTCTCTGTTTTCCGCTCAGCCTCCTGCAGTCTTGAACCAAAGCATTTCAACTGCCACTCCTCCGCAACATTTGTAGGCTGAGGAGTCACATTCAGCCTCTTACTAGCCTCCTCTGACTTCATCTCAGTATACACATCTGACACCATTTCCTATGCCATGATACTCTGGGCCTCACAGCATCTCTTTTCCTATTCGGATACACTTATATGAATCCTCTGGATGAAATCATGAACGCTTGGACACTGTTTTTTGCCTACACTGGGAACCAAATTTGCCAGCATTACTGGGAAACTGGGACATATTCAAACACCACAGATGTCTGACATTCCCTTACCTCCCAAATTAAAACAGTAAAAGGTTCTTCCGCCAGCTATCACATTGAAATGGCCCATTAGGCTGCATGTGACAGCATCTTTGCATAAAAGAAAAGTTTTGGAAAGTCTAGATAACAGAGTGACTTCAGGTTTCAGAGTAGCAGCCGTGTTAGTCTGTATTCACAAAAAGAAAAAGAGTACTTGTGGCACCTTAGAGACTAAAAAATTTATTTGAACATAAGCTTTCGTGAGCTACAGCTCACTTCATCGGATGCATTCAGTGGAAAATACAGTGGGGAGATTTATATACACAGAAAACATGAAACAAATGACTTCATTAGCTGAATATTCCAGGAAATCAGATTTGTACCATCACTCAGATTATTTGAAACAGGGGAGAGACATGTCTTTTTCCAGTTTGAGACTGAAATATTGACTGTTCTAATGTCTTTGGTTTGTGAATGGGCACCACACAGCTTCTCTGCCTTTCCCACAGTCCTTCAAAACTGTGCCCATGCAGTTAGAGGCAATACTGAGCCAAACAGCAGAAATGAGAAAGTGCAGTACAAGAGCTGGTTGAAAAATGTTATTTTTTTCCTGTGGAAAATTTGCACTTCTCATTGAAAAAATGAAAACTGAAAAATGTGACTAAAAATACCAAAAACTCTCAGCTGAAAACTGACAAAACCAAAACTGGTTTTGGGTTGAAAACTCTTGGTTTTGGGTCTTTGATTTTCTGATGAAAAATCAAATGTTGTAGAAGAAAGAACATTTTCTGTAAAAAATTGTGTTAACTGAAAACCCTATCTTCTGTCCAAAAAAAAGTTTCTATGGAGAGATTTTTCAATCAGCCCTAGGCAATACATATTTGAGAGCACTAGAGGGAGCTTAGGTGAAGAAAGGGCGGGGGGCAAGAAGGAGAGGTAAATACAAAGCCAGATAATGGAACTCATGTATTTTGTGAGTTGACTTCAGTAAAGAATGGAGTTTAATCCTGTTGATTGCTTTACTTAGGTCAAAATGCTACACATATCTAAAGGCACTTCATTACTACAGAACCCCAATGACAGCTGGTTGAATCACTGCATTTCTGTTTCCTGGACAATTTTGACATTTCTACATTTGTTTTTGTTTTAAATCAGAAAAAAAAAACCATACCAAAATTAGAAATTTCCCACAAAATGAACTTTAAAAAAAATAATTTCTGCTCAATTGAAGTGTTATGTTTCAAAAAAATCAAAAATTTCATTCTGATTTTGACTTTTTAATTGTTATGTGATATTATAATTTATATTACATTATTTCTATAGAAGATTTTATATAATTTATAATATAACATTTCTAACTGGAAATTTATTTGGAAACAAAAAATTAAAACATTCTTTTCTGGAAAGGCTGAAATTGAACACTTCGACCTAATCAAAAGGTTTTTCAATTTTTTTTTAAATGTCTAAATTAACTGGTTCTCACAGAAAGTGTTGATTTTGACAAAACGCCATTTTATGACAGAAAAATGTCCCACTGGAAATATTTTCCCACCTCTACCCACAATATCAGTACAGATAAAATTTACCTAGCAGTTTGGCCCTTCAAGTGTCCTTCCATGGTTTCAACAGAAATAATGATATCATCATAATGTACATGTGAGCATAGGCACAAATCCATTGTGCTCCAGCCCCAAAGCACCCTCCGAAAAAAAATAATGGGTGCTCAGCACAACAGCCCTGCAGATCAGCACCCCCTCCACCCCCTACCCCAGCACCTCTCACCTGCCATCGGCCTTGCCAATCAGCTCCTCCCCCTCCTTCCCAGTGCCTCCTGCCTGCCGTGATCAGCTGTTCAGCAGTGTGCAGGAGATGCTGGAGGGAGGAACAGAAGCAGGAGCAGGAAGAGGCAGGAAAGGGGAAGGCGGGGTAGTGGTTTGAAGGAAGGGGTGGAGTGGGAGCGGGGCAGGGACTTGGAGGAAGTGGTGAAGTGGGGGTGGGGCCTGGGGTGGAGTAGAAGTCTATCACGTCCCGGGATCTGAGTAAGTTGGCACCTATGCATGTAAGGGGACTAATTTTCATTTACACTAAGACCACTTTATGCCATTCTAGCACTGCAAGGTATCTTAAAGTGGATGTCAATATTATTTATTCCCATTTAAGGCCCATTTACACTGCTCTAGCATGTAAAGTTGCCTTAGTGTAAATGAGAGAGTTAGGCCCTTTAATGCCAGAATTCTAATTTGAATTATGACAAGCTAATACAGATACGCAATTCATATTATCTGCATGTATGTTATGTCTTGAACAAGTTAGGTAAAATAATAACCCTTATCCATAACTTGAACTGACTTAGAAGCTCTGTATAATATAAGGAAAGTTTGGTCCCTTTTTTGGTTGTTTGTGTTTGATTTCCATAGCCTTCCAGGTTCTGGCTTGGAGGAGGAGTGGGCTCTTCCTCCACATTTCCAACCCAGTTAGAACCAGGAACCAGAAACCACAATAGCCTCATCTTGCAAGATTTAAATCCAAGATTCCAGAGCAAAGTAGTTTGGGCAGAATGAGCACCTGGATGTTCAAAAATCGACATAATAATATTCCAGGATTGACACAGGGTGACATTCTGCAGCCTAGAATGTCTGTTGAGTCAAAGGGAAGTGTTGGAAACAGCTACAAGCAAGGTTGAGAGGTCTCTTTGTTTAGAACATCACACCCAGTTGAATTATCACTAGGGTTCACAGTCTGTTACTTCCAATTTCTACAGTAAAGCACGTATCTATGCCATGCCAAGAATCTTGGACCTTTACAATGTCAGAAGTAGCTCAACCAATCACCATGCTTACTCTACAGCTAATTCACATGCAACAATTTCTTTGGTTGTACGAGGGAGACTGCACAGACAGTGGATTACGTGGCCTAACAGCCACATTTCTTCAAAACGTCCCACACAACAACCCAAGCAGCACACCCAATAATCCCAAACACACATAGCCCCTCACAGCTGCACACAGCCCTCATTTGCCACCCACACTGATCTACACAAATCAAACATACACATTCATCCACCCTCATTCCTTCTTATCATAAAACCATAGCCACAGGTCATCAGAAGTGGAATAATAAAATTAGGCTTCTAAATCCACAGTTGGGTACCTAAACCCTGTGCACGCAGCAGCTTTCATTGCAGTTAAAAGAAGATGCAGATTTTCAGTGTGGGAAATTGGCAATATCCTGAACAAACCTTATGCAATACGTATACACTTACTGAATTAAGGTAAATCTTTTTGAATTAGGGATAATACCTCTGGGATACATTGAATTAAAAAGTGCAATTGTGTTATTGTGGCATTTTTTTTACCTTCTCTAGTGGGGGGGGGATGCTAATGGAGTGCCTCTGGCATCCTTTTGAAGAACCCCCCCAAAGAGGTGCACCTATACTAGGTCAAACTGGATTCTCCAGAGACCAACAGACAAAGAAAGGATTTTTGAATAACTAGCCTGGTTTTAAACAGACCCTCCCTTCTGATCCAGCAAATGGACAAAACCCCTGGTCCACGGAGGACCCCAGTCCTTAGGGGAGGGTTGCAAGGATTTAGCCCATTGAGGCCCCATAAGGCAGGGCACTTGTTCTGAGCTGAAATTGTGACGAGTTTGTAACCACAAGGAATCCCCTTGAGTGGGATGCTGAAGGACTGCCCCTGCCAGAGCCAATGTCAGGGCTGTATGATCAATGATAAGCTTATCAGCATGTGTGGAGGTTCTTTTATTGTTTTAATAAGTTTTCTTGGTAATGCTTTTTTACCTTCAGAATAAAATAGGCTTACCTAGGAAGTGCTGTGTGCTACCTTATAACTGTAGCAATTATACCTATTAACCTATGAAGAGAAAGCAAGCAGGTGTAATCGGCAACCTGTCTGGGCTGGGAATAAAACAGTGAAGGTGGGCAACTGTGCAGCCTGGAAATACCCTGGTCAGAAGGGAGAGAGACACGGGTCTCCATCCTAAAGGGCTGGAGAGTTAGAAGCCCTTGCTAGCCCACTAAAGGGAAATACAGGTGCAGTTGCCCTGCACTGTGACATGCAGCACCTTGGAAGATCAGGCCACTTTTAATTAGATACCTAAATATAGATTTAGGAGGCTAACTTTAGCAACCCAGCTGTGAAAATTTTGGCCCAAACCTTCAATCCATTGGAAGTTCACCTGTCACTCTAGATAAAGTATGTGTTGAAGTGATAGCAAGTTTGTGATCTCTCTCTCTCTCACACACACACACACACACACGACCGGTAAACAGATCTAGAACCACAGGATTGTCTCCAAAAATACAAGCCTCATCCAGTTCAGGATAATCTCGCTTGGATGAATTATTAGTGGAGATTCTTTAGGACAGCCTTTAGCGAGGGATGGATTCACAAAACCTGGAGCAGGTCTAATATTCTGTTCCATAGGAGGCTGTGGTGCAAATTTCGATACACATTCTAGCACCATTGCACAGGTATCTTGAAAGAAGTGGGACTGATTAAGAAATTCACCTTGCTAAGGGCTGGGTGATCTAAAACTATTTTAGAAATAAATTTCTAAAGTAAAAGAAAATAGGGCAAAATCCATCCTCAAAGTATAAAGGGCCAAATTCCACCATGTGTCATTCCCACACAACCCCCACTTACTTCACTTCCGTTACACCCATGCAACTCAAGATTGGATTTCCCCCAAGGATGGCAAATATCACAATGAAACACTTAATTCTGGCTAGATACAATCTACAGTTTGGACTCTGTGATGATTTACATGGAGGATCCATGGTGTTTTCTGTCAATGCCTTTGGCATCTGTTCCTACAGAGGGATCTCTAATAGTTTCCTGACTGCTCCATTTCCTGTGCTGGAGCAACTGGATATAACAGAAAGAAGAGGGTGCTGAGGCCTGCCGGGGTGGGGGAGAGGGGGGTGGAAGGAAATCAGATATTTTATTAAATTAAATACAACACTCGTGCCTCAGCGGAGTTAGAGGGAGGGAAGGGGCTTGGGAAGCATTAGGAATATTTTGTCTTAAGAAAAAGATTTGCAATAAAGACTGTCCCGCTCAGTTTTAGCCCAGGATGGTGTAACTGCTTATGTTGGTTACATTTGAATATGGGCTGCAATTCAATTAGAAAAAAAGAATCTCAAGCCTTCTAAAATGAGTCATGGTGGATTTATAATGCATACTAGGCCAGATCTGCAATCTGCCTGTCTCCATGAAAGCTATGCTAGTCTATACCCCTCTGAAAGACAGCATGTAGAGATTTTCATACCAGAAAGTGTTTAATACACCTGAAATCTCTCCAGGTTGAAGAAAAGTGCATTAAATCACCAGGATAAAAAACGGGCGTGGGAGGATAGATTTCTAGAGTCCATGCACAAGCCTTCAGCTTAGGGGAAGTCAATCACGTTTCCAACAAAGAGCACATGTACAGTTAAACTACAAGACAAAATACACTGAAGTGGTGTCCCATTTATCACTACCATACAACGATAAAACTCCAGGAAATGTCTATAATAAATAGTGCGAGGGCCTGATTCAAAGCCCACAGAAGTCAATGAGTACACTACCATCAACTTTCACAAGCTTTGGATCAGGTCCTTAACATTATGGATTTTCAAAAGCCCCTACATGACTTAGGGGTACAATTCCTATGGACTTTCAACAGGGCTTGTGCTCCTAGGTCACCCATGTGCTTTTGAAAAATCCCAGCCCTCCCAGCCGCCACAACCAGGGTCCTTAAGTGCTTTGCTGAATCAGGGCCTAGATACTCACACTAGAGAAAGGAGACCTCAACAAATACTTCCCCAGGTGCACACACAAAATCACTATTTAGCACTGTGTTTTCAGAGAAGTCCCAAAATTATCCTTTATACCCCACTTCTGCAGCTTGACATGGTCCTTACTCAGGCAAATCCACCAGTGAAGCTAATGGGGCTTTTGCTTGAGTCCTGGAGTGGTGCTTTTCCTGTGGAGTCAGAATTGAGAAACATAGTACCAGAGCTACACAGAGGTTTTGGGGGACCCTGAGCAAAATCTGAAACTGAGGCCCCCTACCCTTCCAAAAGAATTCTGCTGATATACTCGTGGGGCTGCAGAGTGAGCCTGCCCCACCACACTCATCCCATGATGCCTTTCCCTGTCTGACATAAAGATCTGTGGGGGCTGCAGGCAGCCAGTGCAAACCAAAGCAACCTTCAGACTGCTCTAATTTATGCAGGAATCCAGTCCAGGATTGGGTGCAAAGGACCTCCTGTACATACTCCCCTTTCCAACCTGCATGGAGTGCTTTCCTGGGACACACAGCAGGATGAAGGTCCAGTGTTTTCTGCACACATCCTTACCGATGAAGAGGAAAGAGGAACTCTAGGACACCAGCAGAATTCTTCCCCTAGGTGTGCTAACTTTTTTCAGGGGAAGGTCCTGACAGCTAAATTTCATTCCTTTCCCATCTCTCCCTTCTCCCCCAACCTGGCTTCCCAAACTAAAGAATTCTTGTGAATAATCTGTATCCAATATGAAAAAGTATTGAAAGTAGCCTAGGGATATGATTCTCACTTCTAGTGCAAGAGGGCCCAGCTTCAAATCCCAAAGGAGCAGTTGCAAAGGTTGGGATTATTCCTGTACCTTTAAAATTTGGCTAGAAGCTGAAGCTACATAAAGTCAAACGGAAATAAGGCATGATTTTTTTTTAAAAGAGTGAGTGCAATTAACTATTGGAACAATTTACTAAGGGTCATGGTGGATTCTCCACCACAGGCAATTTTCAGAACAAGATTGATTTAAAAAAAAAAATCTGCTCTAGCTGAAAAGGAATTACTCTGGGGAAGTTCTGGGGCCTCTGTTACACGGGAGATCAGACTAGATGATCACAATGGTCCCATCTTGCCTTGAAATCGAGGAATGAATCTATGTGCCACAAGAAACTGTTTTAGTCTTTCTAATAAAGAGAATGTAAAGGAATTCCTCAAGTGTCCCTTAAAAGCAAGCAAACCCCCAATATTCATACTGTATTATTACCGCCGTCTGTAACCATCTTCAGACTTAGAAAACGCATTTGCTCTGCAGATTTGCATTGCACCTGCAGTGAACGGTTTTTCTTATATTAAAAAAGTCTCTAGTGAAAATGGTATTTGGAGCCTAAGAATGTACCTGTTCCACCTTTTGTCTTGGCTACAGCTTTCCATCTCCCGAAGACTCCATAGGTATGACATTGGCTGGTGCCATAAAAATCCCCAATCAGGGAAATAGCAAATGCAACAATAGCAAAAGGAGAAGCTTAAAATGTTGCAGGGCTTATTCTTTTAACCTGTGCGACATTCTTAATGATCTGTCTCATGAGTCAGCATTCCCGACTCCAGTAATTAACACTCCTAAGCACCAGACCTGTGAGGTACAGTGATAAATTTAGAGCTAAAGACGAATGAAATCCTGTAATTAGAAACACTGGAGAGCCATATTTTTTTGTGTCCATGAAAAATGAAGAGGAGAGAACTCATTGACTCCAAAGGCCTGACTGCTCAGCACCCCTGAAAATCAGGTCACTGACATATAACCTTCGAAAGGGCTCTGTGGGATACAGAATAGATTACCTTTAAGAGCTATCTGGGGGTCTAGATTGAAGGACCATAGAGAAAAGATCTCTGTGGGGTCTAGGATAACACAGAACTATGGAATCTAAAACTTTATGGGGACTAGAATTAAGAACTGTACTGAATCTATGAGGACTGTGTGTAAGTCAGAATTACTGCTTATGAAACAAACTGATCTCTTCTCCCCTGTTGATTTTAGTACACATTGGGTGAAGAACTGGTGTTGGGATCTGGATTAGGTTTGGGTTCCAGACTAGAGGAGGGCTCAGGTGTGGGTTCAGACTTACAGATTTTCAGAAGTGACTTGGCCTCAAGTGACTCGTGGGCTCACAACAAACCACTTCTGTGTCCCCACTCAGGTGGACAAGACAAAAGGCTGAGGGAGGTTAATCTGCCTGTCACCCCCTTCAAGTGGGGTCCACCTGCAGCAGGCTGGCTCAGCAATGACAGGCGGGATACCGGGAGGAAGCACAGGCAGGAATGTCTGTGAGGGGAGGGCTCCTGCCTCATACTGGGAATGAGGGGCGATCAACAGGTTATCTCAAGTGCTTATATACAAATGCACAAAG
Source organism: Dermochelys coriacea (assembly GCF_009764565.3). NCBI lineage: Eukaryota > Metazoa > Chordata > Testudines > Dermochelyidae > Dermochelys > Dermochelys coriacea. Next base: position 20,920,862 of record NC_050081.1, on the reverse strand, counting down.
CCTTGGAAACAAGCAGGGAGAACTGGAGGTCCTGGCGATGTCAAGGAATTATGACGTGATTGGAATAACAGAGACTTGGTGGGATAACTCACATGACTGGAGTACAGTCATGGATGGTTATAAACTGTTCAGGAAGGACAGGCAGGGCAGAAAAGGTGGGGGAGTAGCACTATATGTAAGGGAGCAGTATGACTGCTCAGAGCTCCGGTACGAAACTGTGGAAAAACCTGAGTGTCTCTGGATTAAGTTTAGAAGTGTGTGCAACAAGAGTGATGTCATGGTGGGAGTCTGCTATAGACCACCGGACCAGGGGGATGAGGTGGATGAGGCTTTCTTCCGGCAACTCACGGAAGCTACTAGATCGCATGCCCTGATTCTCATGGGTGACTTTAATTTTCCTGATATCTGCTGGGAGAGCAATACAGCGGTGCATAGACAATCCAGGAAGTTTTTGGAAAGCGTAGGGGACAATTTCCTGGTGCAAGTGCTAGGGGAGCCAACTAGGGGGAGCGCTTTTCTTGACCTGCTGCTCACAAACCGGGTAGAATTAGTGGGGGAAGCAAAAGTGGATGGGAATCTGGGAGGCAGTGACCATGAGTTGGTTGAGTTCAGGATCCTGACGCAGGGAAGAAAGGTAAGCAGCAGGATACGGACCCTGGACTTCAGGAAAGCAGACTTTGACTCCCTCAGGGAACAGATGGCCAGGATCCCCTGGGGGACTAACATGAAAGGGAAGGGAGTCCAGGAGAGCTGGCTGTATTTCAAGGAATCCCTGTTGAGGTTACAGGGACAAACCATCCCGATGAGTCGAAAGAATAGTAAATATGGCAGGCGACCAGCTTGGCTTAATGGTGAAATCTTAGCGGATCTTAAACATAAAAAAGAAGCTTACAAGAAGTGGAAGGTTGGACATATGACCAGGGAAGAGTATAAAAATATTGCTCGGGCATGTAGGAAAGATATCAGGAGGGCCAAATCGCACCTGGAGCTGCAGCTAGCAAGAGATGTCAAGAGTAACAAGAAGGGTTTCTTCAGGTATGTTGGCAACAAGAAGAAAGCCAAGGAAAGTGTGGGCCCCTTACTGAATGAGGGAGGCAAGCTAGTGACAGAGGATGTGGAAAAAGCTAATGTACTCAATGCTTTTTTTGCCTCTGTTTTCACTAACAAGGTCAGCTCCCAGACTGCTGTGCTGGGCATCACAAAATGGGGAAGAGATGGCCAGCCCTCTGTAGAGATAGAGGTGGTTAGGGACTATTTAGAAAAGCTGGACGTGCACAAGTCCATGGGGCCGGACGAATTGCATCCGAGAGTGCTGAGGGAATTGGCGGCTGTGATTGCAGAGCCCTTGGCCATTATCTTTGAAAACTCGTGGCGAACGGGGGAAGTCCCGGATGACTGGAAAAAGGCTAATGTAGTGCCCATCTTTAAAAAAGGGAAGAAGGAGGATCCTGGGAACTACAGGCCGGTCAGCCTCACCTCAGTCCCTGGAAAAATCATGGAGCAGGTCCTCAAAGAATCAATCCTGAAGCACTTAGAGGAGAGGAAAGTGATCAGGAACAGTCAGCATGGATTCACCAAGGGAAGGTCATGCCTGACTAATCTAATCGCCTTTTATGATGAGATTACTGGTTCTGTGGATGAAGGGAAAGCAGTGGATGTATTGTTTCTTGACTTTAGCAAAGCTTTTGACACGGTGTCCCACAGCATTCTTGTCAGCAAGTTAAGGAAGTATGGGCTGGATGAATGCACTATAAGGTGGGTAGAAAGCTGGCTAGATTGTCGGGCTCAACGGGTAGTGATCAATGGCTCCATGTCTAGTTGGCAGCCGGTGTCAAGTGGAGTGCCCCAGGGGTCGGTCCTGGGGACCGTTTTGTTCAATATCTTCATAAATGATCTGGAGGATGGTGTGGATTGCACTCTCAGCAAATTTGCGGATGATACTAAACTGGGAGGAGTGGTAGATACGCTGGAGGGGAGGGATAGGATACAGAAGGACCTAGACAAATTGGAAGATTGGGCCAAAAGAAATCTAATGAGGTTCAATAAGGATAAGTGCAGGGTCCTGCACTTAGGATGGAAGAATCCAATGCACCGCTACAGACTAGGGACCGAATGGCTCGGCAGCAGTTCTGCGGAAAAGGACCTAGGGGTGACAGTGGACGAGAAGCTGGATATGAGTCAGCAGTGTGCCCTTGTTGCCAAGAAGGCCAATGGCATTTTGGGATGTATAAGTAGGGGCATAGCGAGCAGATCGAGGGACGTGATCGTTCCCCTCTATTCGACACTGGTGAGGCCTCATCTGGAGTACTGTGTCCAGTTTTGGGCCCCACACTACAAGAAGGATGTGGATAAATTGGAAAGAGTACAGCGAAGGGCAACAAAAATGATTAGGGGTCTAGAGCACATGACTTACGAGGAGAGGCTGAGGGAGCTGGGATTGTTTAGTCTGCAGAAGAGAAGAATGAGGGGGGATTTGATAGCTGCTTTCAACTACCTGAAAGGGGGTTTCAAAGAGGATGGCTCTAGACTGTTCTCAATGGTAGCAGATGACAGAACGAGGAGTAATGGTCTCAAGTTGCAATGGGGGAGGTTTAGATTGGATATTAGGAAAAACTTTTTCACTAAGAGGGTGGTGAAACACTGGAATGCGTTACCTAGGGAGGTGGTAGAATCTCCTTCCTTAGAGGTTTTTAAGGTCAGGCTTGACAAAGCCCTGGCTAGGATGATTTAACTGGGACTTGGTCCTGCTTTGAGCAGGCGGTTGGACTAGATGACCTTCTGGGGTCCCTTCCAACCCTGATATTCTATGATTCTATGATTCTATGATTCTAAGTCACCGGCAGTAACTCCAAGGCAACAGCCCTGCATCAGACCAACCTTTCCTCTGGGGTGCTCTGGAAGACAGCAGTCTCTAGTCAATTTCTCTCACAGAGTAGGTTTCAGAGTAGCAGCCGTGTTAGTCTGTATTCGCAAAAAGAAAAGGAGGACTTGTGGCACCTTAGAGACTAACAAATTTATTTTGAGCATAAGCTTTTGTGAGCTACAGCTCACTTCCTCGGATGCATTCAGTGGAAAATACAGTGGGGAGATTTATATACTCAGAGAACATGAAACAATGGGTGTTATCATACACACTGTAAGGAGAGTGATCACTTAAGATGAGCTATTACCAGCAAGTGCAGGGGGGGGAGAAGGAAGAAAACCTTTAGTTGTGATAATCAAGGTGGGCCATTTCCAGCAGTTGACAAGAACCTCTGAGGAACAGTGGGGGCGGGGGGGGGGAATAACATGAGGAAATAGGTTTCAGAGTAGCAGCCGTGTTAGTCTGTATTCGCAAAAAGAAAAGGAGTACTTGTGGCACCTTAGAGACAAACAAATTTATTTGAGCATAAGCTTTCGTGAGCTACAGTACTCCTTTTCTTTATGGGGAAATACTTTTACTTTGTGTAATGACCCATCCACCCCCAGTCTCTATTCAAGCCTAAGTTAATTGTATCCAGTTTGCAAATTAATTCCAATTCAGCAGTCTCTCGTTGGAGTCTGTTTTTGAAGTTTTTTTTGTTGAAGAATAGCCACTCTTAGATCTGTAAATCGAGTGACCAGAGAGACTGAAGTGTTCTCTGATTGGTTTTTGAACATTATAATTCTTGACATCTGATTTGTGTCCATTTATTCTTTTACCTAGAGACTGTCCAGTTTGACCAATGTACACGGCAGAGGGGCATTGCTGGCACATGATGGCATATATCACATTGGTAGATGCGCAGGTGAACGAGCCTCTGATAGTGTGGCTGATGTGATTAGGCCCTATGATGGTGTCCCCTGAATAGATATGTAGACACAGTTGGCAATGGGCTTTGTTGCAAGGATAGGTTCCTGGGTTAGTTGTTCTGTTGTGTGGTGTTTGGTTGCTGGTGAGTATTTGCTTTAGGTTGGGGGGCTGTCTGTAAGCAAGGACTGGCCTGTTTCCCAAGATCTATGAGAGTGATGGGTCGTCCTTCAGGATAGGTTGTAGAACCTTGATGATGCGTTGGAGAGGTTTTAGTTGTGGGCTGAAGGTGATGGCTAGTGGCGTTCTGTTATTTTCTTTGTTGGGCCTGTCCTGTAGTAGGTGACTTCTGGGTACTCTTCTGGCTCTGTCAATCTGTTTTTTTCACTTCAACAGGTGGATATTGTAGTTCTAATAATGCTTGATAGAGATCTTGTAGGTGTTTTTCTCTGTCTGAGGGGTTGGAGCAAATGTGGTTGTATCGTAGAGCTTGGCTGTAAACAATGGATCATGTGGTGTGATCTGGGTGAAAGCTGGAGGCATGTAGGTAGGAATAGCGGTCAGTAGGTTTCCGGTATAGGGTGGTGTTTATGTGACCATCGCTTATTAGCACCGTAGTGTCCAGGAAGTGGATCTCTTGTGTGGACTGGTCCAGGCTGAGGTTGATGGTGGGATGGAAATTGTTGAAATCATGGTGGAATTCCTCAAAGGCTTCTTTTTCATGGGTCCAGATGATGAAGATGTCATCAATGTAGCGCAAGTAGAGTAGGGGCATTAGGGGACAAGAGCTGAGGAAGCGTTGTTCTAAGTCAGCCATAAAAATGTTGGCATACCGTGGGGCCATGCGGGTACCCATCGCAGTGCCGCTGATTTGAAGGTATACATTGTCCCCAAATGTGAAATAGTTATGGGTGAGGACAAAGTCACAAAGTTCAGCCACCAGGTTAGCCATGACATTATCAGGGATACTGTCCCTGACAGCTTGTAGTCCATCTTTGTGTGGAATGTTGGTGTAGAGGGCTTCTACATCCATAGTGGCCAGGATGGTGTTTTTAGGAAGATCACCAATGGATTGTAGTTTCCTCAGGAAGTCAGTGGTGTCTCGAAGATAGCTGGGAGTGCTGGTAGCGTAGGGCCTGAGGAGGGAGTCTACATAGCCAGACAATCCTGCTGTCAAGGTGGCAATGACTGAGATGATGGGGCGTCCAGAATTTCCAGGTTTATGGATCTTGGGTAGCAGATAGAATACCCCAGGTCGGGGTTCTAGGGGTGTGTCTGTGCGGATTTGTTCTTATGCTTTTTCAGGGAGTTTCTTGAGCAAATGGTGTAGTTTCTTTTGGTAACCCTCAGGAGATCCAACCAGCCCCCAGCTGAGCTGGGAACTTCCCTTTTAACCCCTCCCTCCAGGTCAGATACCTGTGGCAGGTGCTGTGGGTTGGGGCTGACTGAGCCAACAGCAGCTCATTAACCCTTTCCTGGCTAGTGTGGGGTTTGTATATCCCATCACAGGACTGTTTGTCTAGGCCAGTGGTTTTCCACCTTCCCAGACTACTGTACCCCTTTCAGGAGTCTGATTTGTCTTGCATACCCCCAAGTTTCACCTCACTTAAAAACTACTTGGTTACAAAAGCAAACAAAAATACAAAGGTGTCACAGCACACTATTATTGAAAAATTGCTTACTTTCTCATTTTTATCACATAATTATAAAATAAATCAATCTGAATATAACTATTGTACTTGCATTTCAGTGGATAGTATATAGAGCAGTATAAACAAGTCATTGTATAAAATTTTAGTTTGTACTGACTTTGCTAGGGTGTTTTATGTCACTTGTTGTAAAAGTAGGCAAATATCTGGATGAGTTGATGTACCCTCTGGAAGATCTCTGCATACCCTACTGGGTACATGCACCCCTGGTTAAGAACCACTGATCTAGGCTGGCCTCTGGCATAAGACAGGTAATTGAATTTCACTGTAAAAATTCTGCAATGAGCCCCCTAACTTGTGGCTGAGCTGAGCATATCTGTCAGAAAGAAGTCCTTTCTTGATTCAATTCCTGGGGAATCCACCCCATTCCTTGATAAATTGTTTCAGCGGTTGATATCCCAACACGGTTACAAATGTGCACTTTATTTCTAATTTCAATGTTTCTAGCTTTGGATTGTAGCCATTGGCTCTTGTAATGCCTTTGTGTGATCGATGAAAGAATCCTTAAGTATCAGATGTGGTGTCCATTGGCTGGTACTGGAGCTGATTCGCCCAAGATTTTGACAGGATCTAAGCCAGCACCAGACAAAAAAATTGGCATTATGTGTCTTCAGATCTGACTTGGGTCCCAAACAAAGGAGTGAGTATAGTTAATTTTCAATAATAAATATTGCCTGAGAAAGCTAGACAATAAATAGAGCTGGTCAGAAAAATTCTGATGAAACATTGTTTCATCGGACTTTGTTGATTCATCAAAATTGAAAAGTTCCATGGGGATGGTTTGATTTCCACAGAGTTCCAATGGAACCCTGCCTGCCAGGTTCATCAGAAACCTGTCTGATTTCCTGCCAGCTCACCTGCCAGGCTCATCAGCCACCCACAGACTGCCTTGGAGTTAGTGACCCCAGAGCTTCCCGGGTCTGCAGCTCCAGAACAACCAACCATGTGGATGGATCTTGGCCTAACGGCCTTGGGTTTCCAGGGTCTGCAGTGCTCGTGCAGCCTCCTAGGTGGACTGCTCAATCCCCAACTGGGGGAATTTCAAAAATTGGGGTTTTTTTCCAAATTGGAACAAAACCAAGTTTTGAAATACGGAAATCCTCTGTGCAATGGAATCCTCCATACAGCTCTAGAGAAACACATTTTCAATTAAACTTTTTGTTGAAAATTTCAGAATTGTTTGTCCCCCCAACAAGACCAAATTTGGGGGGTCAAAATCTAAAAATTCAGAAAATTTCAACCAGCACTATCTCCTGATAGCGATCAGCCATCACTCCCCACCCGCCCCACCCACATACACACCCATACGAATGCCTCCCTCTATATGGACCCACAGAGGACTTCAGAGTGTGGGGACTGGGCAATATTGAGGTCTGGGAAGAGAGAAGGCAAGAGGTGCATTCCCATGGACCTCTTGAGGTCTGCAGGAGTGGAGCACCCCAGTGAGTGCTTTTTTGTGGGTTTTAGAGGAATATCTGGAGAAATCAGGAGGCTGTAATGGAGCCTCATTTGCAATCTCCTCTGTGAAGTGACTGCCATCATTCCATAATGCAAGATATTAATTTGTTGCTGATATGACACCTGCACACTAGCCAACTATTAGGATGAATTATGCTTCCTCTGAATGGTGCTTGCCTGCTCTAGTTAATAGTGCTATATGGAGCCATTGAACTAATTTGCCATACGACAGGCAGACAAACTACTACTAAATCTCTCAGCACTTAAATACACTCAGAGCCTAGTGATTTTAGCTTGTTTTTACAAGGGATATTTTCTATACATATGCAGCCTCTGTTCCGATTAGGAACAAAAAGGAACCAACTAAGGCGAAGTATATCTCCTAGGCAAATATTTTGTTGCAGCATATCACCAAGAGGTCACTTTGGGTTCTCAAAGCTTCAGCTTAAACCATTACTTCCCCCATTGCTTTTCCTATGAGCCAGAAAGCACAAATTATAAACACAAGGCTATAGACTCACAGGTGAGATTGTACAGGATATCTTGGAGCCAAGACTACTTAGCCTTTGATGTGTATAGCAGCAAATCTTCAAGGTCTATCACATTCAGATAAAGACTCTTTCAGCTCTGCTAAGTGTTCAGAAAATGAAACCAAATCACAAAGGTTTATTCTATACAGTAAAAACTTTCCAGTGCTCACCAAATGGGAGTTTGATCCTTGCTCCCGATATCAGATTCTATTATCATAAATAAGCCAGTTCCAAAATCTCACTGAGATGAAGAAGGGGCGTCTTTTCCTTCTGAGCTTTGAAGCATTTCCCTGGATGATGTTGGGGGTAATGATGCAATAAACAGGAATACCATGAAATGGAGAAGATGAAAAAGCTATGTTAGGCCACCCTCTCCATTCCCCCCAAGCCAAAGTAAAATGCTCCCCAATGGTTTATTTTCCCTGCATTTGTCCGATCTACAAAATATGAAACGCTTCACAAATTGCATATCGCCCCTGTGAAACTGGGTATGCTAATCTGCCCTGTATCATACATGCTATTGCCACAAGCGACCCCTAAAAATCCTAATCCTCATTCTGACACTTGTGCTTTGTGCCTTAGTTTCCCCATCAGTAACATGGGGGATAATTCTCATCTTTATTATATCTCAGAGGGGGATTTTCAGGCTTATTCTAAGAGTTTGTACAGTGTCTTGAGATCCTTAGATGAAAGGCACTAGAGAAGGGCTAAGTATTTCTATTACTAGATATTTTTACATTATCACACCAGAGAGAGATGGGCAGACAGCCCTTGTCAATCCAATTTTCAGATGGCTGAGCCAATTGCTGGTATATTTACCATTTGCTAAAGAAAATTAAAGAAATTACATAGGGCAGGCCCTGATTCAGCAAAGCACTTCAGCACATGCTTAAGTCCATTGAATTCAATGGGATGTAAGCACATGCTTTAAGGTTACATACGTGCCAAATGCATCCGATGAAGTGAGCTGTAGCTCACGAAAGCTTATGCTCTAATAAATTTGTTAGTCTCTAAGGTGCCACAAGTACTCCTTTTCTTTATACGTGCTTAAATGTTTGCTCAATGGGGATAGATTTAAGCATATGCTTAAGTGCTTTGCTGAATCAGGGCCAAAATGCTGGCCATAGATTTCATATAGAGTCACAAGTAATTATTAGAAATATTACCAGCAGTGACCAAGGCACAATAAAAAAAAATGCTTTATGCAAGGAAATGCTCCGTGTTTATCTGACCATGCCTCAAACTCCAATGGCTTCTAAGGGACAAGTACTGAGGCCTGATTTCTCTCATACAAGGCTCCTCCTGGGAAATGCAGAAACATGAGCTCATAAACAAGCAAGGACACCCAACATATTTAACCAACAACCCCCAACTTACTCTGACTGAGCTTACTGACGTCAGCACGCGTGATAAAGATAGCCTCTGTGGAGTCTGTGATTTTGGCATGATTATCCCCTAATTACATGCTGTAACCTGAGAGGAGTGGGTTCTGAACTGCCCAACAGCGTCTGGCTGCTGGGCTTCCCGTGAAAGCTGCCCACTGAAGGAATCTGAAAATAACTTTATAGGCAATCCTTCTAATGGGAGAGGAACGGCAGGACTCGACGTATTAGAGTGGTTACCCCTTTTGTGGCTGGATGCACATATGCATGACCAGGATTTGGGCCAGATCCTCAGGTGGTGTAAATCATGTAGCTCCATCGACTTCAGTCACGAGACACTGATTTACACCAGCTGAGAATCTGGCCCTTTGGGTCCTTTCATTAAAAGTAACATTTTACATTTCATGCTATTTGGCAAGAACTTAAACCCCCTTCCCCTCATTGGCTTCCTCCACTAGCTCCCTAGCCTCCACTGCCTCAAATCCAAGCTTCTCCTTACTTTTTAAGCCTTAACTCTGCCCCTTTGCTCTTGTATCGTTTGGGATTGCCCCACCCTTATCTCCCAGTACCACTTCCTCTACTGTGTGGGGTTCCTTCAAGCCTGACAGGGCCTTTCGGGTATTAATGAAATGCAGTTCATATGTGATATTAGACACGAGTCATGTGACAAATACATGGCCATTTTCTCCAGCCATTTCAATGGACAAAAAACGATCAACAGATTTAAACTAGCTGTTTGGATCAAGCACCAACACACATTTTACCCAGAATGATTTTACCATGTCACAGTCTAAAGAAGGCTACAGACTTGGGGAAGCACCCATTGAGAGCTCAGTTTCTGCTAGCAGCCAGATGCGAGACAGCTCACTTTTGGAAAAGGACAGCTTCCAGCTTCCATTGGTGGTCTGGAGAAATAAATTGTAAAAATCCTTCCGATGGAAAAAAAAGATAGACAGCTTTACGTCAGGATCAAAGAGATTGTTTAGTGCAGACCAGTCACTACCTAGACTCCCCTAGTGTCTGGGCATGGTGGCACAGTGAATCCATCTCTAGTTGCTTGCCAGCCGTCAGGTTGGGTCCTAGTTCCAGAGGCTTGACCATAGGCAGCGGGTGAACGTGCCCTTGGGGGAGGCTAGGCAACGGCCCCTTCCTCTCTGGTTAAGGCCCCACCCCTTCTGCTCCCACGCTGGAGCCCAGAGCACCCCACCCCCCCTGCGGCCACTGCCCCCCTGCATGCACCCCCAGCCCCAGCACTGGGCAGGCAGGTGGGGTCAGCACAGCACCCCAGGTCCAAGTGTGGTCTCAGCTCCAGGAGGACAGGAGGCGTGGCATGGTCTTGCACACAACAGCCCCCAGCCTGCCTGCCCCAGCCTCTCGGCCACAGAAGGGAGCAACAGGCAGAAGGGGGCCTGGTGGAGTGTGGGCAGAGCCACACTAGGCTGTATGGGGAGGCCTGGCCTCCCCCTGCCTACAATACCTCCGCCCATGGGCTTGACTCTCCCCACCGAGTTCTGTAGGGCCTTACTCCTCCAAGGGTATGCAAAAGTGTTGGTCGGTGAGTAGTCATAAGATCAGTCAAGGGAGTCTATGGATCGGTCTACACAGAATCTACGGATATGTCTACACCGCTGAGAGGGGCTTCCCAGCGCAGGCAGACAGACACATTAGCTCTGCTCAAGCTAGGGCTTAAAAGTAGCTGTGATGGCATGGGCAGCAGCTTGGACTCACTGTCGAGCATGTACCTAGGGGTACTTGCCTGGCTAGGCTGAGCCGCTGCAGCTACACTGCTATTTTTAGGCACTAGCTCAAGTAGCGCTAGCATGTGTCTTTCTGCCTGTGCTGGGAAGCACCATCCCAGCCACTGTGAAGACGTACCCCAAGTCTTGAGGTCCCTTCTCCCTGGGTTTCAGGGGCCTCCTGACCCATCCAGATTCTCTTGTGTCAGAGTAGGCTCTTGGCTTATTTTCCCCCCCCCCACAAATGTTTTTTTCTGCATCAATTTTTCCTTTTTCCCTGCACCCAGTAAGCACATTGTTAAGTTCCTTTTGAAGCTTGTCTTCCTTTCATTCATACAGTGCTACTTTTCATAAGGGGTGAATACAAACACACTCTAGGCACTGCAGAATGAACAAACTAAAACTGATTTACCAATCTTTCTCTGCTGTGAGCTTGTTGGTCAACTGCAAGCCAGTTGACATCACCCCTCACCCATCAGAAGGAAGGCAAATGCTTCTGACAACATGGGATTCATTCTGAGGTTTGGCTTCAAATAGCGTGTCTGTTTCTTTTTTAATTCATAAATGCTAACCATGATCTGGGCATCTAGGACAGCTGCTGGAGGCTGTTGCAAGGTAGTCATTTACAAGGATTTTTAGTGCCAGGCACCTTACCTTTTATAGAAAATGTTCGGATTCCCCAGTGATACTTTAAAATAATAGGATGGGATATAGTTGCAGTGTTTGCTCATGAAAAACCGGACACAAATTATGAGACGTTAACTGACTGTGCCATAAAATATGTCTGAAAACGGAGCCAGTTGCTAAGTTTCTCTTTCCGTCTGGTTGAATTTGGGAACATTCTCCTCACTTGCTAGCTTGCTGGGGAATATCCGTAGCGTGTGAGAAATGGCGTGTGACAGCAAGTGTGCATATATCCATGTGGGCCTGTGTGAGAGTGTGTGCATAGAGCTTGGTGACATTTTTTAGATGAATCATTTATTCACCAAAAATAATGCAGTTTTTGGTTCAACCTGAAACTATTTGTGCATTTGACACAAATTCGCCAAAAAGTTTCAGTCAGAAATGATTTTTTTTCAGGCTAGATTCTCAAGGCGACTTTGGAGCCATTCACAAAATGGCCAGAGAAAGAGGTACCCTTATAACCTTTAGCCCAGCGCTTAGAGCCCTCCCCTGAGATGTGGGACACACAGATTCAAATCCCCACTCTGGAACAGAGATTTGAACATAAGTCTCACCCTCCTAGCCACTAGACATAGGCTGTTCTGGGGTAGAACTGCTACCACAGCCTCCCTGCTATTGTTATTCAAGCCAGCTAGCTCAAAGCTTGCTCAGTCACATCTACACGTGTTGCAGTCACATCTCTGACTGCAGTAGCAGATGTACTCAAAGAGCAAAATCACATTTAACATTATCATAGGTAAAACGTGCTAGTTAACATGTTGTCTAACACAAGGCATTTCCCCAGTAGAGAAAAGGCTATTGTGTATTGCATCCTAGGCTAGGGGCCACAGGTTCAGTGTGGCACGGTGGGATCACCGCTTGCAGTAAGTGGTAACCCTGTTCTAATGCGGCTGGTGTTCCAATGTGCTGATATCACATAGCTTGTTTTTCTACCACAGTTTGGCTTTATTTAAACACACTGCATATTTACCAAAACTGTCTCCCTTCTATCACCTTCTTTCTGCCTCATCAATGCTACAATTTGAAATTTTGCAACATACCCCGGGTGCTCTAAAACAAACTCACCTTCAGCTGCGTGGTTCTTTCCTGGATTGTGATTTGTTCCCTTTATGTCTTATATATACACAATATCTGAAGTTCCCCCCTCCCTCCAAATAAGGGTTTTATTTAAAAAAAATACCTTTGATGTTTTGGTACCAGTTCAACAGAGAAGGTCAATACTTGCGCAGATTTTTGCGCAGATTTACTCTTCTCTTAATCAATACTTACTTGCAGATAAATGAAGGAGCATCCTTCCGGGCACATATGTTTAATGTCAGCTCATGACTGAAGCTAAATATTCCTCCTATAGCTCCATCAACCTTAAACAAAGAGCTCCTGTTCACTTGAGATGGACAGCTAGGGTCAGACAGAGGTTATGAGTTATCCCTAGCTCAGCTTACTCTATATATTGCATAAACTTCCATTGCAGGCTCTGGGATCAAGTTGCAAAGATTGCAGCACTTGCTCACTCAAAGCCAATCATTTTCAAGGGAGGCCAAGTAAAACCAAGGGGTTTGGGGTCCCCTCTCAGCTCCCAGAAGTGAACTCAATGGCTGTATCAGCTCTCTACCATCATGCAGCCTCTTCAGCTGACATGGGTTCTCATGGGAAACCTGTGGGACCAATTTGAAAGAATGTGAGATTTTTTGATACACTTCTAAGAGATTTCAAATTGCATAGGGCAGAAGTGGGGCAGGATGACAGGTACACATTGGATCTTGTTAAGGGTTGACTGTCTCGACATATAACAACTTTTTTTAGTTCACCTTGAACCTGCAGCCCTTAGCTCTGCTGAACCAAACTTACTGTGGGGCAACAGAAGCCTAGTTCACAGTCATCTCATCCATAAATCACACAATTACAAAGTCAACCTCCAGATGGTTTCTCATTCATGCAAAAACTCAAACTGATGACAAACGTTGCCATCTTCAAGAGCATATGGGAAACCCCAAGAAGAGGCCAAGTTCATCTGATACGTTATTACTGGCCAAGATTTTCAAAAGTAACCAGTGATTTTTGCTGCCTCAACTTGCGATACCTTAAAGGGGCCTGATTTTCAAAAAGTGCTGAGCACCCACCCTCTGAAGCTGAGACCCCTTTAAGATGTCTCAAGCTGGGCCCTCAGTTGAAACACTCAATCATCAAACTCTTATCCAATAATCATCCATCACAGGGGATGCCTTCAATGCACTCAGGAAGAGTGATTGCAGCACTTGTATAAAGAGACAAGGCAGGTGAGGCAATATCTTTTATTGGACCAACTTCTGTTGGTGAGAGAGAGAAGCTACCTCACCCACCTTACCTCTCTAATATCCTGGGAAAGACATGGCTACTATACCACTGTGTGCAGCACATGTAGACATACCCTAGATAGCTTGAGTAACAACAGTCATGAAGCTGTGGCAACCCGGGCTTGCCCCACTCACCTTGGACCCTGGGTCACTACTCAAATGGCTGCTGAAGAGAGTGGGGAATGGAAGGGTCTAATCACACCAAAGAGAAGCCACCAGGGAAGCAGGATGAGAACCAGGAGGGAACAGTTGTAGGAGCCCAGAGAAAGCAGAGGAAGAGGGAGTGATCAACAGTGTCAGAAGCAGCCAAGAGATCCAGTAGGATAAGAAGAGAGGGGAAGCAAGGTGCACCTTGGAATTTGCTACAAGGAAGTGATTGCAATGGAGACGTTGGGGAGAGATGATTCAATAGAGAGGAGAGGGTGGAAACTGGACTACTGAACAGCAAAGGGAGCAATGAATGAAGGGAAACAGAGGCAGGAGGACTAGGCTGTGTGCACAAGGATTTGAGAGACAAGCGCAGGAGCAGAGAGGACAATGGTTGAAAAGGCAAGTGGTGGTGAGGGAAATATTGTTCAGGATGAGACACAAGAGTGTGCTGACAAGGAGACAAAGTGCAGTGAATTAGAAACTGGTTAATAATGGCAAGCTATGGCTTTAAATGTGAGGGATTTCTTGGTCCTGCCTGCAGACTAGAGGACTCTGAGGGAAGCCACGTGATCTTGGCCACAGTCAACCAGCATAGCACACAGTGAGTCTGGAAAGAGCCAGCTTAAAGCAAAGTGGGGAGAGAGCTGTACCTCTGGTTTTGGTTCTTGTGTATAATTGTTCTGAAACCTAGGAAATAAAATGGAGCTACATTAATCTTCCATCAAGAGTATTTTTTTCCTCTAACTTGTCTGAGTGTTTGCTGTGAACACAACAGACAGGGCTCAGAGGCAGAGAGCAATCCCAGGTAAGGGGCAGGGAGGTAGGTGGGAGGGAGGGCAGGGTATAATCAGTGTTCTGCCAGAGTCCCTAGATGAGTCAAGGTCAGAAATCTTCAAGTGGGGGTAAGAGTTCAGAGCTGGCTAATACAGAAAGAATTCTATTAAAAGAGGAGTTAATTTGCATATGTTGGGCTCAGTCCTGGCAGGTGTTGAGCACATTGGCCCAATCCAGCAATACCCTGTAGCACACACTGAATTTGGAGGGTCACTAACCACTGGAGCAATTTACCAAGAGAGGTGGTAGGTTCTCTATCATCTGAAGTCTTCAAATCAGGGCTGGAAAGAGACACTCTAATTCAACCCCAGGCTATGCAGGAATCACTGCCACACAGGAGGTCAGGTTAGATGGTCATAATATTGCCTTCAGATCTATGACATTTCAAACATGTGACTAGTCCCATTGAAGTCTGTGACGCTACCACCATATTCTTCATAGAAACATTATTATGATAGGAATATGGCATAACTAAGATATGCTTTATGCAAGATGGGTCATGTGAGGTATCATTGGAAAGGTTATGATTTATTGAATGTGTTTATCCAATTTGTATGCATGTAGAATTTCTGTATCTGAAATTCGGAATATTGTCTATGTAACAATTACAACTGTGGGTGTACTTGGGAAACACCTACCAGACAGTAAGCAATCAGCCTTGAAAGGCCATTAGGAAAAGACAATGAGTCTTTGAAGATATGGATCTCCCATCTTCCCGGAGTTTCTTCCTGTGGACATTGCAAATAAACCTCATTTTATGGTTGCTTTGACAGTGCAAGGTCAGGTGATAATGTCACCCCGTACAAAATACCACCCTTGGACACGGCTGGTACTTTTCCACTGGAAACAAAGGCTTCCCGCCTTATGTAAATTCTATTTAAGGCTGGGAAGTAAGGCAATCTGGGCTCTCCATTGCCTCCTAACCAAGAAGGAAGACTGCTGAAAGCTCCTAAAAAAAACCCAGGAACTAAGCTAGGGGAAGGCAAGGGCTAAATCCAGGCTGAGAACAGGGGTCTAGCCTGTAAAGAGACATAACTGGAACTCTGAGCTGCACAAACTCTATAATCTGCCTAAAACAACATCTGAGGTGAGAAATTACTGTGTGTAACCTGTTTCTTTGGTGTATTAGGCTTAGTTTGCGTATTTTGTTTTATTTACTCAGTAATCTGCTTTGTTCTGTTTGCTATCCCTTATAATCACTTAATATTTACCTTTTGTAGTTAATAAACTTATTTCTTGTTTATTTCAAAACCCAGTTTGTGCAATTCATATCGGGGGGGGAGGGTGCAAAAAGCTGTGCATATCTCTCTCCATATTGAGGGAGAGGGCAATTTTCATGAGCTTACGCTATATAGATCTCTATACAGCAAAATACAATATTATTTTGGATTTACACCCCAAATGTGGTGTGCACATGAGTACTGGGTAAATCTCCCAGTTAAATCCTCCCACACAGAGCTGAAGTCAGTCTGTGTCTGCAGCTGGGTATGGCCTTACTTGTGTGTATGCTAGAAAAGGCTTGGGAGCCTACCAGAGCAAGAACAGGGTTAGGAAACTCAGGCTGGTGGAAAGGGCAGGCTCAGTGGGATCCCAGCACATCAGGTAGCACCCCAAAAGGGGGGGAGCAGTCAAACCAATCACAAAGTCATCTTCAAGTTCAGCACAAGCTTAAGGCCTTGACTACATACAAAAGTTGTATCACTTTAATGTTACCAGCATAGTTAAACCTGTACAACCCACTAATGTGGACAGTTACATTGGTGTAAAAGTGCTTATATCCATATCATCATATGGGAAGGGGAATAAACAATGCCAGAAGAAGGCACCTTCTTCTGGCATTGTTTATTCCCCTTCCCATATTATATACTGGTATACTGGTATAACTGCATTCACAGCAGAGGTTATACCATTAGAACTATTTTATATCAGACCCCTAACCAACATAGTTATACATGTACAAAATCTTTATGTAGCCCGGGTCTACGTGCTTGGCTGGATCAGGCCAGAGTGCCCGTCACTGGGAAGGATTGAGACAATTATGCATGGAAACAAAATTGTTTCTATCAAATTTGATAGAAACAGAGGAGAAATATCCCCTCTTTCTTTATGAGCATATGCGGACCGCTGAGCTCTCTGTGACCTGCAATTGTGTCACTCCATCAGGGAGTAAACCAGGGAGAAAAAGCACTGTTAAATTCTTGTTTTAGTGCATGGTATTAAATAAAAACACCCAGCTCCATTCCCGAATGATGCACCAACTCAGTTGCCTTGCCCCCCCCCCTTTGCAATAAAAGTATTTTACGGATCAAACACCAGAGGAGATGCTGCAGCCTATTATTAGATGCTGGGATCAGCTGTCACTTTCTACTTCTTTATGTAACACATTTCCTTTCTATTCCTTTCTGCTCCCTTTACAGAGTTAGGTGGTAAAAGAGAAGAGCAATCTTGCACAGACATCAAATGTTCACCAGAAGCTGTCAATCACCCACTAAAAAAAAACAGATGAACAATAGAACAAAAAAAAAAAAAAGAGGGGAGGTTGGGATCTTGGCATAGAAATGTGTGTTATGATGAAATATACTTTAAATTCTTCAGGGAGGGGAAATTCAGAGAAGATTTAGGAGCCAATGTGATCCCAAAAGCTCACTTAGTATCAGCTCTAGAAACATTACACTAACATATTTTAAAACATGATTTATAGTAACTTTATATCTGAGAGCATCAAGCGAATGAAAGAAAATGAAGAGCTCGCATGACATGAGTAATGCATTTCAGGAAGGCAGCAGCATTCTTGCTCCAACAAGATGCAAGGCTAATGAAAGGGCATTGCAGCTCTTAAAGGGAAACACCAGTTGTGGTGGGGAGGTGGCTTAAGGGATTGGAAATCCTCTCCTTTCTAGGGCTCAGTTTCAGATCTAGTTTAGGTCTGGGGAGCATTTGGTGACCACTGTAGATCCAGGCTGTGATTTTCAAAGAAGCCTATGGAAATTAGTATCCAACCTACAGTAAGTAAAAGCAAATGAGAATTAGGCACCTATGTCCAGATTTTTAAAAGCATTTAGGCATTGCTGTGCTGTTTTGCAACACCTACCTGATTTAGAAGCCTAAATCTGTTTTCAAAAGGGATTTAGGGGGCCTTAATCCCATTGATTGTCAATGCCTAAATCATTGAAAATGGGACTTAGGCACTTTTGAAAGTTTCACCCCTAATTCATATTGGGGCTTTTGAAATTCCACCCTTAGTTGGTGGGGTTCACTCTAGAGGGCAAGTAATCCCATTGCAGCCAGCACTAATTTGGCCTTGCATTGGCAGTGTCAGTAGAGATTGTATGGGCCATGGAGAGTGAGTAAACGTCTCCCCAGAAGAAAGGGTCCTTCTAAGTCAAGGTTGAGACCTGGTAGGGCAGCAGGGTGAGAGAAGGAAGCTCGCCTTGCCCCTGCCCAGTGCTACAGACAGAGAGAAGCCTCCAGTCTTGAAGACCCTGAGTTAGCATTGCACTTAAGAATGTACTTGACTTTGAGCATATAAGCAATTTCATCCCTATTCAGCAAAGCACTAATGCATGTAATGTAAAGGAGACACAAGCATGTGATTAAAATTAAGCATGCTTTGCTGAATGGGTGCCATGAGGTGTCAAATGAGCAATTTTCAGCTGCTCAGACCTTTATTTTTTAAAAACCTCATTTTTAATTAAATTGTACTTCCAAAAAGAAAATAAATACTTGCTCATCTTAATGCTCTGTTTCCACTCGAAGTCCATTATGGAGTAACTGAATACGATAAATACAGATAACTACATTCTAACAAGTTCCTAAAAACTGTCACCATCTCATTCTGACAGTGTTTGAAATTATTAGCAACCTCTGTCGCTGTATTCATCATCACCTTTCGTGTCAAGACACTTCAAGAAGCAAGTGGACTTTTAATGAACTCTCAGACCAAAACAGGAAGAGGAAAATATATCCAGTGCATACCACTTTAATGATCACCTAGTTTTATTGCAACTGCTGTCTGGAAGTTTATGATTTATGAATTAGGTAGATGGATTGGTCATTCTATAGAAACACACATATATAGAATATCCAAAATGAATACAAATCCTAATTTTATATAAATAAATCTTTGACCCTTGCAATAGTTTGGGGTTTTCTTTTTTGTTGTTGTTTTGCACAGTCAATAATGTTCTCACTTCACAGGTCTCTGTGTAATTATGGATTTGTCATATTGATTGAAACATTTATAGCCAATGGCTCTGTCTCCTAACCTTAACATCTTATACATGCCCAATGAAAGCAGTTTAGGAGAAGGGTTCCCTGGCCCACCAGCATTAATGTGTTGTTACTTTAGGCCAACTCCAGTTCACATCCACCATAGCTGAAATGATTTCCATCTGTTGGCTGTAAAGAGGACAACAGTCATTGTAAGTTTCACAGATGCAAGTGGCACTTTTAACTTTTATGGGGTAACCACTTAAAACTTGCTCTCACTCTTTATTTATCCAGCAGTTATATTCCTTGAATAAAGGAGAGCAGGTTTCTTCCACAATTATAGTACTCTTTATTGAGGTGAATATTCCCAGCAGAAGCCCATTTGAATGATCAACAGGTAGAAGGCCAGGATTTTAAAAAGTGATTAGCGATTTTGGATCTTACTTCAGACATTGATGAGAACCCTGGTTGTCAGAACACAGCTGTTCAGCACCATCGGAAACCTAGGCCCCCTTCAGATCAATCAGGTTGGCAAACCTAAAACAGAGGCACTGAAAATCACTGGTCTTGGCTGTGCCTAGATGCAAAGAAGTCACCTTTTTTCTCCAGCAAAATTTGAAATGTTTGTAAAAAAAAATAAAAATCAAAGTTTTGAAATCCAGAAAATGTTGGCCAGCTCTGTTGTGCTTGTAGCTTTGTAACATGCCATCAGGTCGCAGGACGAGCAAAGGCAGAGGAACGGATGCTAGTCTTGTGTCTACCGTGGCTTTTCTACAATAAGCAGAATCCTTATCAGTACTGAAAGGCTGTGGTTGAATTTACTGTGTCAGAAAAGCATCTGAACAGGCCATATGCACCTTCATCTGCTTCTGTCAGATGTTACCTCTGGGCTTCACCTAGGGACTTGTGTGTAATCACTTTCAAGCCATTAGCATTGGTAACAGAAGACATCTGTGCCTTGTTTCAAAGCTCTCACCTTACACTGCTGTGCAGCTCTGGCTAACACTCACATAGCAAACATTCCCCACAGGGCTGAGTGAGGGCGCGGGGAACAAGAGTACTACGATCTCTCTGAGAGCAGAAAGAAGCCTCAAAAGTCAACATGCTGGTGGTTGGTGGGGGGGAGGAAAAGAAGGTCGTAGTGTACTCCTCATGCAGAGAAACATGAAGGGTTTCCCAAGGCAGCAGTTTGTGGCTTTGCTCTTCCCCAACACGCTCATGGGACAACTAGAGACAAGTCTGAGTTGCAGACTTTGCAAATGGTTCCGGGTCCAAACTCTTCCGCAGTTTAGAGGTGTTGAGTTTGAGTCCCCTTAGAGGAAAGAGGGGCCTGACCCTCCTCCTACTTGCACTGGTATTAGAGCGGATGGAAAACAACATTTAGCTAGATTTTTTTTTTAATATTTTGTTTTTTTCCAAAATGTTGGAGATATCTTTCAATCAAAACATTTCAGCCAGATCTATTAGCTGGTCAAAACTCCAATACTTAATCAACAAACGTTTCCACTGATTTTTCAGGGGGTTTTGCTTTGTTCAAAAATTGAATCTTTGATGGAAAAAAATGCATTGCCAACGCAAATCCAAGGGAAGCAGTGGGGGCAAATGACATATATGGCTTCAAGTCAAAGCTTGATAAGTTTATGGAGAAGATGATATGATGGGATAGCCTAATTTTGGCAATTAATTGATCTTTGACTACTAGTGGTAGATATGCCCAATGGCCTGTGATGAGATGTTAGATGGGGTGGGATCTGAGTTACTACAGAGAATTCTTTCCCGGGTGTCTGGCTGGTGAGTCTTGCCCACATGCTCAGGGTTTAGCTGATCACCATATTTGGGGTCGGGAAGGAATTTTCCCCCAGGGCAGACTGGCAGAGGCCCTGGGGGGTTTTCGCCTTTCTCTGCAGCGTGGGGTACGGATCACTTGCTGGAGGATTCTCTGCTCCTTGAAGTCTTTAAACCACGATTTGAGGACTTCAATAGCTCAGACATAAGTTAGGAGTTTGTTACAGGAGTTGGTGGGTGAGATTCCGTGGCCTGCGTTGTGCAGGTGGTCAGACTAGACGATCATAACGGTCTCTTCTGACCTTAAACTCTATGATTCTATGATAATTCAGAAAACTCCAGCCACCTCTCAGCAGCAGTAATGAGCCGTGACTCCACTTAAGCCAGTGAGCCAGATCCTGGTTCCTCTTTGGCCAGTGGCACAGAGCAGCCATACAATTGGCTCTGCCAGCCAGTGGAGGAGTGCCATTGGCTATGGGAATCCCCAAGTGGAATAGAGCCTCTGTAGCAGCTCCTACTCCACTTCCTGTGCTGGCCTCCAATGCAGGTGGCTGGAGAGGTTCTATTTTCTAGGGTGGACCAGGCCAAATCAAAGACACAGATGGAGAAAATGCCTATGATTTACAGAAAGGGATAGTTGAATGGGAAGAGGGAAACTGGGGCAGGTAAGATGAGAAAAACCCCAACCTCCAGCCAAAGCTCAATGGAATCACCTGTTCCTCTCATAATTTCTTGTTCCCTCTGCACTCCTGGGTTCCAGATGGGGCCAGGAGCAGAAGTACGGCTTGGGACTGGCCCGTTGCTCTCCCCGTGTCACAAATGTGATCTCAGGCTGGATCCCTCTCATTGTAAAAGAGGTGGCAAGGTCTCTCTGAGGGCTCTGGAACTTGCTTCCCTGATGATCCAAAACATCCTGAATTCGGTGACTTTCCAGGCACATTGCAAATCGGTTTGAGAGTGATTGTGGAGAGAGCTAGGTGTATGTTTCCCACAATGATGAAGCAGTGGAAATGAGGTTCTTGTAGGTAGCTGGCTGAGTGCCTAGAGTCTTTTTATTATTTAAATAGAAAGCAGGACCTGTTCTCAAGTCCAGCCAATAGCAAGAAGTAGCAGCAAATGCCAGAGCTGGCCTTTCCCCATGACACAGAACAGTTTCACAGACACGAGTGCTGAGACATCCAAGTATCCAAGGTATTTGGATTCATAGATACTAAGGTCAGAAGGGACCATTATGATCACCTAGTCCGACCTCCTGCACAATGCAGACCAAAGAATCTCACCCACCCACTGCTGCGAAAAACCTCTCACCTATGTCTGAGCTATTCAAGTCCTCAAATCGTGGTTTAAAGACTTCAAGGAGCAGAGAATCCTCCAGCAAGTGACCCGTGCCCCATGCTACAGAGGAAGGCGAAAAACCTCCAGGGCCTCTTCCAATCTGCCTTAGAGGAAAATTCCTTCCCAACCCCAAATATGGTGATCAGCTAAACCCTGAGCATATAGGTAAGATTCACCAGCCAGATACCCAGGAAAGAATTTTCTGTAGTAACTCAGATCCCACCCCATCTAACATCCCATCACGTGAATGAATAGGAATTTAGCTTCTAAATACCTTAGGGCTCTGAAAATCTCAGCAAAGAGGTTTGGATAAATCATCTATGTATCTGTGGCCATATCCTGAAGTTCTTACTCACCTTTAGCCATTTAAAGTAAGGACTTCAAGGTTCAACACATGAATATTAGGGTGCTTATCTGATCCAAACTTGCATTGGCTTTTTTGAGGCTCCCTCATACCTACACTCTTTCTGGTGCTTTGCAAGGTGGAAATCACAGGAGCAATAGCCCTACTGATGTGAGATACAGCACTGCTGTTAACATATCACACTACCCTGTGCTGTCTCAAGCCTTGCACCCTCGAAAACAACAGAAAACGTGGGCTGAAAAGAACAAATACAACAAGGCCTTTCAATGACATTTAATTTCTATTGGGAGCAACATCTACAGGACATCTCATACTTTGTCATTCATTTCTGTTTGAGATCAGGCTTTGCAGATATTTAAACAGCCATTTCATTTGGAGAAGAATGCAAAGCAGATGTCATTTTGTGCGTGTGTATGTGTGTGTGTGTGTTTTTCTCTGTGTGCATGCATACATGTATGTTTCTGAGCACAAACGCATGTGCACTCAGACATGTATGTTTCTGTGTGGGCACACGTGTAGGCACACGTTTGTGTGTTCATGGGTCTGCATGCACATATGAGCATGTGTGTGTGTGTGTGTGTGAACACGTGTGTTTCTGTGTGTGTGCATACGAGATGCTCTGCTTGGAATGCCACAGGTGTGAAATGCACAATGAAATGGCCTCATTGCCATCTGTTTTCCCTTCCACCAGCCTCCCCTTCTATTTGCTGTAGTTTCAGTGCACCCCAGTGGAATCCTATATCCCTTCACCTTCCTTTGAACCTTTTCCCCTTTCTTCCATTTCGTAGGGCTGCTGTTCCTAGCCCCATTGTCTGGCTTTTTGGAAACAAAGGCAGCCCCCATCGCTGCACTAAGTGGCTGGACCAGGGAACAGATACTTTGAACTGTGTCTGTCTGTGATATCATGCCACAGAAAATGCAGCAGCCCCTCGTAAATTACCAAAGATGAAATCCTTGACACAGGCTCTTAACTGTGATTTAGAAGCACAGCCAGAAGCAAAAATGACAGAAACGAGAACCTAATTCATCCAAGAAAACTGCCATTCACAGCAGTTTGAGACTGACTTGTGCTTGGGGAAAAAAGGGAAGAATCCATTATCCTAAGCCAAGATTTCAACAATGAGCAGCAATTTTGGGGCCCAACCAGAGACACCTTCAAGGGGCCTGTTTCTCTGAAAGTACCGACCCCCTGCTCTTGGGAAAGCAGACCCCTTTGAGGTGTCTCAAGTTGGGTACCCAAGGTCACTAGTCATTCTTGGCTCCAAAGCCACCACATTACCAGACACCTTAGAGCAAAAAGGCCCAACCAAAAGCCCCTGTGACACTCTGCACCCCATATTCACGATAGTGATATGATTAGGATATGATTGTAATATAATTATGATGCATCTTGTACAAAAAATGTCATGTGAGGTGTCAATAGAAAAGTTAGGGTTTGCTGAATATAATTATCCTCCATGTGTGCATGTATCATTTTTGTATTTGGAGTTATGAATATTGACTATGCATCTATATTTCAAATGTGCTCGCTCCTGGGTAATTCCCACAAGTTAGTTTACATCCAGTCTAGCCAGCACATTGTAAAGGGACTATCCAAAATAATGGCCCCTCAGTGAAAACAATGGGCCACAGGAAAAGCTTAGCCTCATCTGATTAGCTTTCCTGTGGACCTTTCAGCTAATATATGGGTAATGGCTGCTATGACTCATTGAAGCATGCAAGGGCAGTTGACCAGATGATGTGATCCTGAACTCCATCTTGTGCCTGTATGTTTCTACAAAATACACTGGGAACTTTGCTTGGGACAATGAAGATCCCTCCACATGGAAGAAGCTATAAAAGGAGGAAGTGACATCACCATGGTGCCTCACTCACCTTACAACTCACCTGGAAACACCTTAGGAACAAAGTCTGAACTGGGGAAGGGGGACCCAGGCAGGAAAGAAGAAAGCCCTGCCTGTGTATGGAAGATTGGTGAATGTTTTTTATCATCAGGGTGAGATGCTGCTTAATTCAAACCATATCTAGTTTACAGAATTTAGATTGCGATTTTGTTTATTTTTTAGGTAACCAACTTTGATCTGTACATTATTACTTTGATCACGTAAAATCTACATTCATACTGGTCAGGCTTTTGACTAGGGCAGGACAGAACAGCTCTGGGGTCCTAGGCAAGGGAGCTGGGGGGATCTGGCTGAAGCCTTTCTATTGTTAGTTCATGAGTGGCTGAGGTCAAGCCTTCATGCAACTGCAGCTGGGTGTGTCCCTGCTTGTGTAAAAGTTTGTGTGAGTGCAGGACCAGGTGCGGTCTGCTGCTTGTCACAGCCTTACAGTATGAGAGGGAGCCCAGGTTAGTATGCCAGAGGGCTCAGCGGTACCCCAGTTCCAGGTTGCAGCCCGGGGAAGTCCGTCACTGCCCCTCCCTAACCCCCAAAGCAAGGGCTGTACCTCCCTTCCTTTTAATATGGTACTGAGCACATTGTCAGTGCATCTGTAATGAACAAGGGGCATGAATAGTCTAAGTCGGCACTCACAGACTATTCTCGTTACACAAAAGCTGCCATAGAAAGCACTTGGTACCTGTTGTTAAACGGTTGCTGTATGTAGCAACAGACTGTAGCTTATGCTCTATGGATGTGCAAGGGTGTGGGGTGAGTAGATGCCGGGACATTTTTCCCAGCCCACCCTGCACACTCGCACAGGGAGAAGTCAGCATCCTGTTGCCTGAACTCTGTGAGCATAAGCACTGAGGGAGCATTAGCATGGCTAGCAGAGCAAGCCATTATAGCAACCTGCGTGGAAGTTGGATGGAGGAACACAGATTGCAGGAGGGAAGAATCTGGAGGAGGCACTGGGAAGTCAGTCTGTGTGTATATAGCTGGAATGCTAGCAGCAGCATGTCTGTAAATAGTTCTTTTAACGAAGAGCGAGGTTAGTTTTTAGAAACATGGAGTCCTCTCTTGTTATCATCCAGCATGCAGTAAATGAAACAGCCCTGCCAAAAAGGGCAGGGGGGAGAACATGGCCATACCCTGTCCTTTCCATGCAAGGTGCAGGACTAGGGCCACTGCTGCGAGGGAAGCTGGTTCTGGCCCGTGTCACAGTTACCATTCCTTGGTGTGCTCCTCATGTGAGCCTGAGGAGTTCTGTCCCATATCACTCCCTGCAGGCAGAATGGCTCCAGTCACTACCCCAGAGGTCCAGTGCCCTCCCACCCCTCAAACAGAGAGCACACCTGGGGCTTTCAGCAGAATGAGAAATGCCTGAATTCCATTCTTCTTGACAGATCTTACAGTAGGCCATGTCACTGCAAACACCCAATGGAAATATGACAGGTTTCAGAGTAACAGCCGTGTTAGCCTGTATTCGCAAAAAGAAAAGGAATACTTGTGGCACCTTAGAGACTAACAAATTTATTAGAGCATAAGCTTTCGTGAGCTACAGCTCACTTCATCGGATGCATTCGATAGATTTCCACCGAACGCATCCGATGAAGTGAGCTGTAGCTCACGAAAGCTTATGCTCTAATAAATTTGTTAGTCTCTAAGGTGCCACAAGTACTCCTTTTCTTTTTGCGAATACAGGCTAACAAATTTATTAGAGCATAAGCTTTCGTGAGCTACAGCTCACTTCATCGGATGCATTCGATAGATTTCCACCGAACGCATCCGATGAAGTGAGCTGTAGCTCACGAAAGCTTATGCTCAAATAAATTTGTTAGTCTCTAAGGTGCCACAAGTACTCCAATGGAAATACTGACCCAGGTTTATGAGAACACAAGTACATAGTGTGAGACATGTGTATCTTTTAGGACACTGATACTGTGTGTGTCTGTGCTCACACTAACTCACACGATACCCTAAAAAAAATACTACTGTATTGTGCAGAAACACTCCCAAGCAAACAACATAGAGTATTGATACTCCATGTATTGGGTCTTTACTGCACAATACAGTGGTATATTTTTGCAAGGTTAATATACTAGTAATGGACACCCACCTTACAAGGCTATTTTCAGATACAAGTCCAAGCATTGGGATGCTGATCTGAACTGCATAGAGCTGGTCAAAGAGTATTAAAACCTGTTCAAGAACAGATTGCCAAATCAGAATCTAGCTTGTGATTTGGCTTATCCACCCCCCCCCCTTTGTTATTTGCTGTTCAAAAAAACATTGGATGGTCAATTTCTGGCCATACAAATGTTTGTGAACATTAATTTGCAGGCTCCTAGCAAATTTGATTTATCACGAATCAAAATTAATTTCAAGATGAAATAAAATCAGAAGTTGTTTATAACACTGAGGATGCTCAAGCAGAAAAAAGGAAAAATACCTATTGATTGAAATGACTAGTCAGAGTTTACATTCCTAATACCAATAGTCACCTCAGTTTTCATTATGAATAGTTCACAAATGATTTAAGAACCAGAAAAAATCATGATCTGTTCACAAGAAGTTCCAGATCAGAAATAGGACTAAATTTGTTGACTACTTCCATCAGATCTGGCTCTGCAAACCTTCTGCAGAACTGAGCGGGTAAAGTCATGATAAACTAGTAAACTGTGATTCTGTTACTTCCAAATACTTGATGCTAGTTTTGAGTGCACCTGGGAAAATAATCCCAGACCTGAAACAGAGCTCTGCCTAAACTCAAAAGCTTGTCTCTCACCAACAGAAGTTGGTCCAATAAAAGATATTACCTCACCCACCTTGTCTCTCTAATATCGTGGGACCAACAGGGCCAGAAAAAAAATGCATACAACAAAAACCACTAAATATGATACCACTTTCTTTTGACCTAATCCAATGCCTGGATCCAAACAGCTTTGATCTTTGAAGAATGTCTAACCCAAATCTATTTGCCTTTTAGACCCAGCTCTGTTTTGTGTTGTTTTCCATGAAAACTGCCCCCCTACCCCCAAACATTTTACAGAATTGAATGATGTGGAACATGATGACTCAACTTTTCTTAGGATTAATTTTGATTTAGCTGTGACTGGAGCATGCATAAATAACGGCAGTTTCTTAAATTAGGGAAATAATTCAAGGTAAGACTGATTTCTCTCCCTGCAACCAGCTCAGCAAGGGGACGCATCTTTCAGCTGGGCCTTTGATCTTTGCTGCTTGACCTTGTTATGTGTGACCTTTGGAGGTCAAGGAAATTGTTCTGAAAGAGCCAGGGTTTATTGATTTGCTTTCAAGGGAAGTGAGATTGGGATTGTCATGTTAATAGTAGACCCCTGAAAGGACTGGGGCTTGTTGTGAGGTGCACCACCTCTTGATGCTAACTGCACCCCTATGGGGCATGCCTTGTTTCTAGGAGGCCAGCAATCTGCCAATCAGTTCCACTCCGTGAAAGCTAAGGTGAATGCGAGAAGACCTCACCACCTGTATTATAATACCCAGCTGTATTGAAATTTCCCTGGCAAAGTTGAAATGTTAATGTTTAATTTACTTGAACTAATGGGTCACAGAATTCCCATCTAAACTGAAAATACTAATGAACCTCTAGGCAGGCACGGTGACCTCTACGCTTTGATCCTTTTAATGGCTGTATTTTAAAACAAGCAGTTCCTAAAGAAGGTTAAGGAAGCAATCGTAAAGAATTTTTAGTGTATGTACATGATCATTCCATACTGATGCACTTCAACTTTCATAATATTACGTTAAATTTTATTGTAACCTTACTGACGTTTACTGCAAGGGAAAGTGCGCAATCTTAACAGCCTAGTAAAATACAGCAGCGTAATGTACCTATAAAAGCATAATATTTCTATACCAATGATAAGCCTCAGCAACTGCATCCAGTTTAGCAGCTCCATGGGCGGTGGGTGAACATGCTGTTGGGGGAGGCTAGCCCCTGTCCCCTGCCTCTGCCTGAGGCCCCAACCTTCCCCTTCCATGCCCCCCTCCTCCACCTGAGCCCAGAGCAAACACACCCCACCGTGGCCACCAGCTAGAGCATGCCTCCAGCCCCAGTGCTGGGCAGGTGGAGTGCCAGCACGGCCAGAGTGCCCCCAGCCCCAGCACTGGGTGGGCGGGCAGCGCAGCTGAAGCGCCCCCAGCCCCAGTGTGCTGGCAAAACAGGTGGCACGACTGGAGCGCCCCCAGCCCCAGTGCACCCCCAGTGCGCTGGGCGTACAGCACGGTCCCAGAGCCCCCAGCCCTGGGCCTTGTGTGCACCAGCCCCAGCCTGCCTGCCCCAACCTCTTGGCCACAGAACAGCAGGAAGGGAATTGGAAGCAGACAGGAGGAGAACTTGGGGCGGAGCGTGAGCGGGGCTACGCCAGACTGTTTGGGGAGGCACAGCCTTCCCTTGCCTACGCTACCCACCACCCATGAGCAGCTCGTTATTACATATTACAAGGCAGCTGCCTCAGTTTCACCCAGCAACTCAATGATCTGACAGTAGATACTCTCCTCTCATTCTGGATCAGCCATAAAAATGTAACTGAAGATAAAGGGCCAGTTCCTCATCTGGCATATGTTGGTATAGAACTCTTATCTTTAAAAAAGCGACTCCAGTTTACACCAGATGAGGATCTGGCCCCTCGTTAGTTCATTACAACTGGCATATCTCATTCTTCTCCTGGTGACATCCTCTGGCTGAGGAATGATAGCATTTGGGAAGACAGTGAGATCAGTTCTATTGTGGTTTAATACTGGATCAGCTGAACTTTGCTCTGTTTATGCTCTTTGTTTCCTTATATGGGAAAAAATGCTGAAGGTCCTGATTTACAAAGGTATTTAGGCGCCTAAAGATGCAGATATGTGCCTGCTGGGAATGAGAAAGACACCTGAGCAGGTTAGGCGCCTGACTCAGGTGCCTAACTCATGTAGGGCTTTTATCATTCACACTTGGCACCTAGCTGCCTTTCAAGCCACTCAAAATGCCTTTGTAAATCTGGGTCAAAGTCTTTAGTTATGTTTCCCCCAAGCACAAAGAGAAAAGGGTTATGTGACTGAGAATGGCGGTTCTTGTAGATTACAAGAACAACTCCTCTACTTCAACAAGGAATTAATTTAGGGAAGTCCTATGGCCTGTGTTATACAGGAGGCCAGACTAGATAATCACAATGGTCCTTTCTGGCCTGTAACAGGGTGGCTGCTTCCCTCATTGCCAGGGGTGGCTCTGCTGCTCCCTGCCTCAGTCTCCCCTTCTGTTTCCCAATAACAGCCCTTTTTGGGTCTGGTTTATTAACATAGAGCTCAAAATAATTCAAACTTTCCTCAAAGTCCCAAACTAATCCAAGCGATTATTCCTAGGCCTCTCCTACCTGCAGTCCTTCCACAGGCTTCTGCCCACCTTGTCCAACTCTCTGTGGCTCCGAGAGGTCAGCAGACTCTCTCTCTCTGCTGCTCCCACCACGTCCCTCCCCTGGTTACTCTGGGCCCCTGCAGGAAACTTGCCACTCTCTGCAGCATCTTTCTAAAGCATCTGTTCTCTGCTTCAGCCTGACTGACAAGCCTCTCTTCTGCTAACCCCTAGAGGCCTGGTTTTATTCACATGACCCTATTCATTTCCTCCACCTCCAGAGACAAATTGGGTGTATAACATGTGGACTGTGGCTCATCTCTCCATGGCCTCACAATCTATTAACGTATGAAAAGCAAAAAGAACCCGGGTAGAAAATTACCACGAGAGAGTACATGTTGGGTGTCTCCTCAGTAACAGCCTGCACTGAACTCAGAGAGTAAGATGGCTGCTGATCTCTGTGTGTGGATGAGGGGTGTAGATATTTAAAGGTGCAATAGGTATCACAGCCCCATGGCCACCTACCATAAACCTGACTCACCTTTTCCTCAGTCCTTACCTCCCAAAACTCCCATTGGTTTCAGTGGGTTCACAAGGTATGGGAGCCCGGTGTCATAGGCTGCAGACTAGCTCCATTCAGAAGGCCAGATCCCAGAGTCCTTATTCATGGTTAGCTCAGACACAACTAACGGAAAGGGACTAAATAACACATGGGCCTATTAATGGAATCTAAGCTATGCCCAGCTAGTTGCCCACAGTACCAAAGGGCTTTTCCAGCATCTGGGATCCCTGGGTGTAAAGTCTCCACGTCTCCTTTATATAGGGAGTGCTGCTGCACTGAGGTCTGGGAGGATGCTGGTGCAGATCCAAAAATGCTGTCCCTCTCCCACCTGAGGCTTCCCTTTATGACCAGACAGCCAGCTAGCCTGCACTGTGGCTGCTTTGTGTTGCTACAGCAATGCAGATCAGCCACAGCAATACCCAGCAGCTGGTCCATTGACGAGGGAGCTCTCTTTGTACACGGTGGGTGCTCTGCACACTCAGCCTGTTATTGGAGGTGCTCAGCATTTCACGGACTCCGTCTCACACTTCTCAATAGTATTAGATCGTGAAGCAACGACGCTGGGGAGCGTCTGAGCTCCTCAGGCGGATGCTGTCTCTAAGTAACATGTCCCAGGCTGAGCAATTAGTGCTACTAAAGATAATGAGATAAACAGGGGTGCTAACTGGGATTTTTAATCCACAGTGGCAGCTTGGTCGGAAGATAGGGAAAGATACACAGGGTAAAGAAAGTAAGTAGCTCATTTTCTTAGTGCATTGCACTGGAAAGGCTGTCAGGGGGGATTATGGATATTCTAATGCCAATGCCAGCCCATAGTGTAGAGCAGCAACACTGGGAACTTCCACACTCACTTAATTTAATGTTCAGATGATCTGACAAATGAAAGAGGAACCTCCCCCTTTAAGAAATCAATCTCTGAAGTGTGTTAAGTTCTTGGGAACGAGAGTCGGCACACATGCAGGGCGCATGCTAATCACGTTTACAGGGAGATGTGCTTTCTGTTAAAAAAAAAAAAAAAGAAAGAAAAACAGCTAATCCAGCATAAATCAATAATAGGAGATGAGCCATATCCTCAGGTGGGGTAACTAGGCAGAACTTCGTGAGAGCTCCATGGAACTAGGCCTATTTCCCCCAGCTGATGATACGGTCAGGAGTGTTCAAAGAAATACTGAGCATAGTTTCATGCCAGTGTAACTCCATTGGTTAGGTTCCTCGTCCCCAGTCTGGGGCTGGCTGAGGTCTGGTTTGGCCTCCAGCACAATTTAGAACAGTCTTGGGGCTGCTGTAAATTGCACCAGGTGGTAACAGCCTGCAAGAGGCCATTTCCCCAGCTGGGGATTGTTGGTGCACAGTAGCACCCCTCCCCTTAGCAATACCAGGGGGTTACCCGAGTAGGGGTGGAGCCAGCTTTGCCAGCTGTATGACACCATAGGATTCTCCCATGCTGGCAAATCCCGCTCTAACAGGTTAAGATGGCTGTCCATCTGCTCTGTGCTGCCAGGGCAGCAGGAAGCCAGTGAAACAAGAAGCCAGGCTATGTCTCAAAGTGCCCTTATACTCCCTTGAACATCTGTACAGGGCAGAGCACAATCTGGTTCTCGCTTATAAAAGTCTTGCACTGAGTTAGACCATCCATTGGGTCACTCCAGTTTTATATGGTGTGACTTTGCCAGTTTCAATGAAGTCACACCAGCTTAAAATTAGAGTAACATAGGGATGGATCTGGCCCACTATTTCTAAACATATATATTACAGAATAAGAAAAGGGGTCCCTGCATGTACCTCTTCTCACGCCCCAACCCACCTGCTGTAGGGCACACTGCAAGTGTCTAATTCTCAACTGCCCCACACCTTGGTTGCTGTCATAAATATAAAAGGAAGGGTAACCACCTTTCTGTATACAGTGCTATAAAATCCCTCCTGGCCAGAGGCAGCATTCTGTTACCTGTAAAGGGTTAAGAAGCTCAGCTATCCTGGCTGGCACCTGACCCAAAGGACCAATAAGGGGACAAGATACTTTTAAATCTTGGGGGAAGGCAGGCTTTTGTTTTGCGCTCTTTGTTTACGTGGTTGTTCTCTCTTGGGACTGAGAGAGGCCAGACAGAAATCCATCTTCTTCAACCCACCCTAATCCAAGCCTCCAATATTGCAACCAGTATAGGTAAGCCAGGCAAGGTGGATTAGTTTATCTTTTGTTTTAGGTGAATTTTCCCTGTGTTAAGAGGGAGGTTTATTCCTGTTTTCTGCAACTTTAAGGTTTTGCCCAGAGGGGGATCCTCTGTGTTTTGAATCTGATTACCCTGTAAAGTATTTTGCATCCTGATTTTACAGAGATGATTTTTACCTCTCTTTTTTAAAAAAAAATAAAATCCTTCTTTTAAGAACCTGACTGATTTTTCCATTGTTCCAAGATCCAGGGGTTTGGATCTTTGATGATTTTGGAACCAATTGGTGAGGATATTATTCTCAAGCCTCCCCAGGAAAGGGGGTGTGTACGGTTTGGGGGGATATTTGGGGCGGGAGGGGGTGACATCTCCGAGTGGTCTCTTTCCCTGTTCTTTGTTTAAAACACTTGGTGGTGGCAGCATACTGTTTAAGGACAAGGCAAAGTTTGTATCTTGGGGAAGTTTTTAACCTGGTAAGAATAAGTTTAGGGGGTCTTTCATGTGGGTCCCCACATCTGTACCCTAGAGTCCAGAGTGGGGAGGGAACCCTGACAGTTGCCATTTACACCTGTACAAAGTGGACCAGATTCTCAGAGCCACTGAAGTCGATGAAGCTATGGCAGTTTACACCAGTGAAGGATCTGGCCCAATATCATCTTGAAACATTGGCCATCATTCTCCATTACATGAGTTTTACATCCATATAACTCCATTGACTGCAATGTGATATGGCAG
Source organism: Dermochelys coriacea (assembly GCF_009764565.3). NCBI lineage: Eukaryota > Metazoa > Chordata > Testudines > Dermochelyidae > Dermochelys > Dermochelys coriacea. The sequence continues at coordinate 20,887,868 of NC_050081.1, read as the reverse complement.
TGTAATGAAACTCAAGTTCAAGGAGAACAGAGAATAAATCAGATAAGGTCATTTGTCCAGCTTAACTAGTACACTGCCTCTGGTAGTGGCCAGTAACTGTAAGAGGATCTTTAGCATCTTAAGAGGAAAGCAAAAAAAAGGTAGATAGATAGATGTGGGTATAGGCAGACATATTAGAGAGAGACTTCTCTTTATTCTCCCTGGCATTTTTTGTGAAGGATCTATGCTAATTTTGGTGGAATTACTGCAGCAAATTTGTAGACACACAGCATGAAATGAAAACCCTCCAATACAGCACACGCAGCATAAATGCAGACAGCACTCTGGGCAAACCCTGCTGCCTGGGCTATTAGGTATAATATTCAGCTGAGCCAGATGTCGCCAGAAGTTTGCCAAGCCCATTAAACAAGTTCAATAACATATTTCTGAAAATGAGCAGATGAGTCTATTTTCTAAGAGTTTGGGTGGGGGTTTTTTTTTGTTTTGTTTTTTTGAGGGGGCAGGGGCTGTTTGGTTTTTTAATATCTTAGGATTTGTTCCTTTCCATCTGGCAGCCTCCCTTTTAGACAGTCAGAGAGATGGAACCTATAGGAGAAAGCCTTTTCATTCACCCAACTCCAGTTTTGCCTTCCTCCGCCATGCCACTCTCTGGAAACAAACCAGCCCTTCACCCTCCACTTTCCAGAATACATTTTAAATGCTTTCTAACTGAAGAACATACTGGGATTCCAGGTTGTTGTTTTTCACAGTATGTTCATGAAAACAAGGTTCTGTCCGATCAGATGGGGACAAATCATATAGGGCAGCTGGCTCTAGCCCCAAAGACTTTAAAGGTGAATCATATAATAGAGGGCTAGATTCTACCATCCTTAATCAAGCAGAACTCCCATTGACTTCAATAGGAAATTGGCATTTTGCTTGATTTAAAGAGACACGGTCACCTTGAAATTTGGTCAATTTAAATAAGTTAAAAGTGGTGTCAGGTATTGTACAGCTGCTTCTGAGTCCCTCCAGAAATTTTAGTGACGTTAAAATCCCCTTGTCCTATGGTTTAAAATGTTTCTCTCCCACCCCCATTGCTGTGTGAAAACACTACACAAATAAGTAAGCGCCAAAGGCTCCAATCCTACTGACACTTAGGCACATGAGCAGCTTTAGCCCTGTGAATTGTTCCATTGAATTCGATGAACTGACTCATGAGGGGAGAGAGACTAACTGCGTGAGTGATTGCAGGCACAGGTGTAAATAAGTCACCAAGTGCTCTGAAAGGCACAGAGCAAACAAACTGGACAATAATAAAGGGAAATATTTTACATTGGAACTGCCTGACTAGATGAGTCCCGCGGCCCATCTAGTCAGCATCCAGGCTTCAAAAGTGGCCCGGCACCAACTGCTTCAAAAGCAGATAAGTGCAAAGTATTTCATTTGAAAGGAAAAATCAAATGCACAACTATAAAATGGGGAATAACTGGCTGGGCGGTAGTACTGCCGAATAGCATCTGGGGGTTATAGTGGATCACATATTGAATACGAGTCAACCATGTGTTGTAGTTGCAAAAAAGGCTAATGTCATCCTGGGGTGTGTTAACAGGAGCACTGTATGTAAGATACAGGACGTAACTGTTCTGCTCTACTCCGCACTGGTGAGGCGTCAGATGGAGTACTGTGTCCAATTCACGGGACCGCACTTCAGAAAAGATGTGGACAAACTGGAGAGAGTCCAGAGGAGGGAAACAAAAGTGATCAAAGGTTCCGAAAACCTAATTTGTGAGGAAAGGTTAAAATAACTGGGCATGTTTAGTCTTGAGACAAGAAGACTGAGGAGGGATCTGATAACAGTATTCAAATACGTTAAGAGCTGTTACAAAGAGGAGTGTGATCAGTTATTCTCCATGTCTATTTAAGGTAGGACAAGATGTAATCCAATTAATCTGCAGCAAAGAAGATTTAAATTAGAAATTAGGGAAAATTTAACTCAAAAGGGTAGTTAAAACTCTGCAATATGCTTCCAAAAGAAAGAGTGTGTGGAATTTCCATCTTTGGAGGTTTTTAAGAACAGGTTAGACAAGGGATGGTCTAGGTTTACTTGGTCCTGCCTTTGTGCAGGGGGCTGGACATGATGACCTCTTGAGGGCTCTTCCAGCCCTACATTTCGATGATTCTATAAGGTGCAAGAAACTTCACAGTAGGTAGATGTAGGATAATCTGTCCCTCATGGGAGTCCCTTCCTAATCCCCAGTAGTCAGAGATTGGTTTAAACCCTCTAGAGCATGAGGTTTGCTATGCCTTCCCAGACTTTTGCTTTTAGAATTTACTATATAAAACTCTGGAATCTGGATGTTCTTCTTATAAATGTCCAAACCAATTATTTCCTTAGCTCATTTATACGGTTCTTAGACTTTATTTATACATAAAAGTTGCACCAGATTGAGAAAAACATTTTACACATCAATGTAGTTAAACCTTTGCCAACTATTCACATGTACACCTGTTGAAGTGTGTCTACCTGGCTTACAGGCTTCGAAGGATAAGATTTTTATTGGTCAATGTCAATAAACGTCTATTTCATCATACACACACAAACCAACAAAAAATATTTCCATTGATGATAATTGAAATTTACAGAAAGGCAAAGTAATAAAAATGCTGCTTGAGAAATTATTAGAGTCTGATTTACAGCTATTTATATATGTTTTGATATGAGATGTTGACAACTTGTCTTTTAACAGTTGCAAAGTTAAACTTTTTGGATCTCAATGTCAACTGTCATTAATGACAGGTTTCAGAGTAACCGCCGTGTTAGTCTGTATTCTCAAAAAGAAAAGGAGTACTTGTGGCACCTTAGAGACTAACAAATTTATGTGAGCATAAGCTTTCGTGAGCTACAGCTCACTTCATCGGATGCATCCGATGAAGTGAGCTGTAGTCACGAAAGCTTATGCTCACATAAATTTGTTAATCTCTAAACTGTCATTAAATAATTATTGTCTGATCCCCATCCCAAAATTTCCAGCAACTGGGAAAATTTAAATCAATAAAAATCAGAAAACTGCTTAAAAATAAACATTAATATTATCCATTGAAATTAGCAAAAAGTAAACATTGAATTCCGTCTATTTATATCAACTGAGTCTAAATTGGGAAGTGGCCACTCTTATGCAAAGGGGTGACATCATGCCTCCATGCAGTCTTGAGTTTAATGGCACCATTCACACTCGAAAAGTTACTCACGTTGAAGGAACAGGGTCTCAGGTATTATTCAAACACACTTAGAAATGATAAAACTCTTCTGTGCCGCGATGCTTACAAAAATCCAACAACGGCTAGGCAGCTGGTGTGCTGTGATCCCTGCTTTTCACACTGACCTGTATGATTTCATTGCTTCCCTGTGCTCCCCCCTGTTGTAGCCATCCATTGCACTTAGGCTGTAAATCTTCAGGACAGGCATTGTCTCTTTATTATAAGTTTGTATAACACTTAGCACAACGGGGTCTTGGCCTATAGGCTCTCCCGTCATACAAATAAGTAATACTAATACTTGTAGACTTACTATTACAAAAATCAGCAGGACAAGGTGGCTTTGAAGCTAATGGTGTTTCTTTAAGGACTGCAGACTTTAGCTCAGAGAGCATGCCTTCCGAGGCAAAGCTTATAACTCACTTAGGACCAACAGCCCCACCAGTAGAGGGCAAAAGTGCCACCTGGGCAGAAAAATACCACAGAGACCCTGGTGTCCTGACCCTTGAAGTCCAGTCATACTGAACTTTTTCCCCGTGTGCTTTGTCCCATCTCCAGTGCATCAGCATTATTTTATTGAATAAGCTTTGACTCTGTTCTTCTGCAAAGGACACAACTCTCCTCTCGCTAGATCATTCTTTCTCAGCAGCTGGGAGCCTGCCATCTTGATCAGAACAGCAGGTGGAATGGAGAGATGTGATTGGTTGTCCGTTAGCCAGCAAAGTCTCATTGGTGAAGCTGGCTGGGAGCCAGCCCTATATGCACGCGTTTCTTTTGCAACTACAACTAAAGTTTCAAGTTTACCCAGAAGGCTGCGAGTTCGGGATGCCTGGCCCTACCTAGTGCCAGAACACGTTTGTGGGATACAGAAACTGCTTGGAGTAAAGGCCACCAGGGACACATTAGACATTCAATATTAGCTTTATAAAATGGCTAATAATTAGCTACAGCTCTTTTCTCCATCACAGGAGCTGGTGACATGAAAGTGATTAAGTTTCTAATGAATAAATTAGGGTTACTGAATATATTAAACAACAAGGTTTTTAATCAACTGTTCATTGATTCCAGCAGGACAGTTCTGATGGCAAAACCCACCAGGTACTAGTGGAATATTTATGCGCTAGCAATCTACATCACAAATAATTAAAAATAGATTATTTTTCACGGAGTCTTAGGGCTTTTTCTTTGGGGTGGCTCAACACAAATTAAGTTAACGCCAAATAAATTAAGGGAGAATGAAGAGGGAAGTTTGGGGAGAGGGTTGTGCTGACAGGATGGCAGTCAATAGATATTTCTTTGTTCTCACTTGTTGTGCCGGAACTGTTCAATCTTCGATCTTACTTATTGGAAGGGAAAAGGTGGATTTCACGGGCGGGGAATGGTTCTCCTAAGCCCCTTTCCATGTCACCTGATCATGCTAATTAAAGAGAGGTTGGGCTTCTGTTTTCATAAGCTACTTTGCATGGAAAAGAATGAAATATTTCCCACTGCGGTACAATGTAGACATAAACCAAGGTGCAATCTGGAGGAAATCCTGCGCTTATTTCTATCAGTGCAGAGAGCCTCCCCAGGGGAAACTAGTGTGAAGTTCTGTTCCCCAAGGATTTCAGAAGTGGGGAGCTATGTGTGCTAACTATGCATACACTCAACATGAAGCTCAGCTCCGAGATAACTGCCTGCAGGAGAGCCACTGTTAAGGGCAAACTTGGGGAAGACAAGATTGAAGGGGCTACTGCTATGAGGATTCCCTGGTCTTTTTCCCCTGCAGAGGGGATACATTAGGGTCAGAGAAGCTTCACTGTAGGCATTAGGCCAGATAAGCCTCTATGGAACAACTCCACAAACCACTCCACAGTGCTGATAGGAGAATTCCTCACCTTTGCAGGCCTCTCCATCACTCAGCTCTCTTAGCAGGCTTGAGCACTAGCATGTGGATTTTCCCCTTTATTTCCAACTGTCCTAGTATTGATTATAGCAAATAGCCAGTTAGGCCTCACTCAATTCCACTCAGTGGAATTCATTTGAATAAGGCTATTAGTTAATTGTGCCTAGAAAATCCCTCTTTACTGAGCAATTCCCTATAGATGCCAACCAGGGCCTCGAGTCATAAGTAGGCAGGCCGGTAGTCCAGTTTTAAGCCAGATTGTCCTGCTGCTTTTTTAAGGTTTGTCCCTGTCCAGTACTGATAAAAACCGGACATGGTTTTGTCTGGCATCATTGTGGATGCACAGAAAATGCCATTTTGCAAAATGCCATGGACTCACGTGGACACTCTGCAAAATGGTGCACGCAAGGTCATGCCAAGGGGCAGGGCCACACAGGTTGGGGAGGGTCCACACCATTCCAGAAGTTCATGTAACCAAGGGGATGTCCTGAATTCTGGGGATGCATCAGTAGCCACCCCTATTTATAAACCACCATATTAAAGCTGACACTTTCTCCCATCATCCCCTTCTCCATCCCAGGAGTTTGCTGCCCAGTGTTATTACAGCATGTATTGCCCCCAACCACATCTGTTAACTTCTGAACAATGCAGCTCATTGGCTGGGCTGCCATTTCAGTCCCATCTCAATCAGTGGGTGTCAGAGTGACATTGTCTAGTGAAAGGTCAGCCAGGTGGTCCCATGGCTGTAATGACATCTCCACACAGAAATGATATTTCACACTTAAAAGCTGTGAATCTGCCAATTGCATCTAATGTCCTGGCTCTTATAAAAGAAGCCAGGAACCTACAAATGAGAGATTTCCAACATATGCTTGAGCGGTTGCTCTCTTTTCATTTGGAATTGCTGCAGTACAGTTAGTCATCCTGTAGCCAGTGATCTGGCAAAGAGATATTTAGCACATTTCACATTATCTTTAAGCAGTTTCCATTTCTGCTACAAATGACTTCTGTCATATTTGGGGAGTGGGGGCGGGGGAAGACCAGATTTCATCCTTTCATGCAACAAGGATCCAGGATGTTTTGCAATTTAACTGTCTGTAGTGGAAAACCAGCCATGGGGGGGAGGGGGCAGAAACTGTTTGGGAGCTCTGTTTCCATAATTCCATAGGGCTGGGAAACCTGCTGCCAATATAACTGCCTAGGAAACTATTATTAAGTTAAAGGGCTATTTGAAATGTTTGGTGCTATAAGCAGCTCCCATATCTAGATATCTATACTTTTTAAAGTATCGGACTGTTAGTCTAGCACTGAATAAGGGCTAGATTTTGCCTGTGGCTCAGATCACTGTAACACTGGGAAGAAATTTCACATTGGGGCCATAATGGAAGCAGGCTTCCCAGTCAAGTTTGGTTTTCAAAATGGTGGCTGTTTGAAGCTGCTGTGTGGTTTGGCGTTACAAGTTATCCTGGTAGAAAGGGCTTAGTGAGCAGATGGCCAGTGAAGTGGTGAAAGAGCAATTTATCACATGGCTCTGCACCTTCCCATTTGCTTCCACAACATGTAAAGGGCCAATGAGTGGGCAGCAGAGGAAGCAAAGAAAGGAATGAAGGAAAGTGTAGGTCCTCTACTTAGCAGGGAAGGAGAGCTAACAGCTAATGACATCAAGCAAGCTGAAGTGTTTAATGCCTATTTTCCTTCAGACTATAATAAAAAGGTTAACAGTTACCAGATACTCAACACGATCAGTGTTAATAACAAGGGGGAAGGAACACAAGCCAAAATAGGGAAAGCGGTTAAAGAATATTTAAACGTATTCAAATCAGCAGGGCCTGATGAAATTCATCCTAGGGTACTTAAGGAACTATCTGAAGTAATCTTGGAAGGATTAGCAATTATCTTCAAGAACTCCTAGAGGACAGGTGAGGACCCAGAAGACTGGAGAAGAGCAAACAGTGCCGATCTTTAAACGGTAAGGGGGCAGGGGAAGAAGAGGACCCATGGAATTATAAACCAGCCAGCCGAACTTGGATACCTGGAAAGATACTGGAACAGATTGTTAAACAATCAATTTGTAAGCATCTGGTGGATAAAACGATAAGGAAAAGTCAGCACGGATTTGTCAAGAACAAATCATACCAAACCAATCTAATTTCCTTCTTTGACAGGGTTACTGGCCTAATTGATAAGAAAGCAGTAGATATACTGTCTCTTGATTTTAATAAAGCTTTTGACACAATCAAACATGGACATTCTCATAACCAAACTAGGGAAATGTGGTCTCAATGAAATTACTATAAGGTGGGTGCACAACTGTTTGAAAGACCATATTTAAAGAGTAGTTCTCAATGGTTCACTGTCAAACTGGGAAGATATATCTAGTGGGGTTCCACAGGGGACAGTCCTGGGTCTGGTACTACTCAATATTTTGATTAATGACTTAGATAATGGAGAGGAGAGTGTTTATAAAATTTGCAGATGACACCAAGCTGGGCGGTGTTGCAAGCATTTTGGAGGACAGGATTAGATTTCAAAACTACCTTGACAAATTGGAGAATTGGTCTGAAATCAACAAGATGAAATACAATAAAGACAAGTATTTCACTGAGGAAGGAAAAAAAAAATCAGATGCACAATTACAAAATGGGGAATAATTGGCTAGGTGGTAGTACTGCTGAAATGGATCTGGGGATTATAGCAGATCACAAATTGAAAGAGTCTACAATGTTATGCAGATAGAAAAAAGGCTAAATGCCATTTGGGGGGTGTATTAACAGGAATATCATATGCAAGACAAGGGAAATAATTGTCCCACTCTACTTCACTGGTGAGGCTGGAGTACGGTGTCTAATTCTGTGCACTTAGGAAGGATGTGGACAAACTGGGGAGAGTAATAAAAATGATAGGAGAAAAAGTTAAAAAAAAACTGGGTCTGTCTAGCCTTCAGAAAAGAAGACTGAGGGAGGAAACTGATAACAGTCAAATAAGTTAAGGCCTGCTACAAAGAGGATGGTGGTCACTTCTTCTCCATGTCCACCGAAGGTAAGACAAGAAGTAATGGGTTTAATCTGCTGCAAGGGAGATTTAGGTTAGATATTAAGAAAATCTTTCTAACTCTAAGGGTAGTAAAGCTCTGGAATAGGCTTCCAAAAGAGGTTGTTGAATCCCAGCCATTGCAGGCTTTTAAAAATAGGCTAGACAAAAACACCAGCCAATGATGTTTACTTGGTCCTGCCATAGTGCAGAGGGCTGGACTTGACTTCTACATTTTTATAAGTCTATGAAAATTTAGCCCTTGTTCAGAGCCAGGCTGAAGGTGTGATGATTTACAAAGCACACACACATTATATAATTTGAGCTGTTCCTAGTACAAAGAATTTCAAATAGTCCTTTAACATGCCAAAAGGCAGGTGCATTGTGCACATGTGTGATGCTTGTAGGAATTCAATGAGAGCTGAAGGCACTCAACACCATAGGCGCCGACTCTGTGGGTGCTCCAAGGCTCAAGCATCCAAGGCAAAAAAATAGTAGTTGCTCAGCACCCACCAGACAAAGCTGTTCAGAGGTGCTGCCAGTCACCTGTTTGGTGGCTTGGGGAGGCACTTGCGGGAGGGCAGAGAGAAGGTGGGGCCTTGGGGGAGGGGGTGGAACACAGGCAGGAAGAGGCAGAACAAGGGTGGGGCCTCGTGAAAGGGGCAGAGTGTGGATGGGGCATCGGACGCAATGTGGGTGGAGCACCCCCAGGGAAAACTAAAATTCAGCACCTATACTCAACACTCTGCAGGCCTGCGTCCTTGACTTTCACATACTGTACTGCATGATTTGAAACCTAGAATGCGATTCTATCATTACACAGAATATAATAATGTATGCACAAGGGGCTGGGTTAAAGTTGCAAGATCAACCTTCCCGGTCATGTGTACTGACATGAGTGCTCGTGCACTTTACTAGGGTGCAGTTTGTGTGTGCGCACGCACCTGTGTAATTAGACAAATATTAACTCAGAGGCTGATGGCTAGCTCCTCAGTTGGCATAAATTGGCTTGGCTCCATTGGCTTCAGTGCAACTAAGCTAATTTACACCAGCTAAGGATCTGTCCTCAAAAGTTTCCTGCCCAAGCCTGAAATGCATGTCAAACTCCACTAGATGGCGCACACTGCAGAGAGCAGTAGATGGGGGAGCTGCAGAGAGAGGGCTAAGGCATTCAAATATGGAGTTTCAAGCATAAAAACTTCTGTGCATAGAGGTTTGTTTCAGTTGTTTCTTGAGCCCTCATGAGCAAGATGCTTCCCGGGGGGGAGAGGGTTCTTCTCCTGCTGCATTCTCTGGCCAGTTGCCATTCAAATTTGCATGCCTTGCAAGAGTCAAAGGCAGTTTTTACTTTGATTTTACGGTCAATTAACATTAGGACATCTTACCTTCTCCAGCTGTGAAGACACCCTTCTGAGATGCTGATGAGGCTGTTCGACTGTCTGGAGACATGGCATCTGAGCCACAGAAAGGACCAAAGATCTGAAGTTTGGGATTGTTTGAACTGACCCTAGCCAGGATGGCTTGAGTTATGTTCTTGGGGGGGGATTTATTTAAAAGGACATTAACTTTCCACTACATTGTTACATTTCTATTTTCTGTCACATCTTGAAAGGTTAGATAAAATGGGCCCAGTGGGCTCTGAATCAACTTTCCATCATCCCCAATGCTGGGGGTAGCCTGGGCCCAAACTAGCCTGTAGCAAAAGTTAAGGCAGCCTCAGGAACCCCTAAAGTATCATTACGGCAGCAAAGATTGCCACAGTTTAGGGTGGTCCCAACTTGTCCCCTCTGCCTCTCAGAAGATCCAAGCCATGGGAGGATTTATAGCAGCTGACGTGCTTAACTACTTTGCTGAATTGGGGCCTTAGATTCAGATCCACTAGGTTTGGGTGAGAAGGCTCCAGGATCTAATGGTTTGCACAATGTGCGGCTGTTAAAATAGAGGGTTCTCCTGGACCCCAATCAGAGTCTAGATACCAGAAAGATATGTGCCTTAGATCTAAAATGAAGCTAACATGTCTTTTGGGAGAGGAAGTGAACTGCAGTGACTTGAAGAACAAACGCCTGCCAGGGTCTCACCCTTATCTGGTTGCTAAAAAGCGTAAGCCATGGGCTGGCATCTGCAGTTCACTTCTAGAAAAATGAAGGATGCTTCTAGCCCTAGATTTCCATCTAGGCATTTGCTGTGATCACTACTAAGACAGCTGGAGATGCTTCCTTTTATCTCTTTGGGACCCACATTTGAATATTTGGTTTTGGCTGACAAATTTTACCATGTAGAAAAGCTAATGTGGGCTGATGTGTCTCTATGGTGCTCAGACAGGTGCTGAACTCATGAAACAGGCTATACCAGAGGGCATACAAGAGGCAGTCATATATATCATATACCTTATATTCTTATGGAATTGGGCTAGAAACCCGCACATAAAACACAGATACAGTAACAGCTTGGGATGACGTGTACTGCCTGACTACTCCTCGGGAATGTGCTGTCCACTTCCTTCCTTCCAGATGTTGTCATTTATTTTTCTCAGTGAATTGCTTTGAATGGGAAACTCTGCCCTATTTTGAAGATCAACATTGCTCAGAGGCATGGGTGAGATATTCAACACAATCGATCTAGAAAAATGATAGGCAGAAACAAGCCCCCGAACCTCATCTCTCCACCCCACCTCTCGGCCCTCCAACAGATCAAACCTTCCGGATTCTGTTTGGGTAAGAAAGGATCTGAATCCTGATCTGGATTTGGCAGCTGTTCCCTAGCAGAACAAAAACTATGGACCCAGATCTTTCTCCAGACTTCAGAAAAGTTCAGCTCCAATACCTCGTGCAACTCAAAACCATAAACCTCAAACAGTTTCACCGATTTGGTGACCACATCAGTGGAGTCACACTCCACTTTGAAAAAAAATGAACACCTTGCCGCTCTGTGGAGGGTGTTATATCATCTGACTCACTGGTACTACAGGACCATTTACCAAACACTTATTTGTGGTACAACCACTTCCCTGTTAAATACTTTGGCTTACGCAGTTCTGAATTCACAGCTAAGAAAAAAGCTGACACATCAGCTGGATGAAATGTGCTAAAAGTCAGAAATACCCCTAGGGAAATGGGAGATGTGAATGCTAGTGAAATCCAAATGGAAGCCAAACAAACCTGTACCTGGTTAGCAAGCTGACAGGTACATGTCTAATAATGAATGCTTGCATGAAGACACAGGTAAATATACTGGGTAACCTACCTGTCCATGTGTTCCCCAGTATGGGGAGTGTAATGTTCTAGGTAACACCTGAAATATGTTAGTACTGCACCTTTAACAATTAACTGGCTGCACGAGCTAACAATCAAGTGCAGGTTTCAGAGTAGCAGCCGTGTTAGTCTGTATCTGCAAAAAAGAACAGGAGTACTTGTGGCACCTTAGAGACTAACAAATTTATTTAAGCTTAAGCATAAGCTTTCGTGAGCTACAGCTCACTTCATCAGATGTGTGCAATCAAGTGCAGTTAGCTAAGGTTTCTTGTGTAGCCTCCATATGCTTAGTATCCCAGCATTTCAGTCTGGAATTAATTTATCCTCACAATACATCTGCTGCTGTCTCCATTCTATAGGTGAGGAAACTGGACACAGAGAGACTAAGTGACTTGCTTTGTCATGCAGGATGTCTGCGGCAGACTAGGGAAGGGTGAATCCATATCTCTGCCTCCTCAGCCTGCTCCCTAATCACTGGATCATGCTGCTTCTCCAGCTAGAAGTACAGAACTCCCTATTCATTAGAAAGTTCTACAGAGGTTTGGGCTTCCCTGGGGGAGAACAGATCTGTGTCCTCTATTTAATAAACCTTTCTTGGGTGTAAGAAAGTGTGTGAACTCTCTACTGCTTTCCATAGCGAACCACAGCTCAGCTTGAGAGAGAGATCCGCAACCAGCATGCAAAAGCATCCAAGTTTGGATGCTCATCTGCACTACGGACAAGGCTTTCGTACAATCCGGGCTGGAAATCATTAACAAGCAAGCTTTCTCACAGGATTTCCGACACTTCCTGCTTGCCGGGAAAACACGTCATTTCACCACGTTGGCTCAAGGGCCTGGCTGGCTACGCAAAACGGAAATGAAAATAATGGAGCAAATCTCCTCGCTCTCTGAGCTGTTCACTTCCCTCTCACTTCCCAGCTGGTTCGAGGTACTCCACAGCTCCTGGATGCACAGGAGACAAGTTCTCCCCTTTGGGATTCACAATGGGCTGTCCCTTTCCTCTGCACAGGCCAGCTCTCCAGTAACATGCCCCATGCGGTTTGGATGGCTCTGGGTTGAGGCCTCTGGCCAGGCTTGAGTGGGGAGTTTTGGTTCCTCCGGGGGGGGGGGGTTCGGTTTTGTTTTTAAATGCATTTTATTAATAGTGGGATCCTGTGGGAGAGCACAGAATATAAACCTCTTTCCTTTTCTCATTCATTTCAAAAGCCAAACAGGATCCACAGCTTTGCTACCTTAGGGAGCCTCAAATATTCACATTTCAGCCTCCTGTCTGTCTGCATTTTACGCATTTTTCCTCCACAAAATTTGAATTCCCACTCTCTTCTGTTCCTGGCTTTCCCCCACCCCATTTACAAGTACAGTAGCTGCTGCAGATGAAACGCAAAAGGGCTCAATTCTCCATTGTCCAGCCATTTGTGGGACTGTAAAATGCTTTTGCCACATCAAAATGTTAATGGTTTGCAGTGGGGTAAATATGGCTACAAGGAAAACCAGGCCCAGGAAAATCACTCAACTGCAGTGTTATCAAATCTTGTAAATTTATCCTTCATTTCGCTATAGTGGATAAGAATTGATTAATATCTCTTTAAATAGATTGTTTGAAGTTGTCTTCTATTGCAGAAGCCACCAGAACCCTGCCAGAGCAGCTGTGCACACATATGTAGCTATGCTTTGTATGTTTGTATATAGTTAGTAAATACAGTTAATGAGAACTCAGCTGTATCCATGTGGCTTCCTCATATTCTTAATTTATTCTTTGTACTACCAGAGCAGCTACAATTCCTTGTCACAGACCAGGACCCTGTTGCACTAGGCATTGTATAAACACAGAACAAAAAGACAGTCCCTGCCCGCAGGGGGCTTGCAAGCTGTATAACATTATGTAGGGAGCAAACACACACCACTTACAATGGTTAGTGATTTTCTTAAAATCCCAGCTCCTGGAGTCATGTGAGAATGTAAGAATCTCAGCTTTCTTTAAAAAAAAAAAAAATAGCCAAAAAACTCTTCCTCATGGTTGTTGAGAAAAACTTGAAAACAGGAACCCTAAATGCTCAAAGACCAGAGAACCAAACATGCATCTTAAAAAAAAATCCTCATGATTGCTACACTAATCTAATGATTGAGGGGGTAGGGAGGGTCTGACTCATGCCTGTTGAACGCATGCAGTCGGCAATACCATAACTGAGGAATGTTCGACCCCATGCGCTGAGCAATTGCGGCCAGCTTGCATGGTGGGGAGGGTTATTTATTTGTACTGCTGGGCTGCCTGCCCTGGAACAGACGTCTACCCAGACAGTTGCAAAATGCAGGGCAATCCTACACTTTCTCCTTGACGATCAATTTGTTTCAGGGTGGGGGAAAAAAATTAAGTTATTATTGCCTCTTGAATGTCAGCTGGCATGCTCCGCCTTGGGATAACGTACCCTAATTATACGGACAGCCTTCCAAACACACTCGACAAGTCTGCTGCATGTGGCATTTACAGTTGTTGTAATAACACAACAGACATCCAAGAAGCAGAGCATAAGCACACCTCTGACCAGCAAGTGACCTGCTAATTAGTGGATGCACAAGGTTAACGAAAGGAGCGCTTCATTCAGGGACACGTGTTATTGATGTCAACTCTGACCCCAGTAAACTGGAAAATCTATGCCAGGAGGTGTTTACACATTCATTAGTGGTGGCAGTGAAACAAAAAACAACAGAAAACCCCTTTTGCATTAATATTATGCTGGGAGTAAAATGAGATGCCTCTCTTTTCTGCACGCAACAATTACAGCCCAGCATTTTGAAATTGAATCTAATTAACTCCCATTCGGAATAGGAAGCTTTACCAGGATTGGTCACAAATGTCTGCTTTTGCATTTCTGTGAGGTAGAAGTTAGATCTACATTAGATCAGGATTTGAACCTCTCCAGAATCCAGTGTGTTTGGATCCAGGAGTTCGGGTTGTTAGCCTATTATTTTGAAAAGACAGTAGTCTCTCCATATTAAGGTTGCATCTTTCGTGGCTTGGAGAATTGTTTTGCCCTGTAGATTTCCAAATTTGCTCTGCTGGCAAAGGAGGATGCTTCTGCAAAGTCTGACAAACAATTGTTGAATGGTTTCTGAGTTACAAGCCGTTCGGGTCATAATGGAGATAACTCCTAGCCCTGTGCATGGACCAAGGCATAGCCGCGCTGCCCCAGAAGGGACACTGGGAAGGAATTGTGACTCAGGAAGTCCCAGCTGCAGGGGGAAGTAACTTACTACAGCCCAAAGAGGGTTCATCTTACTTCTCTTCTCACACCAGCTCAGCTCCACCTTACCTCCCTTACCCCCTTCTTCACCTATCTCTGCACCATCCCAGCACGCCAGATTGGTGGGAGGAGGGGGGACCTATCAGGAGCATTTCCCACTCTCCCAGCTGCATCCACACCACAATGCAAACAGCATGAATGTGGACAAGAACGGCCATCCTGGGTCAGGCCAATGGTCCATCTAGCCCAGCATCCTGTCTTCTGACAGTTGCTGGGGCCAGATGCTTCAGGGGAAATGAACAGAACAGGGCAATTAGTCTGCAATCCATCTCCTTTTATCCAGTTCCAGCTTCTGGCAGTCAGAGGCTTAGGAACACATAGAGCGTGATCCCTGACTGTCTTGGCCAATAGCCATTGATGGACCTATCCTCCATGAATTTATTGAATTCTTTTTTGAACCCAGTTATACTTTTAGGTTGCACCGAGCTTTGAAGTCGGATCACTGGATTCAGAGTGCTAGCCATTACACCATGGATGAACTGGGGTGTGTAAGTAGGGTCTTGCTACAAGACCGGTCAAAAAATAGATTTTTCCATCTCACAACCATTTTAAGATTTTGGGAAAAAAAATGTCCCAGATCGGGACAAAACTCAGGCATACCTTTGCCCCCACCCATGGGCTGGCCCACTCACCCTCCACATTGGCCCCTAAACCTATGGGCTGACCAGGTCACGTTGCTTGACTAATACTGCCCTTCATGTCTAGACAACTCTCAGAGAAATATTTCCTTCTGGTTTCCCCACCTGCACATTTCAGACCAGAGTAATACATGCTTTATCGGACAGCGTCTCCTAGCACCCATAAAACGGTGACCTCTGTCTGCTGTGAGCTGCCATAGTAAGGAAGAATTTGCCCCACACCTCTGGGCAGGCTGGGAGCTCACTGTTTTGAAAGAGGGAAGCAAGGGGCAAAAGCGTTTCCTCAAGGTCAATATATTTCAAGTGGACCTACGAGACAAGAATTGCCTTTATCCAGAAACCAGGCTGGGCTTTTCAGCAAAGAAGCTGCCTCACTCATTGGTGGCAAGTGTACTTCCCCTCCAGCTAACAGCAATGTTCAGAGCTGCCCCCAGAATAAGTCCATTCTTGTAGGGAATTGTTATAGCCTGTCCTTACCAAAGTGCTTCCTGGCAGCATTGTGCCATGCAGCAACCACTCAGTGCCTCAATTTCCCAGCTGTTCTTCCATTGCTCTGCCCAACTTAGCCCTCTGGTGAGGTCACTTATAGTCCTACCCCTGCCAGGTACTCAAAGTCCAAAAGAAGCATGAAGCAACACAAACTTAAACTCTTCACTTTCTTCTGGGAGATCTGCTAGGCACCAGTCTTCCACTCTAACCAGTGTTCTCTCCCAGGAAGACCCTCACATCTGCACTCTCTGCCTGCCCCTTCCCAACTCCTTGTCTGTTCGGGCAACTCTCTTCCTGGCCCCTTCAATCTGTTCCCAGGCAGCTCTCCTTTATAGCCCAGGTGCCTTCTCTTAAGCCCCATTGAGAGGGAGCTGGCCAGCCACAGGTCCATTGGACCCAGTTCCCTCTTAAAGGCGCAGTTGCCCTGTGACAAGAAGGAGCTATGGAGATTTTCAGCATAGTCCATTCCAAGGCATCCTAGAAATGCTAAAGGGAGGTAATGATGGGGGTCTGTTCACCAGCAAAAAAACAGGTAGCCAGAGGCTCAATAAAGAGCAACAGGTCTGGTCCTGTAGGGGCAGGAAAAGAGAGACAGACAGACAGACATTGTCAGCAACAAAGGGACTCAAAGCGTGGCTATCAAAACTCCATTTGACTATGCTATTGATTTCAAACAAAAATAAAGCAACAGAGTTCATTTCCCTGGGGAAGCTGGAGTGCAGCTGATGGCTTGCTCATTTGACTCTAGCATACCCGGTATAAAGCAACAAGGAAAGAAAAAATATATTTGCCACCTACTGGAAGATAGTGGAACTTTTGCTCTAATCCCTAAAACAAATAATTTAGGGTCACTGACAGATTGCTTCAATTACCGAACTGTGTCCATCGCACTCAAGTTGTATGAATCAAAAAGATGAGAAGAAGAAGTGATCACTTCATGGCCCAGACACACTATAAATGGGCTCTGCTCATTATCTGGGTGGGTGGAGAATGTCATCCGCAACTTTTAAGCAAATGAATTGCACAGCCAGAGATTTGAAAAGATTGCAAGGGTGAACACTTGAATCATTTTGGTAAAAAAAAAAAATCAATGCAATTAATATGCCCATATACCTTCCTTCCTTCTAATTCCCTCTACGGGCACCTTTTCTTTTGTACCCCGGTTCACCTCTCCTCCTTTCACAAAACCATTTTCCATCATGCCTGCAGCACACCAGAAGGGACTGTCAGCCCATTTGTGGAGACTGGCAGAGGAAAGAAGCAAAGACGAAGATGCTCCTGGACCATGGATGAGCTTGTGGTTAAAGCACTAAACTGGCATTCATATCTAGGCTTTACCGCAAGCAAGGTGACTGAGTTAAGGGTGGCCTGCCCAGGTCCACAGCAGTAATCAGAGCGCCTTACTATCTGATCACTGTGCAGTGACCTCCCTGTGAAATGAGTTCTGTGCAAGTTCTCAGACTGTCCATCACTCTGGCAGGTCTCAGTCCAATTCCAGAATTATAATATAAGTGCTCTAAAAGAAGGGTTTCGGAAGGTAGCTAAAACCTGATGCTCCAAGGCTTACCCCCAATATCTATCCATGAGGGATTAGGAAAAGATTCCTTTGGGGGTAGATTATCCCACATCCTCCTTGTATCTTCTTTCTTGTTCCCTGCTCTGAAGCAGCTGACTCCGGCCATTGTTAGAAACAGGAGTAGACGGGCTCCAGGTCTGCTCCAGTCTGGCAATTCCTATGTCCCCATGAAAATCATCTGCATGACGAGCCCCACCCACTGTAATCGGCCCCTTCATTGGCAGCATCAGCAGAAAGGCCAAGATCAGAATGGTCTACAGAGACTGATCTTCCCTCTCACTCTCAGAGGCTGCCCCTCCAGGTCAGCACACCATCATGGCATGTGGGAGCGTGGATTGTGCATCTGGCCTGTGGGCAGGCAACTTGTATGCAGCACTTTTCACCCAACTCCTGCAGGATTTTAGTGGAATATGAGCACCTAACTCCCCTAGGCTCTAAAAATCCCAGTTTTAGTTCACTAGCAAAGTACAATTAAAAGAGTAAAAGAAAAAGACAAGGCAACTCCACCATGCAGAACAGCCGCCAAACCCATGGCACCATTGGAATACCTTTGCTTTTTATGTTAAAAGGAATAAAGCATCAACCGTCCCTTTAAAGAAGAAGAAATTGGCTTCCTATGCCATAACGACAAGGAGGAGTTTAAATGTAACCACAAAAATTCAAAACTTTAAAACTCCCATAAACAGATTTGAAAGTGAGCTGGGGGCTGCTGAGAATATGAGCTACCCCAGTACAAAGTAATAATAAAGATACGTCTATAAACTGGGGGAAGAAGAATAAATGGAAGCTTTCCACTTTATTTTTTAAATACAGGAAGTAGGTTGAAAAAAGGATTTTTTTTATAAAAAGGATAAGCTTGTTTGTTTTTTTCAATACTCTAAACAACCTTGGTTAATTCGAGAGCAAAACCAGAATGCAGATGCATGCCAAATATAGATGTGTAGACGTAAATAAAACTCCTGAGATGGCCGTGGGCCAATAAACATTTGACCTAAGAGCCCACCTAATTTTAGTGGGCTGAAGTCTGGAAAAGTGATTACATATAGAAAGGCCAGTGTGTTGCTTTGTACCTGGGGAATGCTGGAGTGAAATGAAGGCTCCCAGGCCCTAATTTAAAAACTGCTTTTTCGTTCTAGGGAAAGCCGGAGTGCTGTGGAAGAAAGTGAGCTGGTCCTGTTCCAGCAGTGCTCATAAAGCTGTCAATAAGTTGAGAAAATGGCCTTGATGGTGTGAAAAACCATCTCCTTTAAAGAACTTGCTCCTAGTAAAAAAATTTATATTATATATTCTATTCAATAAAGCCTAACAAATCGTCTAGGATCATATAAATAGCAAATTTAACAGCAAATTAGCAGGGCTTATGAAATATATGACCACTTAGCCAACCAGGAAAGCCAAAACTCAAGGCTGGATAATAACTAAGTTACATTGGGAGGTATTGGAGGTTGTTGGGTTTGTTTGTTTGTTTGTTTTTTAAACTCTTCATTGGCAATGTGAACGCAGTGTAGAGATTTACCTGCACTGACCCAACCCACAAAGTGACCATCGTTTTGATCTTTCTGATGAACCTGGAGAAAATTTTGATACCGATGAGAAAATATGCAGTCCTTCCCATGCCAAGTGCATATGCTAATGCAGGTAGGTTTATGGCCAAGGGCTGCAGTTGTGGTTAATATATTTAGCTGGAATACATTTCTGCTGGGCTTCCTGAAGATTCAATGTATAATGGTAGACCTGTTTTCCAGATGTAGCTATTTCAGCTGTGAAAAAAGTCCATCACCTTATCTTTACAGACTCCAGAGCTTTCAGAGGACTAAAATGGCTACTTCTCTTAATAAAATTAATGGCGTGCTTTTTATGGGTTTCAGCTACAGCTGGGAGCCTGATTCTGCTTATAAGAGACTGTTAATACAATTACCAGGCTGGCTTTACACTGTCAATTCTTAGTTGTTTTCCTTTCCCTGTTTGGGAACTTCTCATTAGGTGTGCATTGGAAATCAGGTAGGATCGTTACTGAAACCTTATATTTGCCAGGCCATATTTAAAGTTATGTTGGCACTTGCTTTATAAAAACCATATTTTCAGGGTTTATAATGGCAATAAAAGTTCCCTTCATGCCGAAACTTGGCACATAAACCTTGGCTTGGCTTTGGAGAACATTTTTTGGCAAACGTGAAGAACAAAATATACCAACCGCTTTTTAGGATCAGATGCTTTAAAGGGAGTGTGGACTTGGGATATTTAAGATAAGATGTGTGATGCTGTTTCCACTGCAACTCTAAAAACAGCACTACTCTTCACTCTTGCGATGAATGCAAGGCAGAGACCTGAAGTACTTGTCTGCACTGCCTTTTTACCCTTTTATTTAATTAACACTGAAAATGTGAAACAAAAAATGGAATTTCTTCATTTTGAAAATGGAAGTGGGACAATTTCTAAACTCCTCCCCCCCCCCAAAAAAGTTCTTGAAATTGGAAATGGGAACTATTTGGAAACCTACCCTTTCCCACAGTTTTGTGGAATCAGCATTTTCTGACCAAAAAAAAATGCTTCATTGAAAAATTCCTGACCAGCTCCATTTACTATTGTGAACTAGCATTTGTAATTTATGTATTAGTCCGAGCACAAACTCGGCGCTCTGATTCTCCACTGTTTGTGGACCTTGCTCAGCCACTCACACCTGTGCAAGGTGGGTGTGAAATGCTACCATCCTGAACATGTCCTGTTCTACACCCACTCGATAGATGTGAATGCAGAAGTAGAGAACCGGAACCTGACTCACCTGCCCTGCACCTGGGGCCTGAGTCTCTCCTCCTTGCCCAATTGTGTACTCGGTTATGAGAGCTGCTGGGACATTTTTCAAATGCCAACTTTCTAATGAAATTTCATAAATTGAATAAAGAAAAGAAAAGTGTTCATAACATTTTCACAATTCTCCCCCCCCCCGTCCCCAACCGCACACCTGTTTTCTGACCTATTATACAGAGGGGCAAATTTTTCAAAAGTTTTAAGAATGCAAGAGATTCCATTACAATTTCCCCCTCTCCCCCACTTTTTCCCAACCAGCTCTATCAATTACACCTGTGCAAAATAACTGTAGGAACAGTCCCAGACAGAATGGAAGCAGTTTACACTCACTTAGCTCTTGTTTTGACTGGTATAAATCACAGCACAAGGTGCAGGGCAACGGATAATGAGGACTTTGGACTTCCAGTGATATACACCAGCCACCACTACCTGTTCTTTTTGCAGCTTTTTCTCAGTGTGATTTTCTTCTCGTTTGCCTTCTCATTTACAATGAGTTTCTTCTCAATACCAGGCCAAAGCCAATGCTGCAGGGGTTCATTATAATTATTTTCATGTGGCAGCAGCAGTGCTGGCTGCTAAGTTAATTAACCATTACCTCCCACTTCCCCTGTTTAAAGAACCCAGTTGGAACAATCATTCCTTTTTTAGGTTCATCTTCATCTAGCCTTCACCAGTCTGCCCAGGGGACCCCATAAGGAGCTGAAAGGACTCTGCAAAGCCCATGGATTGGTTTTTCCTAGTTAGTGTGGAGACTTCAACCCTAAGGACACTCTGAGTTGCTGCTGCATATGGCCCAGGTATAAATAAGATTTTAGTTTAAGGCAGACAGTGCCTTAGTTTTCAAGAGCACAGATATATACCAAAGGGAAAATGCAGAGGAGCAATGCAACGGATCTCAGCTGCAATACTTGGGGAAGGGTTTCTTCTCTGGACGGTGACCTGGCTACATAAGCAGGAGTAGAAGAGTAAATCACAAGTCTAGAAACACTTATTCTGGTCGTAAAAGACAAGAGGTGAGGAAGCTTAGGTGACAATCAACACTGAGTTTGGCGAGCTCATCCTAGCCCCATATACAAGTGTCACAAATGTACGGCACAGCTCAACAGCAATCTAGCCCTAGAATAGGAAGGGTCCTGCAGGTAATGAGCAGGGGTTAATGGAGGGGAGGGGAACCATGCAGTACAGCTCCCCTCCCCTGCTAGAGAGCAAAGATGGAGTTCTCTCTCCTCTTCCTGGCTTGGGTAAGCAGTGCAGCCCCACAGCCCCCTGAGAGAGCTCCTTTACCTGGTTCAATCTGCTTTATTGGTAATGAGAGAGATGCATTAGAATGCAATAGGAGAGGTTTTTGCAGGTTAGAACTGAGGTTCCTTGGTAGAGCTGTGCTAAGTTCAGGACTGCACCAGTGTGAGCTACAATAGGTCAGGACTGATGTATAGTAGAAGAGCTGTGTTAGGCCCCAGGACGGGAATAGCAGGGGTGGCTGTAGGAGAGAAAAAAAAACAGATCTATACCTGAATGTAAGGGGACTTTTGCCCCCTTACTAACATTCAGTGGGGGTGTTTTGGTTGGCTAGCTCCCAGGACTAAAAGGGGAAGGGTCCATGGGAAACCAGGACCCTGAGGCTGATAGCCCCCAGGAACAACAGGGAGAGGCCAATGCTCCAGGTCAGCCTGAATGACAGGGCGAGCAGGCTAATGAGAGTCAGGAGGCCAGGGAGGTCACATCCTCCTTGTGAGCTGGATTTGCCTGGGTCAGACAGAGTGGGGCTGAGCTAAGGAGAAAGCAGGGGCCCAGCCTAAGCTGGGGAGCAGAGCTGTGCCAGATCCAGAGGGACCAGAAAAGAAGCCTAGAGAGAGCAGACCCTGTCCTCGGAGCAGAGCTGCAGCAACCAGAGCCAGAGGGGTCAGAGAAGCAGCCCAGGGAGCTGGAGGCAGAGCAGCAGCAGCAGCAGCAGCAGCGCTGAGACAGAGGGGTGCAGCTGGGGCTGGAGCAGTCCGGAGCTGGGTGCGGTGAGCAGCTGGGGAGAGCGAGGGGCATCCTGGGCAGCGGGCCCAGCACAGGGAGATGCCTCAGCCAAGAGGCTCTGCAGGCCAGGCTTGGATCGTAACCCCGACAGGGCGGGGGCGACATTGGGAAGAAGGGTCCTACCCCTGAGAGCGTGTGGCCACCACCAGAGCGAGTGTCCAACCCACAGCATCCCTGCAGCACAGCCACGGCCTGAGAAGAAGGCCTGGGACCTACAAGGAACAGACTGTGAACTGCCCGGACATTCCAGAGACACTGTTTGTGATGTTCCCTGCCACAGAGCGGGCTGATGTGTTTCCTTTAACCTTTCCCATTATTCCTTATTCTTTTTAAAATTAATTGTTGATTAAATAACTTGCATTTGCTTTAACTTTTATGTAATGGTCAGTGGGTCTGAGAAGTGCCCATTTCAGAGAGAGTACCCCAGAGTGGGGACACCCTAGCCCCTGTCCTAGGTGACCACGGCAGGGTTGGGCATCGAGCCCCCCAGGAATTCTGGGCCCAGCCTTGTTGGGGTTACAAGGACTCTGCCAGACAGGAGAGTGGAAGGGGAGCCCTCAAGGGCAGGGAGGCCACTGGGTAAAGCAAGTAGGAGTGAGGACTCAAATCCTTTCGCTAGCCCACCTCACCGGGGTAGTGCAGAAGCCAGGAAAGTTCCCCACAATAGCAGTACTATTCCCCTGCTTACATGAAGAAACTTGTAAAGTGCTCCTGGTATCATTCATTATCACTGACTGCCAGCTAACTGGAGCCAACATGAATATAAACGTCAATCCAGACACTCCGCAAACATTTGCTCCAGGACCCAGATGCTTGTGGTTTACCAAAGCCTGCTATTGCACTGAGTGAGCAATACCACCAGTGCTCTCACAATAGGAACAAGTGATGACTTCACCAGAGTTGTACCTCCCATTTCTTGAGCCACACTGAATTCATCCTAATGCAAACTCTGCTCTCATTGACACCTGGACACCACATTGACATCAGCTCAGAAAGCAGGATTTGGCCAATATGCCTTTTGGGGTACTGAACTATCATAGCACAGCTTAGCACAGTCCTTTGGGGCTCACCCCCCATGTTAAACCTGTCCACTCTCCCCACTGACAGGCCCTGTATATTTTTAGCAAAAAAGAGTTACCATTTGCCCACTGAATCCCTCCAGAGGGCAATTCTAGTCCATTCTTTTTCCATGCAGCGTCCCTATAACTCTCCAAGCTTGGCAGGTATGTGCTACAGTCCCATCACTTCTCCTCTGCTTCCTGTAGCATCTGTATGATCTAGGCTGATATAGCATAGGAGACCTCCCGGGGTACTTAGCTGCTGCCAGAGGGCTGCAGCAGAGGGGAGAATCCCTCCCTCCCCAAAGGTACAACTCAGGGCGTTCCCAGAATGAAATCTACATCTTGCTTCCAGCCTCAGCTTTGGCTTTTCCCGGTGGCTGCACCTTATGCACGGAAGGCTCCCTGTCCAGGGTTTCACACTGCTACTTTTTCAGGCTCTGATTTTACTGTTTCTGCTGCCACATGGGGAGAATTCAGAAACACTGCAATGTTCCCATGCAGACCTCAAATCAGTTCTTTAAGGACTGATGTCTCTCCCCCAGGCCTGGAATTCCTGACCTGACCTTACCTCACTGCAAAAACCTCCGCTGTGAAATAAAATATGACTTTTGAAGTTTTGTTTTTATGATCTATGAAATCACCCAGCTCTCTTGGGTAAATAAATTCTGGATACGAAATTGACCTTTTAACTCATAGGAAAAGCTTGGAGAGGGGGGTTCCTTAGGCTGAAAAGTCAACCAGGAAGTCCCGGTTTTGTGGAGTTCTTTAAAACCTCAAGGATGCAAAGGCTTGTGGTGAATGCCACTTCAAAAAATCAGCATTAGATACAAGTTCAGTAACTGTATGATCTTAACCATAGAATGCCAGAGGCAAGAAATGTCACTCACATAAGCCTGACATAATATTCTATGCCTTGCTGCTAGCTATACTGCTTATTAGATACTGAATGATATTGAATATGAAGCTACCTCATTTCTCACTCTCAAACTGATTTTAATGTCCATGCAAGTGAGCGACTCGGTCACACAAGCCAGGAATAGGAGGGAGAGGCACTGTGCCAGTTTTCCCATGGAGTTTTGCTGCCAATGCTCTTCTGCACCAACATTGCTATTAGAGCTGGTTGAAAATTTTCCATCAAAAATGTTTTTTTCCATGAAAAATAATTGTTGGGGGGATTTTTTGACTAAACTCCATTTTTTACAAAAAGTGTCTGCTTTTGGTGGGAAAAAATTGATTTTTTTGGTTAAAATAAATAAATCCAGAAACTGAAATATTTAGGTTTTTGGCTAAAATATTTCAATTTGTAAATACTGCCCTGGTGCCTCATGGGAGCTGTAGTTCAGTGACTCAGGCTCACTGGCTGGACTGCCTCTCCCATTATGTATCATGCCAAGGCCTCCCAACAAGATGCTTCTGGGACAAATTTACAAAACTTCCAGGAGAGAAAGGACAAAGTGAACAGTCATAAAATGATGTATTTATTTAAGGATGTATGCACTCTATCAAATGGAACGGTTACCTTCCCCTTCCAATCAATTCTCATAGGTGACATTCAATAAAATTAAAAGGTGGGAAATTCAAAAGAATACAAGGAAATGTTTTTTTCATACTACCAGGGATTAGACCATGGAACTCAATGCCACAGGAATTGGCTGAAGCTAAGAATTTAGCAAGACTCAGAAAGGGATTAGACATTTATATGGCTACTAAGACTATCTGGTCACACTGTAAATTCCTAGTGAATTTTTCATAGTAATAGGTGTCATATGACAACAAAAAATTTGGAAGGGTTATTAAACCTTGCACTTCTGGGTATAAGCCAATCTCTAACTATTAGAGATCAGGATGTGACCTATGCAGGGGACATTTTACCCCACATCTGCTATTGCAGGGTTCTTGAACCTCTTTTCAACTTCAGAGATTTTATAACATCCTCTGGTGAAAAAGAAATCCAGACACAGCCAATTATAACCAAAGATGTCTGTCTGTTCCAAAGACCAAAGGTCAGAGCCTTGACGGGTGTACATCAGCATAGCTTCATTGACAGCAGTGCCAGTTTACCCCAGCCCAGAACCAAGTAGAGAACTGTGGGGGAAGGTGCTAGGTTTTTGGTGCAGTGGAAAACAGGACATGTTGCCTTCCTCTGGCCAGCTCTAGGCCTAATCCAAAAGCCATTGAAATTAATGGGAAGGCCCCTTTTGGCTTCTCTGGACTTTGGATCAGGCTCTGTATATCCATGTCAGATGGAAAGAGAGTGCATTCCTCCTTCTTCCTGCACTAGCCTCTTGGTTCACATTAAGTACAAGAGCCACATAAGACTACAAGGAGTGATTCATTAGGAGAGGAAGAGAGGGAGGAATAGCCATTCTCACACAGCAAAGCCTTTATTAGGAGACAGGAGGCGAGCAGGTCTCTGGTTTGCTTGGAACCTACCCAGAATATTCCGGGCCCATCAATCTTCCCATATGATGTAACAAAATGCACCAGCACGCCATATGGTCTGCTTAAAAACTATTCACCTCCCTTCCCCCCATTGCACTGTTTGATATTCTCTCGGCTCACCAGAGCTCACTTCCCCTAATAAGAATTATTCTTTGAGGTGGAACAATGGTGAACCGCACCGTCTTAACCGTGTTTCTCTAAAGCGCTTCCTCTAATAGGCTCGTGCTCAGAGAACGTAGGGGGATTTCACACTTTGGCTTGCCCGTTTGGAAAAATAACACAAATACCAGACAGCAGCCCATCTTGCCGGCTGCTTTGTTTAGATTTTTTCAAAGTCCCTCTTAGTCAATTTTCCCTTCCATCTTAGTTTGTTGACTCAGCTGCACTCACTGTTAGAGGTGATGGATCTGGCAGGACTAGGACCTGCACCATGGTGGTTTAGTGGCTGATAACAGCTGGGAATGCAGTGGGTCTGAAGAGCTTTGTGCGCTAAGGTCTAGTTTAGATTTAGAAAAGGAAATACACTTTCAGCCGCTCATTTTGGAGGTATCAACAACACAATGCTGCAATGTTTAGTGGTTAAGAGTATTTCATAGAACCATGTCCTCTCTCTAATCAAGTCCATCTCATTTCCATAAAGCAAAAACAAAGGGGAGTTGACAGTAGCTAGTAGATTGGCCAGAACTACAATATACTGGGGGGGGGGGGGAAATCTATGAGCATTATAATGGTATGCTTTACTATTAGCTAGTATGTCAGAGGGGAATCTATTAGTACAAGGTCATTATGATTTACTATTAGCTAGCAGATAACCTACTACCAGTTACCAGGTTGGCCAGAATAATTAAGGTTCCTACATCTAACTGTAACACTGTTGTCTTTTCTGAATTATCTTATATTTTTTTAACACCGTCTATGGTGTAACCTGCCAAAGGGGGCTCCCTGCAAGGTGTTCTCTGGAGAGAATCCTCGGCTTTAGAATTTCCATCCAACTTGATCCTCCGGAGCTTAGATTTGTTAACCTTCTCAGCATGCTGCAATACTCATCTTTTATCCCTGGGCATTCTTGGGGAGATAGACTGGGATAAAACTCACTTGATTTGGAGCAGCTGTAGTTGCTGTTTTATTATTTCATTATTTATTGAGAGGCTGTGTATTGTCATATTGGTGGTTCTATAAGGACTGTTGAATTGGGTTAGTTTTAGAATATAGTCAGTTGAAAGGCTGTTGTGAAATGACCCCAGAGCAGTGGAAGGCACATGGGTAAATAGAGAGGTCAGTCCTGGCATCATGCAAAGCAGCATGGGATAGCAGTCAGAGGATTGCCAGACTAGTGCAAATGAGCTGTGTGTGCACACAAACATTAGTCCACACTAACAATACACAATGAACTTAATACATTTTCAAGAGTGGATTATACATGATGAATTAATTGGCAAGTTAGTATTTTTTAAGAATTGCATTCAGTGTACATAAGTCATTTTAATGCACACAAATCAAAGTTCATGCATGTAAACAAGCCCTTAGAGAAAAGATAAGTTAACAGGGTTACAAGTGTAACAGGGTTCACTCACCACCACGGTGCCTCCTCCTGGCTGCTCAGGGGATGATCCCTTCTGTCATTTGCTCTCGCCACGGCCCCTCTCACAGTCTGGGACTCAGCGCACTCCTGCTTTGTGATTGGCCCTCCAGCCAGGTCACCTGATGTTTTTCCCCTTCTGGGGGTATCAAAGTCTCCTTGAATTGACTATCTGGTTGCCTTTCCAGACCGTCCTTTAAATCAAAACTATGCCACTTATTCTGTGCTGAAACCCGCTACTCTGGATTCCAGCACAGGAACCCTCTATCCAGCAGCCATGGTTTGCTTACTCCCAGACCCTGTTGTTATTTCCCTGTGTTCCTTTCTACTTCCCTTCTCTTTCTCAGTATTCTAGCCCACTCACAGTCCCAACTCCCAGGGAGTGACTACAGTCTACTTCCCCTACAACCCTTTCTGTTCATAGTTTCCTAGCTTTGTACCAGCCCAGCCTACATTTGCTCAGCTGAGCTCTATCTTCCATTAGGGTTTGTCTATCCAGCCTTATTCTCCCCCAGGTACTAGGTTAATTAGCCCCTTCCAAGCTACCTTAACCCTTTCAGGTGAGGTGTGGAGTGAACGCCCATGGCAGATGCTGATTCAGCAAAACACTTAAATGTGTGCTTAATTTTAAACATGAGTGATTCCATTCAAAGTCACTAGAAGACTACTCAAAGGCTAAAATTAAGCACATGCTTAAGTGGTTTGCTGACTAAAAGCATGAAAATGAAATAAGCAAGCTAGATAAACGTACTGCTTCCCGCAGGACATGGTGGTCACATATACTATGCTTTGTACCCTCATATACAGTTTAAGCTAGCCCATGTCACTTCCAGAATGACTTTTGTTAGCGTCCCAGGATCTAATTTTTCCTGAGAAGATGCTGCTTTGGGAAATGTCTCTACAGTATGGTGTGGGTCACTCCTTCATGTCACAGAAGTTCTCTGCTCAACTGGCTGTGAAGTATTAGGGGGTAGATCTGGTCAGGAATTTTCCACAAATAATGTTTTCATTGAAAAATACCTATTTGTTAAAACTGAAATGTCTCTGTTTTGACAAACTTGCAGCAGGAAGATCCAAGATTCTGGTCAAAACCAGAAAGGAAGACACACACCAACCTGCACCCCCAATGGTTACGGCTCTCATCTGGAAGACTTGTATTCAAGTTCCTGCACTGCCTGATTCAGGGGGCTTGAACATGGGTTTCCCACGTAGCAAGGGAATGCCCAAACCATTCTATCTGCGGAGATAGGGGTGAGAAGAACTCTTGCTCTCACTCTCTCTCTTTGTGTTTCATGGAAAATTTCAAAAGATCTCTGTTTCATCCCAGTGTGGAATGGGATATTTTTGGAAAACCTTTTTTTTTTAAATGAAAGAGGAAAATGATTTCCTACCCCATTCTAACAAGAACACCTAGAGGAAGATATCAATCCTAGGCTAAGGAAGCAATACCGGTGATCTCCAGGGCATTTCTAATACAAATGGAATCTAGTTGTGGATTAGTTTAACTGCATTGCTAAATACCTAACCATTCCAGGTACATCATGTAAAAGAATGCAGACCCACTGAAGCCCCATGTGCCAGGGAACATCACAAAGTTCTATTGCAATTGATGTGGAATGTTGGAAGGTTGTTACAAGGCGGAGGGAGAAAACTGTTTTTGTTAACCTCTGAGGACAGGACAAGCAATGGGCTTAAATTGCAGCAAGGCAGTTTAGATTGGACATTAGGAAAAACTTCCTAATTGTCAAGGCAGTTAAGGACTGGAACAAATTGCCTAGGGAATCTCTGTCACTGGAGGCTGCTAAGAACAGATTAGACAAATACCAGTTGGGAATTGTTTAGTTATTACTTAGTCCTGATGTGAGTACAGGGGACTGGACTAGGTGACCTCTCGAGATCCTTCCAGTCCTACACTTCTGTGATTCTATGGGTCTAAGATAAAGGGAATCTGAACATCTGAGCACAGTTGCAGGTGTGGAGAGCGAGCAGCAGAGTAAATAGTATTAATATTCTGATGGATAAGTCTCACCAGCCTCTGAAGCAAAATGGATATAGTTAGTAAGGGGAAAGCCTTCATTTACTCAAA
Source organism: Dermochelys coriacea (assembly GCF_009764565.3). Lineage (NCBI taxonomy): Eukaryota > Metazoa > Chordata > Testudines > Dermochelyidae > Dermochelys > Dermochelys coriacea. The sequence continues at coordinate 20,858,457 of NC_050081.1, read as the reverse complement.
AACCCAATTTTCTGCTGAAAAACAATTGGAATGGGAAATTTGCAACGAGCCCAACCTAGCTGTTAAAAATATCTGAAGGTACATTTTTTAAGTGGGCTGTTTGGAGAACAGTTGAATTAAATCAGTTTCTCTCCTTCTCATGAACACCGAGGAAACTGGGCAAAATAAACCCTGTTGTCATTACTCAATATACTACATAGACTTAGTCAAATGATTAACTGCAGATAATGTTCATAGTGAATTTAGTTTTCTTCTTTAGTCTTTGTGAACTGATCCTGGATTTCATTATTCAGAGCTACTCATGCAAGAGCTGGAGTGGGCAGTTTTCATGGTATAGATTGTTCATTTCAGCTGTTTGTTACTCGTCATCCACGGTGTGTGGCTGGTACCAAAGTCACATGGTATCATTTTTACTCCCTCATTGGATAACAGGAGCATTTTTAATGGGATAATAGCAGAACGTTGATGCTCTTGGGTCATGCATAAGTAGCCTTGTTTGTGCGTGAATATGGGTATTGGTACAAGAACATCCTGAAACATGCCTACACAGGAGAAGCTATTTACATAAATGCTCACAAATAATAAGAAGGCAGAGACATGATCAGATTAAATGGGTGTTTGGAATTGAAGGCAGGTTCCAGTGGGAAAGGGGAGACTAACATTTACCAATGTTGTCTTGTTAACACACTAGCAGGTCCAATAGAAGGCAATGGAAGTTTTTTCTGGGTAACGAGTGCACAGGGAGTGCGGGATACAGAACGGCCAGGTGAATGGCCAACCAGATCATCACAAAAATGTTTCCCTCCTGACAATTGGGGGTTATACTCTAGAGCAGAATTAACTGTTGTCTGAGGCCTGTTAACCAGTCATGCACGATATGAGCCTTGCACACCCCGCAGCTGCAACTCCAAACTGTGCCCTTCTGGTATGTTAGACAGATGCTCTACAAAAGGTCAGCTTTCCTCTGGCTGAGCTAACAGCACTTAGGCTATGCTTGTGCCCTCCTGAAGTCTCCCACTGTTACATCCCTGGGAAAGGTTCCCCTTTAGCTGCTTTCAGGCTGGGAAAAGCTGCATCCACATCTCTCTGTGCGCACTTAACAATTGGAAGCATGACTCAAAAATGTCCCAAGAGCTGGCGGGAAAACGGCCAGAAGCTGAACTGTAACTCATGCAAGTGATGCGTCACTGGAGATGAAACCCGCAGTCATCATTTGACAGATTAACCTCAGTGGAAACTGAGTTTCTAATGCACCTGCTCCAGATGAGCGTGTCAAGATTTGAATAAGCACCAGATTTGTATAATGCCCTTAAGATAAGCAGCGTTATACCAAATCCCTGTAATACATAGAGGACTCCAATCATGTCTCATCCATTTCATATGTGGCTACTTGTCATTGTGCTGATAATTCAGAGATTTCAGCAAAAGAATCAACAGCCCTAAATCATCTGGGAACATATTTTCCCCCACTGACTAATAAATCCCAGGAGAATATACCTTAAACACACAATTTCCTTCAGTTAGCCTTGTGGCAGGTCTAAAACTAGTTAGTAACAACCCCAAAGCCGAGGTACTCCCAGCTGTACAGAATCCCCTATGCCAGCCAGTTGAATAGACCTGTTTGCTACAGCTTTACTTAAAACAATTTCCATCTATGTTTAGGAAAACATGTATGGCCTTGTCGACAGATCTTCGCTAATGTCACTGTAATATGAGTTCTTTATTAGTGGACAAAGTATTTAGATGACTCCAGTGGAGCTATGCCTATTGACATCAGTTTAGGATCGAGCTCATCTGTAATGGATTTAGTAGAGATTCAGGGCCTGATTCTCCTCTCACATACACTGGCTTTACACTGGCATGGGCCAAATCCTCATCTTACTTCAACAAGTTTCGAATGAATTGAAACCAGTATGATTATTAGTACAGGTGCCAACATTCCCCAGGATTCTTCCAGGGGAAAAATAAAAATGTTAAAACAACAAAAATATCCTCCCCCTTCTTTACCTTAAACCACACAATGTATACACCACATTCCCCCACTTGCACACATCCATTATGTAATGCCCACACCCACAGCACTCTCACATAGACACACCCATGTATTTACAAGCCCAAATTCGTCCCTGCTTCAATATAGATTTTTATGAAGAAACAGCCAGTATTCTGTCCCTAGGCAGTAAAGATGGTTGGCCTGACTGACAAAGATTGGGATGTGTCTAGCAGTTGATGGCTAGACATTCGCACAGACTTAATCGATCTTGTAGCCAAATTTACTGCAGCCTTTCTATACAAGCCAAAAGGGAAACTAAAGTGTTTAAACATTTAGGAGCCCAACCCCCATTGAATTGGCAGGCTCCTTTGAAAATCCCAGCCCTTGCCACTATGGTTATGAGAGTTATAGAAAACCTAAAATAGATCAATAGCTGTGTATAGGGATGAATAGATAGGTGAACAGAGGAGACTGTGTGGGGATGAATTGAGAGATGGATGGATAAGTAGAACTCTAGTTGATCCAAAAGCCATGCTGAGTTGGTTTCATCTAGAAGCGACTCTGCCTGCAATAGCTTGTATTTGGTATGCTTAAAACTCTTGGGTTTGGATCTAATACACGTGGTTTGATTCAATTCCCTTTTCTTAAATAAAGAAATGATTTTCAGAGGGCAGGGATCACATCAGCGAGTAATGTTCTGAGTGGAAACAACCCTTTGATTAGAGAAAGGAGGTTACTGTAAATTGGAAAAATACAGTACAGTCGCTATTGGAATTGCTGGAAATTACTGCTTGAGTCGTGCTTTCAGTTTGAGGCTTTTGTTGCTAAATGCTAAGCATGTGAACCACCTCTGCCAGCGAGGCCCCACAGAGATGAAAGCTAGTACAGGGAGTGGGTTTTAAATTTTAAAGGGATGCTGTCAAGGCAGGTGGGCACAAAAATTGTGGACAAATGTTGAGACTACAATCATTTTTACTCACAATAACTGTTAACACTTGAAAGGAGATTTGAAGAGGACTAAAAGCCACGTTAATTAAAAGGACAGAATCAAACTAGAGTTTCAGAGTAGCAGCCGTGTTAGTTTGTATCCGTAAAAAGAAAAGGAGGACTTGTGGCACCTTAGAGACTAACAAATTTATTTGAGCATAAGCTTTCATGAGCTACAGCTCACTTCATCGGATGCATCCGATAAAGTAGAGTTTGTAATTTTTGTTAATGTTTTCTCATTCTGCCCTTTTTCTTAATGTTGTGTGCACGCACTGGACTGTTACTGTAGGATTACTCATAAGCCCTAGGCTATACACATTGGTTTGTTCTCAAGGCATTTATTATCACTGGTCAACACACATGGTTTGTTTTTCTGGAGCCACCATAAGTACACTGGTTTGTCATTATTATTATTATTTATATCAGAGTAGGACCTAGAGTTCCCCTCTGAGATCAGGGCTCCATCACACAGTACAAACACATAAGAAGAGATAGTCCCTGCCACCAGTAGCTTTCAATCTAAATGGGCAAGAAGGGGAAACAAGCACAGAGAGTTCAAGTGACTTGGCCAAGATCACACAACAGCTCTTTAGACTTCAGGCCATTACCCTGTACACTACACCATGCGGTCTCCTCTCATTATAGACTTCCCAACACTAGCTGTAGAGAGTTTCCTCCGAGGCTGGATTAACAGGACAGCTGTGCACTGAGTTACATTATTGCTAGAGCAAAGGCTAGAAGTGTAATTATTTTTAAATAAAAAGTTGATCCAAATCCCACGCGGCTGCCAAAACAGGCTGAAAATCTCATGGGAAAAGGCTTTCATAGGAGATTTCTGGAATTTCCTGCTTCTGGGCAAATCAGAAATAATACAAGAGCAGCTTTTCTGATGCTGTTTGCAGATTTTGATTGTTATTGTGCTTCTGGTCCTGACTGGAACCCAGAATTCCAGAAGAAAAATAACTGGGGGGAATTTTCTAAACTCTTTTTGAGGGAGGGGGCCTTCCAAAGGTTTGTGGAAGACTCTGCATGGAGAGAAAGATGTTCTTATTCTATTGGAAATTTTGCATCCATCAGACAACATATACATCTCAGAGATATATTCTCAGGGATACAGGTAAGGGATGTAGTTATTACAAGTTAGAACATCCTTGCTGCCTCAAGGCAATATGCTCTATCTGCTCATCACAGGATGGTAAATCGCAAGGGGTTTCAGTACTCCTCGAGGAAAGGAAAACTCAAGGGACCACTGATCTATTTATATTATCTATTATACATCTATTATCTAGATATTATAGATATATTAATACTAATTATATTATTATTATAACTACACTCATTTTAAGTGATCACTCTCCTTACAGTGTGTATGATAAACCCATTGTTACAATGTTATTATATTAGTTATCGTAATTAATAATAATACTAATATATATTATATATCTATTATCTCTATTATAGATCTATATTGTATCTATATTATCTGTTTATCCTTACAATACCCAGTGTGAGGTAGGGCAGTGCCGTTATCCCTATTGTACAGAGGGGGAGCTGAGGCATACACAGGCTATATGATTAGCATGAGGTCACCCAGGAAGTTTGTGGCATAGCATGGACTTGAACCCAGTTCTCTAGCCCTTGGGAAATCCTTTCTGTTACTGAGCTGTAAGAAGAATCATTGTATTGATGTTTGGGGCAGAGGTTGCCTGGTACCTCTTCATTTTTTAGCTGGCGTGGCTGGTGTTACTGTCCTGGGTACTCTGTCACATTACCCATGCCCATCTGACAAAAGACACTCCATAACACTTCACCCAGTATCATCATTAATTTTGTTACCATTGTTTCTTATTTGCATTGCAGTAGATGTCCCAATCAGGGATTAGGTCCTCACTGTGCTTGGTGCTGTACATACATCTAACCAAAAGATAGCCCTGCCCCCAAAGAGCTTAAGATCCAAGTAGATATATAAGCATATGGAAGAATTTAATGATTCCAAGTCAATTAAATACTTGATATCACATAGTAGAGACAAACTATACTGAATTCCATGGGTGTGTAAGATTCAAGGCTAATAGCCCTGGAAACTGAAATCTTCTGACCACAGAACTAGTAAAGCACAGAGCAGAGGCAATAAAAACTTCTGTGGCCAAAGCACCTCCATCTTTAAGAAAAAAAGAAAAGAAGTACTTGTGGCACCTTAGAGCTCCTGGAAGTGAGCTGTAGCTCACGAAAGCTTATGCTCAAATAAATTTGTTAGTCTCTAAGGTACCACAAGTACTCCTTTTCTTTTTTGCGAATACAGACTAACACGGCTGCTACTCTGAAACCTCCATCTTTAAGGGAAGAATTTTGCAACCCTTACTGCTATGATCATTTCTTTGCATTAGTGTACTGACCTAACCAGGCTCAGGACCCCATTGTGCCTGGCTCTGTACATAGTAAGAGAAAATCTAAATCAACAAGAGAAAAACAGGGAGAATTATTATCCCTATTTTACATATGGGGAACTGAGGCCAGAGTTAAAGTCCCAGGAGCCACAGAGTAAGTCTGTGGCAGCAATTTAACCCAGATTTCCAGGAGTCAAATCCAGTGCCTTAACTACAAGCTCATCCTTCCTACTACATGCAGTGAAGTTACCACTGACTCGGAGGGAGCAAAGGTGGCACAAGGCAGCCCTAAAGCAGAAGAGCACTGTAAGAGATAGGATGGTAATTTTCAATTAACCAAGGTCATACAGGCTTCATATTTGTCAGCTCACTTCAAACATGTCTCTACTTAGAGTTACGGGGCAGCTCTGCTAAATGCTTCAGTTAGTTACAGGTCCTTTGCCACATACACATGACAGAAGGGACAGAGATACCATCTACATGGTAGTGACAGTCATGTGATACATTGTAGAATCATGTGATAAAATCAAATGTAGCACATGGATCTGCAAGGTATCATTCAACTTTGTCCAAATGCCTCACCTACCTTTGGCCTCTGTTGGGGCTACTGGTGAGAAGCTGAAACTGCAGGGAAAGCAGAGAAAAATCGCAGAAGGAAGAACAAATCTATGCTAGAAGAATGAAGGGCAGAACTAGGCATTTAAATAAAGCTTAAGATTAGGAGAGAGAAAAATTCTATGTTTGGAAGTAAATAACGAATTAAACTAATGGGGTCACCTTTTAAGTCTGGAAAAACTGTAATCACACAATTGGGCATTACCCTCCTATTTAGAGCTGGATTCTGCTGTTACTTGGAGGTCAGGGAGAGATGTTCAAAGGTTAAATGGGACTTGGGCACCCAACTCTCATTGACAGTTGGGCCCCATTCTCCCATTCATTCCTTTGAGAACCTCCCTCTATAACACCAGCAGCCTGTTTATACTGAAGCTCCCACAGTTTCTAATGCTGGTGGAGCTACACTGGTGGAGCTGTACTGGTGGAGCAGTACAGCTGGCTGGAGAGGGGAGAGACTTTGAGAAAAAGTGTAGTGTAACCAAGGCCCAAATGCTCCCAATATCCTGAGATCAGATATGAAGCTAACCCTTTTCGTAGTGTGAGGACATACGCACAAATAGCCAGGCTTTAAAAGCAGCTCCTAGAGAACTCCTTCACCAGAAAGTTTTCACAGTTGTCAAGCTCCCTCTCAGATAACAGGAACTCTATAACCACTCTGCATCTCTCTTTCTTTATAATAAAAGAGTAAAACAAATTATAAACCAACGTATCTATCAACAATTCTTTCAAATTCCTTAAAACTGTTTACGCTTCTGTGTCTCCTTGTTAATTCCATTTAAACAGTCCTGAGCAGTATTTGTAAAATCAAGGCTTTGAGGGGGTCTGATCCGTGCTCCAGAGCGTGTTCTCACTTCTTTGGAGTTTGCATGTGAAGTTCCCTGTGGAGGAGTCTCACTTCCTGACAGAGTAGCTGCAGGGCTCAGATCCTCTCTTGTTGTGTTGGGAAATACTGAAGATGAACCCGATTCTTCTGGAATCTGGAGAAGTCCTCTTGGAGACTCCACTAGTTAGGGCCTGGGAGTTTCTGCCTGGTTCCGAACAGTTCCAAACATCTGGGATCTTTAGAGCCAAACTTTGTTCCCTCGTCTCAGTTTGGGTAGTGCTTTCGTTCTGTGCCCAACACTGAAGTTATGTTGCTTCCAAATTTTTATTTCAGCTTCCTGTTTTCTAAGTTGGGCCACTTAGGTTGAAACTGTATTGGTGCCATAGATAAAGACATCCTTAGTCATCTTCTCATCAAAAGTTCTGCTGGAGATAGTCCAAATGCAAGCAGTGTTGTCTGATATGCCAGGAGTGCTTTATACAGGCCCGCTGATTTTGTAGAAGTCTTTTTAAAGTCTGCACTGCTCTCTCCACCTCCCCATTGCTTTGGGGGGAAACATGAACTACAATGTTCAAAATCAAAGTCCTTGGCAAATAGAATATTTTAGAGGTAAATTGAGGCCCATTGTCTGATACAAGGACATCAGGAACTCCATATCTTGCAAATATTGACTTCAGTTTCTGAATGACCTGTGCTGATGATGTCTGTGGAAGTATACTCAAGTTGATATACCTGAAGAAGTAATTGACTACCATAATTTATGTGTGTCCTTTCCAGAAAAACAAAGCTGTGGCTACCTGCTGCCAAGGTCTGTCAGCCATTTCTGTAGAGAGGAACAGTTCTGGTGAATGTTTTATGTTTTGTTTTTTCCATTGTTACATAACTGCAGCCCTCGACTAAAATCTGAATTTGCCTACTCAGACTGGGCCACCCCACAGGGATTGTTGTGCTCGTACCCTGCATTGGTGTCCAGCATGGATTTTGGAGAGCATCTCTTTCAGAAGTACCACAGGGATAAGAATGCACCATTTGTCAGCCATGTGACGCTGATTTGGGTCCTGCCAGTGTGGTAGTAGTTCTGTTGGAAGTTGACTCCTTCGACCACACCCTCTTTGGCAGAGTTCAGTAAGTTTCTGGCAAGTCTCATCCTTTAGTTGTACATCTCTAATTTGCTGAAGTTGGCTGGCAGATGCTGGCTCTAGACAGAGTGTCTGCTATGCGTGCTTTCCCTGCTGTGTGTTCAGTGTTGAAAGAAGATCCAGCAAGGCCAGCTGCCTGAATTGCCGAAATCAAACTTCTCTAGCAGAGCAACTTGTACTATGGTCTCCATTGCTGCACCTCCTTCCTGCTGCAGCATTCACAGGTCTCCTCTCTGATTCACCATTTTCTCCACTAGTTCATCACTTTAGGGATCTCTCTTCTTTCCCTTATTCCTTCTTTCGTCAGAGGGATTCCCTCACTTCCAACACCCCAGAGCGTGAGGACATTGACACAAAGAGCCAGGCTTTAAGCAGCAGTGGTGTTGCCAACCTCAAGGCTCCAGTTTTCGCCAATCACATGTGTAAAGTAACTCCAAAATCCCTGAGGCTGGCAACATTGCAGGCCTGGCCCCTATCCTGGCCCTATGCGCAGTCTCCCGCCCCATACAGAGGAGGAGGCAGAGCCGGAGCCAGAAGCTGTAGCTACTCCGCCTATCCCTCACCATTGCTGTGCTTGACCTCCACGTAGCTCCCTATCTGGATCTTACCGAAGTTGGCTGTTGCCATCCCCTCATGGGGCAGCCAAGGACGTTGAGATACTGCCTGCCAGGTTCCCGGGAGGGCACAGGGAAGAGAAGGCACCAGATGGATACAGCAGGTGCTGGGAGCCACTGTGCCTGCGCACCCTGTGAAGGCACCATGGCAGCAGTCACCACTCACTTGCACGTAGGTCGCTTCTGGGTCTGTGCTCTTCAGCGGCTGCTCATTCCCAAGGTCAGCAGGTGGCTGCAGAGAGACGGGGCTGTCAGAATTGCCCGTGTTTTGCCCACCTGGCATGCAGGGAATGTTCAGTGGCACGGGAAGCACATGGCAGCCTAAAGCATAGATGTGAGGTGCAATAGCACAGAGGGAGCACACCCGTCCTGCCCATCAGCAGTGAAGCAGTTAAATCTTATAACTAAAGGGAGGTGTTCCCCACTCCTATTCCCTCAGCAAAGACCTTCTTATCTCCCAATTGATATAACAACCAGCCTTTCATATCAATCTCTTTGCTTCCAGACACCATACTGGAGCAGAAAGTATGACATCCGACAGAAGACTCTTCATTTAACCACAAACCTTGACATGAATTAAAATCCATTTGGATAAGGCCATTTCCTGACTTTAGACTGTGATATCACTGTTGGAGTCAAAGGGTCAGTGGCTTCTCTTCTTAAAAACAGGACATTTGAAAAGAGACAGAGGAGAAATCTTGAAGTAGTCACTGCGCATCAGAGTTCACCCAAAATTTTGTAAATGTGGCCAAGGAGGAAGGAAGGGGATTATGAATTTCAGGGGACACTGTCAGGATGGAGCCGCAGTAAATATTCCTTAGCTCTGTCACTAGTTTCATCTTAGATTATTAATAGTGAATCTTTGAAATCTCATTAATTCATCATGATTTATGTTTCAGTTCAGGCTCAAACTAGAATCCTTGATCTAATCCCAATCCTAAACGTGGAGCAAGTTTTTTTCAAAATCTAGACCCACCTCCAGATCTAAATTTTCTGGCTCAACCTCCTTTTCCTTTGTTGACTTTCCTATTGTTAATGTTAATTTCAAGTCTGTTTCAAGTCCATTTCGCTTTCGGGTCCTTATGCACAGTGCAACCTGCAAAATCTGAAGGGAAACAGAGCAGGGAGCATATATTTAATTTTTTAAAAGCTGTTTTCACTGGAATTTTTTATAAGGGAATTTTCTATTAGTCTTCTGTTTTGTAGAAGTATTTGGGGGTAAGGGTGTTTTTGGTTGTATTTTAAAAAAAAACACACAAAATATAATTTGGAGACCAAAGTTCACTTGACGGGGTCCTGTCAACCCCTTGAAATAATGTCTCTCAAATATGAAATAAGAAGTAATTTGGAACTGTTGTAGATGGGCACTGTCAAGGATGAAGTCCACCAGAAATTATCTAAGTGCAATGTTTTTCTCTTTGCAAAATCCACATAATTTTTTTTTCGTATCCTTTTGTCTAAGTAAAATAAAGCAAAACCAAAATAACTAAATTCCCAGACACCCTGTCCCATGAACAACCCTTAAATAACAAAATATTTTGTGCTATCTGGTACTCAAGAACAACCCTACAATAACAAACTAGCTTGGGCAATTCAGACTCATGAGCACTCCAACAATAACAAGCCACAGTGTGTAACCCAGCTGAACAACTCTCCAATAGCAAATGTGTGTGTGTGTACAATTCAACATTCATAAACAACTTTTTAATATCTGCAGCACGCCACCAAACCTGTAACAACAAACCAGTTGGCTAGGAGGGGAAAAATTGGCTAAGGAATTTAGTTTAATTTTCAGGCTTCCAAGGAATCATACCAAAACAGTGTTGTGGAGGAAGGCTTTCACAGATAGGGAGAACCGTCTTCAGTTTCCCTGTAAACATTTAATATGATCCTTTCTGAAAATCTTACTTGGATGGATCCATTTTCTTTCCCAAGTACTTGGCAGGGAGTAAAAGACAGGGAACATTCAAGTTTCCCCCACCCCTCCTTGAATGACTGATCCTAGGTATTGATCTGTTAGAGGCGGGAGCACAGCTGAGGAGCTCAATGTCAACCTGCCATCAAGGAGCACTCCGGAAATTCCCATGTCACTTTGATATGCAAATGCCGAGCTGTGTGTTGGGAGCACCCATTGAGGAGGAGAAAGTACAGAGATGAGAGCGGAAAGGAAACAGCCAAGTCCAGATGAATTAGCTACACCCAGTAAATAGACTCACCCCATGCCATCACTCTGAAGAATCTGTGAGTCAGCACCGAGTTTCGTGTTATTCTTTGATTATACTGACATCTAAAGGTCATCATTTTAACTGAGTTAAGCTGCTCAACATGATTCTTTCCTCCTCCTCTAGCTGATCACATCTTTAAAAATCAATGTAATATTTACTGAATTATTAAGAAAAACGGACATGACAAAATTTTTACGAGCTTTTTGTTCGTTTTGTTTTAATCACCGGATTTACTGAAAAAGCTGCAGAGGTGTAGTCATAAAAACCTATAAGTACCGATAGTTGAGGGCCCCTTAGAATACTGCATAATGTGTGTCAAGCTATGGGGCCTGATTTCATTTATATTGATCTTATATCAGTGGAACTCCACTGGCATCAGTGGAGTTATTCCTAATTTACATCAGTGTAAGTGAGGAGTGAATCAGGTCCATAAATCATAACTCTCCAGCGACATGTCCCAGCTGCTTATCAGTTAGGAGCCCAACCCTGTACCTTTTATGCAAATACTCTTTGCTCACCAACAAGTAATGTCAGTGGGATGACTTGCCAGAAAGGGATGCAGAATCAGGCCCGAGATCAGAACATATAAACTTCATGCTAGAAGCCATTGTGCTGTCTGCTGCAACACTTAGCCTGTTTAGATTAGGAACAAAGGTGTGGTTTTGGTTTTGGTTTTTTAAAGCGACAGCTAACACTCAGTAGGAAAAAAGTGGTATTTTTACACATCTGAATACGCTGGTGTAGTCAGGGCAAGCTGTAGTTTTAACAGCTGTTAGCTGGCTGAGGTGAACCATACTGTGACATCTAGGAGTTCATTCTGACCGGCTAGCAGGTGTTAAAACTACAGCTTTCCCCATCCACAGGAGGGTTGGAAATGAGTTAGCTATCCCCAGGACCAGCTCTAGGCACCTGCAAAGCAAGCATGTGCTTGGGACGGCACAATTCCAGGGGCGGCATTCCGGCATTCCTTTTTTTTTGCTTGGGCAGTTTCGCTCTCAGAGCTAGGGGCGGCAAATTTTTTGCTTGGGGCGGCAAAAAACCTAGAACCAGCCCTGGCTATCCCATTTGAAAACCCCCCCTTTTCCAACTGAGACAGAGAGCTAAATAGACAAGACACAGGTGGGGAAACAGAGGTGCAGATACTTGCCTTAGGTCACTGACAGAACTGTAAGGAGAACTCAGCTCTCCTCAGTCAGCGTCCCAACCACGGAATCACCGTGCTACACTTATTCATTTTTTCTTTAGTGCCTACAGCCTGCTAGGTGCCATGAAAAGGAGGCATCAAAGAGCATTTGCCTAAACCAGAGACTACACGAGCTTCCCACAGACTCACTGCTCTGCCGCTACACATCCATCAGCCCTGACCAATAGTACCCCTGCAATACAATCCTGGGCCTCCGCCAAGCAGCGACTACCAATAGCCATGGGGGGGTGGCAGGGTTAATGGTGTGAACAAACGGGGACTGAAACCACCAGGAGTCACACTAACTTGTAGCCAAAGCCAGAACTGAAACATGAGTCTCTGGAGACAAAGGCTAAGTGAATTAAACCTCTGTACCACCTAGCTTCGCCCCTGCCCTTTCCCTACATGCTAAATCCCAAAGGGTGCTTTAAAGAGGAGGTTAGGTCTTAACCAGGGGGTTAAACGGAGGGCAGCAAACTTGTTTCACGTATAATGACTCCAAAGGGGAACATCAAAATGGAACAAGCAGCTCGCTCAGCACTGACTGTTTCCCACCCCCACCCCCAGTTCCCGGGAAGAAGGAAGCCCTTCTAAGAGTTCTCTCTGCAGCAAAGGCAGAGCTGACAGCTCAGACAAAGCCCCAGAGGAACAAAGGGCTTGGTGGCAGCTCAGCCCTGGAGCCTCCAGCCTCACTGCTCGAGTTCTTTGAACTGGCATTATTCCACCCTGCCAAAAGCAGACGGATTCCTCAAAGTGGCCCCCTTGAGAGGATAATCCCCCACACTTGAAGGGTAAACATGGCCTCTTTAGCCTCCATTAAGCCCGCCTCCGTAATACAGACTGGCACTGAATTAGCCGGTAATCGGATTAGGATAAATTGCTCTAAACTGACATTTAGAAGCAAAGGCTCCCGTCATCTCTCTACAGATGTGAGGCCAGGCTTCCTAGCTAGCCCTGCCTCAGGCCCAAGTTGTTAAGAATTTGAGTTATTCCAGCCAGCCCTTTTATTCTCTTAATCACGGATGAGGTGACTGCAGATTTCTGCATCGGGTTTAATTGCCCCTGCAAATCCCAGTATAGGGAGAGGAAAGAACCCTCTCTTTCAAAAAGGGCAGAGGAAACTTGTCCAGGGATGATGCCCACAGCATGGATGAGATGGGCCCAAGAGAATCTCAGCACAGGAGAGGGTGAATGGCGGTGGAGACGCTGGCTCATCCACCAGCCCTAGAGCAACTGTGCTGGGGGCTAGCTAAAAAGCCAGCAATGCTAGCTATGAGCTGCTCCTGTAGGCAGGGCATTAGCCTAGAACTTGGTTGACCTGGGTTCAAGTCATTCCTGTGTGACCTGGCGCAAATCATTTAGTCTCTCTAGACTTTAAAGGTATTTAGGCACCTAGTGGGATTTTCAAATCTGTTTCAAGTGCCTAAATACCTTTAAAATCAGGCTCTCTGTGCCTCAGTTGCCAATCTGTAAAATGGGGAACCTAGCATTGCCCACCTCAGAGAGTGTTGTGAAGATAAAGGTATTAAAGACTGTGACATGCTCAGTTACTGTAATGTGGCACTTAAGTCCCTAAGACAGGGGTGCCAGAACAGGGGAGACCAGGGGCCCAGGGCCCCATCACTTTTTACTGGCCGTATAGGCGAGTAATTGGGGGGGGAAGGGGCAGAGAGGAGCAAGCGAGGGGCAAGGTCTTGGAGAGAAGAGGCAGTGCAAGGGATGAGGTCACAGTTTGAGCACCAGTGGACCCCCCTTTTTAGGGAGCTTCCACTGCTCCTGACTTAAGATAGAGAGTCTGGTGCTGTGGGGTAAGATTTGTGCTCCTTATTTATATATCCAGTGCCTACAGTGAAAGAGCTTAGGAGATCGATCATACTGAACATTTGCCTAGTATCAAAAAACAAGGAAACACTATTGTCCCCATTTTGCAGATGGGAAAACTGAGACAAAGGGCAGTTAAGACCAATATTTTCATAACTATTGACTAATTTTGGGCACCCAGCTTCAGACACCAAGGAGCTGGCCACCCGCAACCCCACTGGCTTTGGTTGAAATTGTGGCTGCTTTTTGCCCCACTGAAAACTAGACCCCAAGTGTCTGAAATTGGACATGCCCCAAACTGATGCCCCCAGAACCAGAATCTGCTTGTGAAACTTCTGGCCTAAGAGACTCAGCAAGTACTTCGAGAAAGAGCTGGGAAGAGAAGTCAGGGCTTTGGATCACTGGACTGTGTGCTGCCTCCTAGATGGCTTGTTCCATTTGGGTCTGTCCCCATCTGTCTGCAGAAGCATGTGGAGAGACGACCAACGCTCCTTGAAGCCTCGGAAATGAAACCTGGACTAAAATGTTGATTTTCCCCCAGCCCTAATCCCTGAGTGAGGTGTGGAGCACAGCTTTGTTAGTGTGCACAGTGGGCCAGAGAGTCTCCTGTGCACAGATCAGCGCCTCATCGGAGAGTCACATGGGAGGGGACTGTCAGCTAGTTATGGCTCCCTAATTCCATGGGCTAGTTTGCACCGGCCCATGCCCCAGCTTTACTGTGAGTTAGAGCACCCCTGGGAGCTGCTGTCGCTAATGTCAACTGGCCATGGTCCTTGAAAGTCCAAACACCGACTGAAAATCTGTGGAGCCCAGCTGTTCTTTGCACCCACTATGCCCCTTCCCTTCCCATATTTTGGGTCGGAGGAGGGCGATTGGCACAGGAGCCAGGCCCACCAGCCGAGCACGCCCTTCTCCACTGGAAGAATTCTCAGGTGGCCATCTATGGCCAGATCCCAGCTCCTTTGTGCCACTGGAGGAGCGGGTGTGAGTGAGAGAATCTAGCTCAACACTCTCATGCTGCACTAGTATGTGCGTCATGCTATCAGCAATAGTTGGATCCAGACCAGTGCTTTTGGCTTCTATACATTCAGACAGCATCTTGTCTTTGCCCTGATGGGTCAGGATGGAAAAAATAGAGAATGCAGGCAATCTGGAAAAGCTCAGTGTGGGAGACACTAACTTGCTGAGAAAAGACTCTTATATGAACTATTCTAGCTTGGCCTGGTCTCCATTTATGTACACTTTTGGAACCAGGGCATAGCAGGGAAGCTGGCCACGGGAGGTAAGAACCTGCACCGGCCCATACCCAGCCCACATTAAAACGTTGCCGTGGCAGCACTTTAATGTCCCTGCCCCTTTTGCCTCCCCCATCGGTGGCCCTGCTGGTAGGGTCCGTACCCGCCGGGCCACCAACGGGGGTGGGGCAGTGGGAGAAGGGGGGACAACGTTAAAGTGCTGCCGCAGCAAAGGACCGTCCTTTAAATCAACACGGGAACCCTGGGTGGCACAGGCCAGCTGGACTGGAAGGGCTGGCCGGGGGACGCTGACCCACCAGCCCCGCCACTTCGACCGAGGCCCCGCCCCTTCCGGGGACCAGAGCTGCCCCGCCCCATACCGTTAAGTGGCCGCAGTTACTTTCACCCCGGCAGGCCACGCTTGCTAACTTTTCCTTAGAGTAGCAACAAACACACCACAACATCAGTACCAGGTTAGGCAATGTTTGTTTGTACTCTGTATGTATAGTAAGCTTCAAGGGAGAAGAAAGGAGTATATATGCTTGTTGGTAAGACCATGATAGGCAATGTTTCCTCTAATTTTTGACAGGCCATGTGTGCAAAAAATTTCTTCTGTGCAAACTGTTGTGCTTCTGTGCAAATGTTTGTGCACGCAGTGTTTTGCCATGTGCACGGGGTTTAGGATCTGTGCGCGCGCACATGCACACAGCTTAGAAGGAACAGTGGTGATAGGTCTGCCTGCATGCAATTTGCCAGGGTGCAGACTATATTCACTTCTACACAGCTTTGGCCCTCACAATGTAACAGAGTGCGGTCATAGAATGCTTTTGCATAGCACCAGGCAGAGGTTACATGCCCCAGATCACCATTTGGTGTTGGACTGATAGAGAATCAAGTAAAGAGAAGCCACACGTGACCCAGTCTGGCATGGGATCAGACCATGCATAAACCAGGGCATAATGCAGAGATCTATAAGTGATTTGCAAAATTAACATGCCCTCTCTTTATGTTGTGCCACAAGTTAGGGCACACAGATCATTTCAATTTGAATGACCTTTTCTTTAGAACAAAAGAACAAAACAAGAAAGAACAAAAGTAAACTGAGAGCAGAGAGTGTAGCTTCACGGTAACAGTCTGCACTCAGCTGAACAAAAAATGGGTGTCCAACTCTGTAAACAGCAGTGTCCTTAGAGACTTAAAGTGGCAGTAAATCGGGGGGGGGGGGGGGGGAAATAAGGCATTATTGTTTCATAGGTGCATACACTACAACCACATTAATTCTCCAAGAACAGACCACTGACCCCAATGGGAGCATTGCTTCGACACAGTACCTGCAACCCCCTCCCAAGCTGTTGCACATGCATCTTACAAGCAAAAAAGTGTTATTTTAGTTACCCCTCTATCCTTCTGAGAAGGGCTTGCTGATAAAATACCGAGGCCAAATCCTCACGTACGTAGTCGATTGTTAGTACTTATTCCAGAAAAACCTTTGGTAGGGTCAGTGGGAGTTTTGCCTGAGTAAGGGCTTCGGGATTTGGCTGCAGATATTTTGATTTCCTTGGAAGACTGATGTCAGTGGAACATTCAAACAAGGGGTTTGGGTTCCTTTGCCTCCTCTTTCAGAATTAGAAGATTTATTTGTTCTAAGATAAAGTACAGTGACACACTAAAGATGCCCCGTTTTCTCTCTTAGATCAGGCTGACGTCTGGTTCAAAAATGTTATGAAACACTCTCTGAAGCTGCCATGGAATTGGATATTATGACAGTTCACCAAGACGTGGTTCCAGTGAACTTTCACCTCCAAGTGAAAGGCTGAGTGTCGAAAGTGAAAACAGACCACTGAGACTTTCCCTGGGACGGACCTTTCCCTGACATGAGATGTAGGGAAATAATTGCAGATGGTATTGTTATGGAGGAAATATCACCTGTCATGAAATTTCACCCTGAGTGAACATTCAGTTGTTATAAGATCATACTGTTATGCTGCTTCAGTGTAACACATTGGGGCTGCAGCTTTGAGCAAAGGTCACTCCACTCAGAAAACTGCACACAGCCCTTTGATTTTGTTAATAATGGCTAATTACTAGAACTGGTCCCAAATGTTCCATCAACATGTTTTTTTCAAGCAGAAAAGGGCTTTTCACCAAAGGGGAATTTTTGTGAAAAAATGTCCATATTTTTTAGCTTTTTATTGGAAAACAAGCCAAAAAAAATGATTAGTAACTAAAAATTTGAAAACTGAAACATTGGGTGGGGGGAAGCTTGGCCAAAAAAAAAAGTTCCAATTTCACATAAACACTTTGAGAAAAAGGAAAGCAACATTTTCATTGTTGCTGATTTGTTTAAGCAGGGAAAAATAATTTCCCAACCAGCTCTACTGATTTCTGTGTGTCCTGCAAAAATAGCTCTGTCCAAAATGCTACACCATGATTCAGAACTCCCGGCCTCCCTCCAGTGATTAAGGAGTCCGAAGAACCACAGTTTGCTATCGCTTACGAGGCTGAATTTTGAATGATGCTCAGGAGAGCTGCACGCACATAACCAAGTAGCATTTGATCCCAGCTATGGAACTTGCTCTGTGTGGACTTCCCCCCAGACTGCCCAGAAATGAGACCCTGAAGCACAATGAATGAAAATCAAACCCACCTTTCCCAGACAGTGAAGGAAGCAATCAGACATGGGAGAACCAGTGTCAGTGGAAATAAGAACCAGGCTGAAACCAAAACAGTGCTTTGGTTTTAAGCGAGTTTCGCTGTGTTTTCTATTTTCACTGCCTTGGGGATTGGAGTCATCTGTTTTTCAGGTGTGTCTCATGGAGAACTTGAGAGAGAGAATGGTGTCCCATCCTAGCCCCGCTGAATACCACACAGTCTGGAACAACTGGGCATGAATGGCATCCTCTTCTCAAGATATGCCCAAGCCTGGAATAGCAGATGGTACAGCAGTTAAGAGCATAAGAATGCCTGTACTGGGTCAGACCAATGGTCCATTTAGCCCAGTATCCTGTCTTCCAACAGTAGCCGGTGCCAGATGCTTAAGAGGGAATGAACAGGACAAGGCAATTTGTCAAGTGATCCATCCCGTTGTCCAGTCCCAGTTTCTGGCAGTCAGAGATTTAGGGACACTCAGAGCATGCTAACAGTCATTGATGGACCTATCCTCCATGAATTTAGACATAGTTCAGACATGAGGTGCCTTGGCAGAGCTGCGTGGGGACTTGAATACAGGGCAGGAATAGACTGCATGTGGCAGAGTTGGGATATTAGCAGGGAATGCAGTTGATCTAGAAAGCGTTGTAGTGGTAGAGCTATGTGAACATTTCTTCTCTTGAATAACAAGGCTGCCACTGGCCAGAATCAGAGGTTTGTTATACAAACTGATGGGAAAATAGATTTTCCACTCCATTACAATTTTTGATATTTTCCCCACTGCAAATCAGGATGAGAAGCCAAAATTCCACTTTCATTTTTACAAAACAAAATTTTAAAAAGCAATGCTTTGGGTAATCTGAAATGCTTTATTTCAATTTTGACCATTTTAAATATAAAATAAAATATATTTCAAAATGCAAAGTAATTTTGAAACAACAACAAAAATCAAAACCCTCCATTCCTAAAATATAGAAACAGGACATTCTGACAATTTTGAAATGCTTTTTTCCCCAAAAATTTTCCAAAACAAAATTTCATCAAAAAAGATACAATTTTGCCAAGTTCACTTTAATCAAAACATGACAAAAATTGTGTGGACAAAAGAAAATGCAAAGCCCCAGAAAAGAAGTCTGGGTCCATTTTAGGTTAGTACTATTCCTTTGCTTTCATGATCACCTAAGCGGCTCTCAAATTTTTTGTAAAAACTGCCTCTTTTTAAATGAGCCAAATATGAATGCAACCCAAAAAAAAGACTCTTAAAATGTTTTACAACCTGTTAACAGCTAAAGAAACAGCCCCAACAATGTCTCCATAAATGCAAACGATCAAGCTTTTAATTAAGATTCACAACTTTTATCGACACAATGAATTCATTCATTCACAGGAGCCAACCCAACCTGTGCTCTCCGTCGGCTAATCTCCAAGGGCTAATAACAACTTTCTGTTCACGCCTTGGAGCCTTCCGTTGGCAAGCATGGGGCCAGGGGGCAGGAGGGCTGCTCACTCTGACCTTGGTGGCAGAGCCAATGTACAATGGGGAACATTTTTGTAATTTTCAGACATTGTCCTTACATTTGAGTCTCCAGGAAAACTTGGGAATGTCTGCGAAAAACACTAATGTCCCCACTGAGGTTTTAATATGCAACAACGTCTCTTTAAAAGTTCCCTGTATGTTTCTTTGAAATAAACAAGGCACCCAGTGCATTCCTGGGGGACAGCAGATCACATGAAAACTATAAAAAAAACAAAAAGGTCCTTTTGCCTCTGGTAGCTATAAATGATGGGCCATTAAATGTTTCTTTTTCTGGTTCTTTTTAAATTTGTGGGTGAGTTTAATGATCGTCTCAGGGACGGACAACATAGCTTACACAGAACGTTGACAGCCACTACATGCAAGGATCTCCTCCCCGCATGTCAACGCTAACTTGTAGAATCTCAGCTAATTTAGTTCTAAGCCCTCATCTAATCCTACAGATGCACCTCTATTGTCTCTTAGGTGCTTATCTGGCCCTATTACCATAGTATCTGAGCACCTCACAACACCCCATGTGAGGTAGAAAAATTCCGTTACTCCCATTGTAATGATGGGGAACTGAAGAACATAGAGAGTAAGACTAAGGTCACACAAGAATCAGTAGCAGAGCAGAGAACGGAATCTAGGACTCAGCAGCCCTAAATTAGCACACTAACTGCTGGATCACCCTTTGAGTGCATCCCTTCTATTCCTGATCCCCCGCCATATCCACCACAACCCTACCAATGCACCTCAATCCCAGCCTGCAGCATTCATTGTTAATCCAGTTCTGGGCCCTAAAGCAATGCCTTGGGCTCTGCCAATGCACTTTAATCCTTTCATAGAACACCTGTTGCTATTCTGGTCTCAAGTTCTTCAATCTCATGTATCTCTCTGGTGGAGCATCTGTCTTGCTACCAAACCTCCCCCTTTTCTTACTGTTGGCAACTGGATTCCTCTCCAATTGGTAATAAATAATAATATCTAGCTCTGATATAGCTACTTTCATCTTTAGATCTCAAAGCTCTTTACAAAGGAGGTCAGTATCATTATCTCCATTTTACAGATGGGGAAACTGAAGTACCTGCAGGGAAGTGATTTGCCCAGACAGCCAGTAAATCAGTGGGAAAGCCAGGAATAAAAACCAAGTGTCTGAAGTCCCAGGCTAGTGCTCTATCCATTAGGCTATACTGCCTCCCAGTTTGGCTGGTGCCAGTGCTTCTCAGCATAGCCAGAGGATACAGTAAAGCTGCAAGGACAGCACTAATCCCAACTCTTCTCCACAGATAGTACATGCTCCTCTCAAAGCATTTATTCTAATAAAAGCTATGTGCCCAAACTCCCCAAAAGGAGAGTATACCTCTGAGATGACAGCTTCCTGACTTGGAAGTTGCTTGTATGCTTTTTGCAAAAAGAAAAGGAGTACTTGTGGCACCTTAGAGACTAACAAATTACTAACACGGCTGCTACTCTGAAACCTGTGTATGCTTTTTGGCATCCAATGGAGAAAAGGGTAACACCTCTACTACTAATAAAGCAGGAGGATGAAGGAGAAGTGTGACCATTCAGGATTTAGACAGGACTCCGCAGCCTGAGAACAGCCACAGGTGTTTGTGAATTGTGTCTGAATGGGCACTCTGAGATCAGGGTTTATGGGAGTTCCTTCTGCCTCTCCAGATCCTTCCCTTGAGAAGGGTGACTGTGATGGGATTTGTAGTAAATAACATCAAGACAGGAGTGCCTGGTCATTGGCTGTGCATTGGCAAGTATCTTTGTCTTCCTATTGGTCTGAGCATCTCTTCTTTCTTCTTCTTTTTCCTTTTTCTATATGATGGTTGGAAAAGCCTCTTGAAACACTATAGTTCACACAGAAGAAAAGGGCTCAAAATGGAAATTCAACACTGTGCCTTTAAAGAAGCACGGACTCATGGGAACTGTAGTTCTGTAGAACTGTAGTAGATATAAGATCTAATCCCTCAAACCATCTTCTGACAAGGGCAGCATGTAAGAGGCTAGAACAGTAATGTTGATTGCAGAGGGAAGGGGTGTTTCCTTTGGAACTTCTCTATATTGTTTGTTTTCTCTTGGGTTGACAAGAATAAATTTTGTCACATCTTAGGTTGCTGAATGATGATGCTAACCGATTGGACTCCTACCCCACCTAGATGAATGGTTTTTAACCCTAAGATACTGAGAGTGTGTCTTCCATGATGAAGTGTCATCTGGCCTCAGCCATATGAACAGATGATGACACTCTGGTGATAAGAGCTGGATTATAGTTCCCAAAATAAATTTAAGTTTCTGTTCCTTTGCAGTGATGGAATTGCAAAAGATCAAATGCAAGTACCTGGCCTTCTGATGCTATCTCCATCTTAAAAATAACTCTGATTCCTCCATGTAGATTCTTCTTAGTAGCAAACAATTCACAAGAGCAGTGTATTGGATGGGGAATCAAAAGACTTGGGTTCTAGTCTTGTGTGACCTGGGTAACTCACTCTGTGGCTGGGTTTCTCCTCCCACCTTCTGTCTGTTTAGATGGTAAGATCTGCAGGGTAGGGCCTGTCTTTTACTCTGTGTTCATACAGCACCTAGGATAATGGAGGCCCAATCTCAGTTGGGGTCCCTAGGTCCTACTCTAATTCAAATAAATAAGAAAAAAAAAGCTAAAACTTTTTAACAAAGGAGGAAAGGGTCAGTTAAAAGCATATATTGGCCTCATTGATGGGGAGACCTGACTAGGTTTTACAAAGGAGATATACCCAGTTGAGCTTTATGAAAGAGCAGCTTCTATAATAACATGTATGATGGCTGCCATCTTGGCTGACACACCAGGGATTGAATTTAGGACCTCCAGAGCTTAAAAACTTGAGCTGCGACAGCTTGAACTAAAGAGCCTCCCTTGTTTGGGCTGTAATAGACTCATATCCTCCTCGATTGGGCAAGGAGTGGGACATGTAACACACTCTCACCAGTGGGTTACACATGCATTTCCATTCCAAATGAACTCAATGGTCCTTTGACAGTAGCCCAGTGTCCCGTTTCCAGTAGTAGCCACGATGAGATGCTTCAAAGAAAGCTAGAAAAGCCCCCATAGAAGCCACTTATGCAAGAATGTATCTGTTTGTCTCTATAGGTTTCTAAAGCTGGAGCTAAGAGACTGAGTTAAAAGCAGAAACCAGCTAAACCCAGTATGGAACACCCCACGAAAAAGACTGCTTTCAGAAAGTTCTTGTTACTTAATAATTGGCGGCATTGCAACCTGTGAGGTTACACCAGAAACTCGGAGCCTTCATCAGTCTCTCCAATTCCTCCTTTCATTGAAATGTCAGCATAATGAAATCAGGAATATACTGCTGTTTATCAAAACTAAGTAACGTAGATGGAGAGAGAAAAAAAAACACAAAACTTCAGTCCTAGAGCCTCCTGCAGGTGTGTGATGTGCAGAGAACACCAAGTGAGAGGGAAAAAGGTTAGCTGTGTATGTGGCCAAGTTAAACAAGACTCGGCTAGGTCCAACACTGACCATCTCAGGATCCATTATCCCACATTTGGGAGCTGCAGGGGGCACGCTAGCCCTAATTGTGTCTTGTTTAACTTGGCTATTTGAACAGGGAACCCTTTGCAGCCTTGGCTGGTGTTGTCATTATCACACCTTGGTAGGACTGGTCTTTTTTCTTAGCTTGGCAAATATTTGTGCATGTTAAATATGTTTGATCAAAACCCACTGAATTGAAAAAGAAACAATGATGAAGTGCCGAGGACCTATTGCTATTGTATCGGGGAGAGGGGAAAGATTCTAACACCACAGGGTCTGATTCTCTTTTCATGCCCAGTTTTACACCAGCTTAATCCTGCTGACTTCAATGGACTTGCTCTGAATTTTCATCAGCGTAAAAACTTAGGCCATTTACGTCAACACAGTTATTTGTGATTCACCCCAGCATAAGTGAGAGGAGGATTAGACCCTTAAGGCCTGATTCAACACTGCCCAGCAGCTTGTGCAATCAGTCATTGACATCGCTGCAAAACGAGCACAAAGCATTCTGACTGGGGCCAATGACTACACAAGATGGCAGGTGGTGGGGAAACCAGGCCAGAGGCTAGGAGTATGTTCAGCTGAAACGATCCTAAGCTTCAGCTCGAATAACCCCCAATAATCTAGATGTGTATTTGAAAGTATATGAAACTCCTGGGTCTGGAAATCGCCGAAAAGTCGACTTTCCCCTCAAGAACCCCAGTATGTCCTGATTTTGGCATAGTGGTGAATGCTGTCAGAACAACCATTTCCATTGTGGTAGAATTCCTATGCCTCTGCTTATGTGACTGGAAGAAGTTCAGAAGCTTTCTACGAAGCCCAGTGGTTGAATGAACTTTATCCAATCTTTGAAAAGTTTGAGGGTTTTATTTTAAGTTCTGAGGTGAAGAAATCAGAGATGGAAAAGAGATGTTGGGAGCCCAGTGCTGCCTCTACTCAATTTAAAGGCAAAACCTCTATTGACTTCAATAGGAGCTGGAACATCACCTAGTCCACCCCCAGGGCCAGGACAGGATAGTATGTCCTGCACCTTCGCCTAGCCCAGGTATAAATGCCTCAGATGATATATTATTGCTCCACTTCCATCATGCACATTGCTCCTCTGACTGAACCCACTGGTAGGGAACTTGGCCTAGTATTCATCCTAAACTTTCCTCTTCTTAATTTCATTCTGTTACTCCCAAATTTTAACCCCACTTGACCACCCCAAAAAGACTCCTCCTCCCTTTTTCGAGATTACACTTCAGCTACATCTAGATGGGTGAATGCTACCCCATTCCCTCTAACCCTGTCCATGTAGAGGGAATGGGGTGGCAAGCAAGTTAACTCGCAATACTCAGTGGTACTCCACACAGGCGCAGGGTGTGCCTGGGGGATCAGATTACAGGATCAAGGGCTTAGTTATTAGAACAAGTTAATAGTAGTTATTTTTCTCTATCTGCATGACTCAGCCCCTTCAGGCCCTTAATCATTTTATTGTGGTTGCTCTTTTCCAGTTTCCCTCCAATTTGTTCACGTTTCTGCTGTCAAGGTACTCAGAAGACAAGAATGCAGTATTCTAAGTGCAGCCTCATGCTTGCTGCATAGAAAGAAGCTGTCACCTGCTCAGTCTGTGATATTCTGTCTGCATAGGCAGTCCAAAAAAGCATTGTCTTAAAAACAAAACAAAGCTGTATATTACACTGCAAATTTCTTCCGAATATCACCTCCTACATCTTTCTCCCACATCGGTGTTGTGGATTATTTTTCCCCAGATGTGTTAGCTCCATTTTTCCAGTTTCCACCTTATTTTGTCATTTCCAGTGTATGTTTCCAACCCCCTTTTAGATCCACTAGTACATTTTACATAGGAGCAAAGGAAATTCCAGACTGGATCAGACCAGTGGTCCATCAGTATCCTGTCTCTAGCAGTGGCAGGTGATAGATGCTTCAGAGGAAGATGCAAGAAACTCCACAGTGGATAATTATCAAATGTATAGTATATACATTTCTCTCTCCATCCTATTATTTGCAAGATCTCCCAGTTTAGTATCATCTACAAATGAAATTAACATGTTGTTTAACCCCTCTTACAAAACATAAGGGAAAATTCAGAATAGAATATCTATAGAATAGAATAGAAAAGTCTACATACTTTTGTCATAGTCACTATATAAAACAATAAAGGCTGGTTTATGATACTATTCTGTGTAAGGGTGTCTTACTCTAAACGTGGTGCCATGGAAGCCAATGGGAGGGACCACTCCTGGAGTAAGGCACTACTCACTGTGAGTAAGAGTACTGGAATTTAGCCCTAAGTAAATACATAAAGCAGAAACTCACTAATTCACACTAAGGATCAGGAAACAACGTTGAATATTGCAGATTAGCAAGTGAGTAAACAATCACAGTGAGTAAAATCCATGTTGTGATGCATTATCACTGTGGAGTTTATTTTATTTGCAAGTGTACAGGGTCGGTGCTAGGGGAAGCTTGAAGGGGCTACAGCCACCCCAAAATTTGCCTTAGCCCCCATAGCCACCCCTCCCAGTGCAGAGGTCAAACATTGAGCAGAAGTAAGGGTGGTTTGGTATGGCATCACCGCCCTTACTTCTGAGCTGGTGGCTGAGCTGCCTTCACAATTGGATGCATGGCCAGCAGCTGCTGCTGTCCAGCCACCCAGCTCTGAAGGCAGAGTGGAGACAACGGTGGCTGCTAGCTGGGCACCCAGCTCTGAAGGCAATGCCATCGCCAGCAGCAGCGCAGAAGTAAGGATAGCATTGCCATACCATACCACCCTTACTTCTGCAATTCTGCACTGCTGCTGCTGGCGGCGCTGCCTTCAGAGCTGGGTGCCAGGCCAACAGTTGCCACTCTCCGGCCGCCCAGCTCTGAATGTTGATGATGTCCAGGGCTGGTCTTAGGGAACATGGTGCCCTGGATAAGGAGAGGGTTGGGGCCCAGCACTTGGGGGTTAAAGGGCCCTTGGGCTGGCTATGTGGGGGTGGGGGTTATATGTATTGCACAGCCCCTCCCCCCCAATTTTCTATCTAGCCCACTTCGGCCCCTCTCCCCTACACCGGGAAGAGGCTGGCGCCACCCTTGCAACTGTAGTTTCGTTTTAACTATTTCTAAACATGCTTTATAGTATACTAAGAAATACATGGGAGAATATAATGGAAAACTAATGAAATCTTCCTAATGTGAGACCTAGCTACAACATCTGCTACTAAATCTTTTCCGAAAAGTGTGGAAAGATCACCACATTTTTATACCGATTATAAGGAGTGCAGATGAGGCTTTGCAAGCTTCTACTATACATAAATAGGGCATAAAATTGAGTCTTAATACAGATCTCTGTGTCACCCCACCAGACTCCTTCCCCCAACTCAGCACATTGACACCTATCGATACCCTGGGCCAGATCCTCAGCTGGTGTAACTCACCATGGCTCCTTTGATTGCACTATTTTTTATTGCTCTTCAGCCAGTTTTCAATTCATGTGAAAGTACTTTTGCCCAAGTCAACAGAAATAAATATGATTTCACAGTTCAGCATTCTGTAGTTTACTGAAGTCCAGACACTCCATATACACCATGGCCTTGCTATTGTGCCCCAAACTATCATGAAATTGATCTGCATCAACCTGACAGCCTGTGCCCTGAGATTTTCTCCTTAACAAGCAATTAAAGGGTTCCAGAAAGCGAGGCAACTTTTGAGAATGGCCCAGACTCAATCCAGAGCATTGGAGAGCCCATGGCTTTCTAAAGGCCAACACAGAGCTTTGTCTAGGCCTTAGCCAGGCTGTAACTCTCCATCCTCAAAAACTTTGACAGGTTTTACTGAGCTTTCGGCTCCTCCAAAGCCTGCACTTGGGGAAACAGATGGAGGCTGATTGCGTTTCGCTAAGATCAGTGGGGACCTGCTGATTCACTGCTATTATCACTTTGCCTTCCACACTCGACTGAGCATCTCAGTCAAATATTAACCTTGGCCTCCATTCAAGATTAAACTCCTGGCTCCATGACCCTGCTGGCTCCACCAGGCAGGCTCAGTTATTCATTTGTTTATTTTCACTTTCTCTTTTTCATTTGACTGCCTGTAGTTCAGCGGGAGTGGGGGAATGGGACACGGGGTGGCGGGAGAATAGGAAGATGCCCTGCTGGGAGGAGAACCTTTCCCAGTGCCGCTCTCTCAGGCAAAATGCACCTTCCAAACAGCCCTCGGCAAAACCCAGATCCCACCACCAATACCACGCATAATCTAAAGGCTGGTCAGCCCCAGCCTTTGCTTTGCTGGCCACCTGGGGATCCATGCAGCAGTTTGACACCTTCCAGGTCTGCAAGCCTGCACTGTGGCTTCCAGAATGGGCTAGTGGGGAAAGGAAAGCAAGTGAAAAGAAAGGTCACCAGGGATGGATGCTCTCTCTACGGGAAATGGCTGCCTTTGAACACAGTATTATCTTAAGGGGTGTTTGATTACAGCATATTACACAGGCCCCTTTGGAGCAACTGCCAATAATGGCGGCTCCACTCTCAGGGGTGGTGCGGGATAAGTTTGATGAAGGGAGGTAACCTTTTGGGAGGCCTCCTTGATTCCAATGAGCTGGAAGCACTAATGCTCTGCCTGTGTGCCCTAGAGGTCACAGGGAGGGAGGAGAGAGCCTGCCTTGACATGATTAACTTGCAGGCTCTCAGCTAAGCGTGTCTGAGTGGCACCCCTGCCGGGCGGAAACGTTTGACGCCCTCCTGGTGCTTATCCCGCCCCTTGCCAAATGAGCCATCAGTTCTGAAAGCAGGAGGGGAATTGCCATCCCGGCAAGTAGAAAAGAAGCTTTACATGGTAGAAATAAGCTCTTTAGTGGTAATGATGAAGGAGGAACAGAGGGAAGGAATAAATACTCTGTGTGTGTTAATGGTGTGGGATCACAGGGTCTTTAGTGTGGGACAAAGTGAACAAGTGGGAATGGATACTGAAGACTCCAGGAGGTGGGATAGCTCTAGAGAAAGTATGACTAGAGAGTAGATGCTCTCTACTTAGGTGCACTTGCAGCCTCCTGGGTTGGAACTGTTTTTATTTGAGAGGAAGTGTGTCTTTTTGGATAGAGCTGTGAACTGGGACTCAGGAGAGCTGGATTCCATTTCTGGCTCTGCTACTGGCCTGCTGGGTGCCCTTAGGCTAGTCACTTTAACCGGTCTGTGCCGCAGTTTCCCCAGTGGAGATGATGATACCGACCTCCTCTGTAAAGTGCTTTGAGAGCTACCAAGGAAAAGTACCAGATAAGAGCTAGGTGTTGTTATCTGGGAAGGAAGATCTAATGATCCAGGGAGCTTAAAACAGCAATTTGCCACCAGCAGCAACCAAATCATGAGTTTGTGGACTCTCAAGAGACATGGCATTAGAGTTGCAAATTTAATAGGTGACAGGGTAGGGGCATATAAGTAATTGCAACGTATTTTGTCTTACCCTGTCTGTTGCTAAGATAATAGATCAGGGGGGTGGACCAATCTTACCATCCAAAATCAATTATGGTAGGGGGAGGGATTTAATTCAGCAGTAGTTCTTTTACTACTGCAGTGGAGGGCCAAATTGCTCATCTCATTTCTGAGCGGCCCCTGGCCTTCCTTCCAGACTACAGGGCAAAACCCATGACTGTGCCCATTCAGCAACAAAGGAGCATAAGCAAAGGTGCCAATGGGCCAAGGCTGGAGATGGAATGTTATAAAGATGAAAGCTGGGCCAGGTCTATGGACAGCAGGATTCTGCGCTGCCATAGAGTGAACTCCTCTTCTGCATCTTTGAGTGTGAGCAGAGCTCCATCCCAGCAACCTGTGTTCTTTGGTTCCCCTCTGAAAGTGGGGGCAGGTTGGGAGCTGCCATCTGCTCATATTGGTCAGTTGGGAGATCTATTCTTATCTGTTGAGCCCCCCTTCCCTGTTCCACGGCCATTGTGTGAAATGGCCAGTGCTATCCTTATATGCTCCAATTGATTAGTGGGGCTGGCAGAGAGCTGGCCACAGAGCCCTCGCTGCCTAGAGGACTGGCAGCAAATTCCAGTCTTGACTCTCTGCTCCTAGCCTGCCTCTCCCTGGAGAAGAGGAATGCCTCTCCAGAGCTCTGCCCTGACCAAGTGGGGGCAGGGGATTAGATGGAGGCCACCTGGTTGGGCCTGGGCCGATTGGCCTGCACAGGAGCAGGGCTGGAGAGAAGCCATCTGGCTCCTAGGTGAGAGCATATGTTACAGGTGTTGCCGCTGGGAGGAATGGGCCCAAACACATCCTGGACCTGGGCCTAGGGAACTGGCCTAAGGAATAGGCTGGGAGAGCAGCCCACATGCAGCAGAGGAGCCTTGACCAGCACGGCGACCACTGGACTGGGCACCAGGCAAGTCAGCAGAGACCAAGCCGCACCACTTCGACGCTGAGTTCACACCACAGGGGCAGGATGTTCCCGTCTGGGACTAAGAGATTGGGTCTGGGAGTTTTGACTCAGACTTCAAGGCCAGAAGGGACCACCATGATCATCTAGTCTGACCTCCTGCACATCGCAGGCCACAGAACTTCACCCACCCACTCCTGTAATAGACCCCTAATCTCTAGCTGAGTTAGTGAAGTCCTCAAATCATGGTTTAAAGACTTCAAGTTACAGAGAATCTACCATTTACACTAGTTTAAACCTGTGTCCCATGCTGCAGAGGAAGGCAAAAAACTCCAGCGTCTCTGCCAGTCAGACTTGGGAGAAAGTTCCTTCCTGATCCCCAAATACGGCAACGAGTTAGAACCTGAACATGTGGGTGAGACCCACCAGCCAGACACCTGGGAGTGAATTCTCTGTAGTAACTCAGAGCCCTCCCCATCTAGTGTCCCATCCCTAGCCATTGGAGATAATACTCTTAATTGGGCAAGAAGGCATTCTCTGCATACACAGACTCTGGGCACTCAATGAGCTGTACTATTGCCAGGGTGGGAGATATGGGTGACTCCCCACAGGGATCAGTCCCCTGCACTAATCAAGGGTTTGTCTCTCCCCAGATAAAAGGGTTGGTTTATAGCTGATTGCACCATTTGTTTCTGGGGTTAATTCCTGCCTCCTCAAGGGTTGTGGAAGGAAGCAAGAAGTTAAAGCCTAGTGGGAAGCAAGCAATGTTCTCTCTGACAAAAGGCTAAGTATTTGGGAACCACTTAATGAACCCAGGATACTCCCACCAAAATATCTAGCCTCATATGGTCCTTCCTATCTATCTATTGCCCATCCTCAGCACATCTAGCAACAACAGTCAATAACTCCTTGGCATCTTGGAGAATATATCCACCTGCACTTCTTAGCAACTTATAAAGTATCTGCCTCCCAACCTCCCCTTCATTTCTGGTTCTGAATGTCCCTTCAATTTCACACTTATTTGAAGATGATTAAGTCACAGGATCAAGTCTCAGGATGGATTGCTCCCCAGACAAGCAGAAAGGAATTAATGTTGTATCTAAAAGATAGTGGAGGGAGGAGAGAGAGAAAGCTGCTTTTATTTCAAGGTTAAAAGCTTAATCTTCTACTAAAATGGTATCACATGAGAGGGAAAGAGTGTCTTATCCATGTGATACTGCTGACCCAGCCTTGATTTAGAAGCTGTAACATCATTCCGAGAGAAAATTCTGTGGCAGCAAGTAACTTTTCTACAGAGGCAATTTTTAAAAGGGAAAATGGGAAAAGGCAGCAATGGATGGAGGAGAAAGGCTGAGTCATACTCACTGTGAGGAAAACACGCTGAGCATCTGATGAGGTACAGTCATGAATATGTGCCCAAAACCAGTCATGAGGAGTGGGGGACCCTCCAAAGGTTCAGTCTGAATATGTGCCCAAGAGGTTGGCTGCTTCTCTGAACCTCCTCCAAGCTCCTTGCTTCTGCAAAATGGGGTGAGCAATCTGCAAAGAGAGCCTGTTCTCATGAGATTCTGGGACTTCCTGGTCTGAAAATATCACAAGATTTTTTATTATAGTAATTTGGCAGTGCAGCTTGCAGTTTGGCCAAAACTAGGAAGTCTAAAGGCAATGAAGGAGAAAAGTTAACTGAACTTTTTCAAGCCTCATGCAAGGTGGAGTTCAGGTTCAGTTCAAGAGCTTAGTGAATTTTCATGTCAGTTCTTACTCTGGGCCTAGCACAAGCGTGGCTGTGGATTTCAATAAGAGAAAGATCAAGCTCTTTCTTTGGATCAGCTCCACCATTTCAAACAGTAATATATCACCAGATGTACCTCAAAGACCTTCACAGTAATGAGTTGGATCCCAGTAGTTCAGTTATCACATAGGGAAGTGAAGAAAATATCATATGGTGCCTCACAAATGTGCTAGGTTCATTTTAGACCCAAATTTCCCTCTGTCCCCAGTGAAGCTGGCATTCTCTCTCTTCTTATTTTGCCATAGTTTATATGAGACATGCAAAATCATGAACTGGAGTCAAGCTTTAGACTATCCATACTGGAGAAATAAATCCGTCAATACTTCAAACTTCCTCCACTGAGTTTCATGTCCATGTCCTTCCTATTATCTTCCTTGTTGCCTCATTTTGGGTCATTATTTGGGGACTGAAAGACAAAAGCATAGACACAAGATAGAAGAACTTCAAAAAAATATATATAATCTGAATCTGAATTCTTCCCATGCTATCAAACATCACTTAGGGCACAAACAAGACTCCACCACCCTGTCTATCCTGGGCCATTCTTCACATGTCCTCAATGTTGTTAAGTCTAAGTACAGTTTGACAGAATGATTCTTTCAGCAGGCCCCTTTAACGTGTCCCTCCAGCTGCCCAGTGGCATGCCTGCCATGGCAGATGCTCTGGCTTCATTCTTAACACAGATATAATGGAATATAGATATAATGGGACCTCATTATTTGTAATCTGAACAACCCACGCTGGCCAGTGCTGTAATATGAAGTCCTCAGTTCTGATAATAATTTATCTTTGAGACACAGAGGCCTAGCAAAATAGCAGTGATTAACTAAGTCATTTCTTAAGCATCAGTATTGTGTGGGAATGCAGATAACACCCCACAATCAAAGCATTCTGGAACCTAGAATCTCTGAGTTTATAGGTTCCTCTGAAAGCAAAGATGCCACCTGGGGACCTGAATGGCTTTTAGTGATTTTTTTTTAAATATACAACATGACTGATTTACACCCTGAGGAATTTTAAAAGTCCATGAGACCCTTGGAAAAACCTGAACCCACAAATACAAATAAATGCAAGTGTTTGAGACACAAATTCTAGACCCCAAACACACCTCATTAAAAGCCAGCCACTTTTCACGACCAAGCCTTTCACTGTTCTGTTTATCTTCCCCAGGAGAGAGGACACCTACCAGAATGCCTGAATGGTGAATTCAGATTCCTTTGGTATAAAGCGGTTGTTGATTTGACATATGGCTAGAGTGCATTCTTGGCCTCAAAGTAAGGCTGTAGGCTCCAATGTTAACCACCTGTCCAAAGAAGCGAAAGAGTCCTATTCATTAAAAGTAACTATTTGGATTTAGCTAGCCACCTGCCCTAAGGCTATAAAGGGGACTTAATTCAAAAATGTCAGTCTAACAGGCTGAAAAACTGAACACATTAGAAACAGCAAGTGATAAATCTTCTGTGACCCTTCAAACAAGCTCTGTTGCATACCTTCAGCAATAACACCATTTGCAACTGGTCCTGAAGTTGTCCACTTGTAGCCACATGGTGAGTTGGGTGCCGCTATCTGTATGAAGGATTAACCTATTACCCTGCCAACGAGACCATGCCAACATACACTGACCATGCTTCCAACATACCGTGACCCAGAATCTAAACACTGCTGTAGCGAGCTGGCAAATCTGATGACGAATCTGTAAGTGGTGCTGGCAGGTCTCCAAGAGATTCAACTTTAATGGCTAGGCCATGGAGAGAGAAACAGCTGGCTACTTGTGTCAGACCCTGGACAACTTGCCCAGGATAAACATGGATGCCAAGTCTTCAGTCAATGTAAATTGGCATTTCTCCATTGAAGCCAATAGAAGTGCACTGATTTGCACCACTTGAAGATCATGGCTGCACCATGCTGTTGAGCCTATATAACAGAGCCTGGCTGAGGGGCAACAGAAGAATGAGCCTGTGTCTATCACTGAACTCTTTTAAAGCCTCTTTATGTTTTTAATCATTTTTCTGTAAAAACCCAGGACATTTAGAAAAATGCCAAAGCCAACCAAACAGACACTTAAAGCTTGTGGGGATCAAATTCCTTGCTCCCATGAAACCAGGCAGCCATATTCAAAGAAGCGGCTTGTCAGCACACACAGCACAGTGAAGGAGGGTGTTCAGAAGGACTGTGATTCCAGCACTAAGCCCTACCACTGTGTCATAACAACATATTTATAGTTACTTCCCAGGAGAAGTGTTCTTATGCCAGCAACAGGAGTTATTTACATGGCTACTGCAGAATACCACATGGAATTTCACACAAACCATGTGTTAACAACATGGTAATTCTATTGGAAATAATGGGTAAAACTAGGCAATAACTCATCTAACCACCACGAGGACACTGCCCAATAACTGCGTACATACCTTGCGTCACCACAGAGCTAGACAGAAAACGGGATTTGCTTGGTACAATACAGGCCAAATTCAACCAGGGCATAACTCCTCTGCAACTGCACCAAGAATAAATTTGGTCCTGTGTGTGCCTTCCATAAGGCACAGCAGTTTCTTAACCACTCTCACATATACAGGAACTCTGTGCTTGTGAACTTCTGGGCCCAATTTTTTTCTTCCTTGTTTTCAAGGAGCTAAAAGCTCCCTTGGAAGAAGCCTCCTTTTTCCTGGCATTTGCCTTGTGTGTAAATAATTTTGGCCTGTGCTTCTATCAATGCTTCTCTCCATTTCTCTTCCCCTTTTGTTCCTCTGGATACATTTTGCAAATTCACTCGAAGCCAAAGGGACACATTTACAAGGATGAGGAGGGAGTAGTTAGTGCAAAGGGACAGCTGGAGATGGAATGTATGTGGCAGTTTTAAATTGTTTTTGTCGTCAGAAAGCAACCCAAGCCCAGTAGCTCATAACATTTCCCGCGCATAAAATCCTAACGGTCGGCTATGTGGTTGGACCGTCCACTGGACTGTCCACTGGCAAACAGCAATGTTTCCAATGTCCATATTGGATTTCAAAAATCAATGGCCATAAATTCATGTCCCCTCCCACCTGCCAGCATGGGACTGTTTAACTTTGGCATTTTTTTTCCTTTTGTTCCTATTAAGAATTCATTCCTCACATAAAGTTGCATTAAATAAAATGGTTGCTAAACTCCTCAGTCACCAGCTCTCTTGTTTACACTGGAATACGTTGCACTTCTAAAGCAATTTTAATCAGCACATAAGCACATTCACTTAGCACTTACATGGCACTTTATATTTGCAAAATGCTGCACAATTATTTTTGTAATTCACAGCAAGGGCACTTATGGCCTTGGATAGGCACCTCTGTATTTTTTTGTATAAATCTAAATTAATCAAGACAAACAAGAACAGCCAGATTTTAAGAAGAGCTCAGCCCTGCTCCTCCCCAATTCAGGCACCTAAATAAGGGACATATTTTCAAAAATACTTAGTATCCAGCAGCTCCCATTGAGAAGAATGGGGTTTGCTGCTGAAAATCTCATTCCAACCAATTAAGCCTCACAAGCCAGGTAAGGAAGGTAAAGTGTTATTGTCCCCATTTTACAAGCAGACCCAAAGGGGTTAAGTGACTTGCCTAAAGTTGCACAGGAAGTCTGTGCTGGAGCCCAGAATACCATCCAGAGTTCTTACCTAGAACTGGGCAAAACTTTAATGAAACCATGCAAAATTCATTTTGGGACCTGTAGTAAAGTTGCTGCTCCAGCATGCTAGCTTGTGGTTGGATGTAGTGATGCTGCCCCTCTGCCTCAGTTTCCCCTGCTGTCCTTCGGCCTGCTCCAACCACTTTACAGACTCTGACGTCCCGGAAGGGGCTGCACTCTTACCAAAATCCAACAATAACATTTAGACAACCAAACCTTCAGCCTGGTTGGGTTTTGCTGGCTGCCACCTCGTTGCAGGCATCCTAGACTGTCCTCCTGTCTTGCCAGAGGCTCTCATGCCTCAATCAATCCCCCGCTCAGGAGCTGGTACACGCCTCCCCTTCCTCAGGGGTTTAGGCTGGCTACAACTCCTCAGCTCCCCTGTCTACAGTCAGGTTTCCCCAGCTCAGCCCTGGATAATCATGTCTGCCCTGCTCCCCTTCCTCCTTTCAACTACTGGGCATCCTCCTTTTTAAATCTTACACCCTGGCCTAACAGCCAATGCAGGTGGAGCCAGGTAGGTGCTAATTGAGCCTGTGGCAGCAAGTTAACCTTCTCCAGACTGGGACATGGTTTATATACTCCACCATAGGAGGTGGCTAAGAACCAATGAATTCAGAATCTGCTCAACAGGATAGAACTTCAAGAACTGGTATTAGACAGCTATTACCTAGTATTATTTTGCTAGAGTATACTGGCACTGGCAAGGTTGAAATATCTAGGCATCATTGTTGAATTGAAATGGAAGTGGGGAATTACAGAAACTGCATACAGTCTGGCATGTCCTGGTGTTTAGGGCTATATTTTGAGTCAGGACATATATTATGGGTGTGACTTACACTCAAAATTTGAACCGACATTTTTGCACAAGAAAATGAATTGCAACCACAAATCTGAGTACTTGAGCTTCTAGCTAGCTCTTTGTGGATATAAATCAGAGTCAGAGATGCCAGGATTTTCGAGGTCCACTGGAAATTCTGCTGCAGGTGAAAAAGAAAAGGAGTACTTGTGGCACCTTAGAGACTAACAAATTTATTCGAGCATAAGCTTTTGTGAGCTACAGCTCACTTCATTGGATGCATTGAGTGGAAAATACAGTGTGGAGATTTATATACTCACACAGAGAACATGAAACAATGGGTTTTATCATACACACTGTAAGGAGAGTGATCGCTTAAGATGAGCTATTACCAGCGGGGGCCGGGGGAGGAAGAAAACCTTTTGTGGTGATAATCAAGCTTATGCTCAAATAAATGTGTTAGTCTCTAAGGTGCCACAAGTACTCCTTTTCTTTTTGCGAATACACACTAACAGGGCTGCTACTCTGAAACCTGTCATTATGCAAAGCACTGAATTTAGCCGTATGGAGTGGAAATCTATCAACTTCATGAAAAAACTCGTACAGATACAGACAGACATCATCTTCCTTTCCAAATGCAAACAGATGGACATCATACCAAAAGGAGTGAAGGTAAAAAATCCATTACAATCTACATAACACACAGACTTTGCTGACAACTTGTGCCACACACTCTCAAAGAAACTGCGGAACCACCTGATCAACATCCTCTACAGCAAACAGGGAAAGATTAAGAATGAGCTCTCAAAACTGGATACTCTCATAAAAAAACAACCTTCCTCGTGGCTGGACTTTACAAAAACTAGACAAGCCATTTACAACATACACTTTGCTTCTCTACAAAAGAAAAAGGACACTAAACTATCTAAACTATTACATGCCACAAGGGGCCACAACAGTGGTTCCCTTAACCCACCCAGCAATATTGTTAATCTATCCAACTATACTCTTAGCCCAGCAGAAGAATCTGTTTTATCTCGGGGCCTCTCCTTTTGCCCCTCCACCCCCACGAACATGATACAGTTCTGTGGTGACCTAGAATCCTATTTTCGACGTCTCCAACTCAAGGAATATTTCCAACACACCTCTGAACAACATACTAACCCACAGAGGCCTTCCTACCAAAACTACAAAAAGAAGGATTCTGGGTGGACTCCTCCAAAGGTCAAAACAACAGACTGGACTTCTACATAAAGTGCTTCCGCCGACATGCACAGGCTGAAATTGTGGAAAAGCAACATCACTTGTCCCATAACCTCAGCCGTGCAGAACACAATACCATCCACAGCCTCAGAAACAACTCTGACGTCATAATCAAAAAGGCTGACAAAGAAGGTGCTGTCGTCATCATGAATAGGTCGGAATATGAACAAGAAGCTACTAGGCAGCTCTCCAACACCACTTTCTACAAGCCATTACCCTCTGATCCCACTGAGGGTTACCAAAAGAAACTACACCATTTGCTCAAGAAACTCCCTGAAAAAGCACAAGAATAAATCCACACAGACACACCCCTGGAACCCCGACCTGGAATATTCTATCTGCTAACCAAGATCCATAAACCTGGAAATCCTGGACGCCCCATCATCTCAGGCATTGGCACCCTGACAGCAGGATTGTCTGGCTATGTAGACTCCCTCCTCAGGCCCTTCGTTACCAGCACTCCCAGCTATCTTCGAGACACCACTGACTTCCTGAGGAAACTACAGTCCATCGGTGATCTTCCTAAAAACACCATCCTGGCCACTATGGATGTAGAAGCCCTCTACACCAACATTCCACACAAAGATGGACTACAAGCCATCAGGAACAGTATCCCCGATAATGTCACGGCTAACCTGGTGGCTGAATTTTGTGACTTTGTCCTCACCCATAACTATTTCACATTTGGGGACAATGTATACTTTCAAATCAGCGGCTCTGCGATGGGTACCCACCCATCAGTATGCCAACATTTTTATGGCTGACTTAGAACAACGCTTCCTCAGCTTTCGTCCCCTAATGCCCCTACTCTACTTGTGCTACGTTGATGACATCTTCATCATCTGGACCCATGGAAAAGAAGCCCTTGAGGAATTCCACCGTGATTTCAACAATTTCCATCCCACCATCAACCTCAGCCTGGACCACACAAGAGATCCACTTCCTGGACACTACGGTGCTCATAAGTGATGGTCACATAAACAGCACCCTATATTGGAAACCTACTGACTGCTATTCCTACCTACATGCCTCCAGCTTTCACCCAGATCACACCACACGATCCGTTGTCTACAGCCAAGCTCTACGATACAACCGTATTTGCTCCAACCCCTCAGACAGAGACAAATACCTACAAGATCTCTATCAAGCATTTTTACAACTACAATACCCACCTGCTGAAGTGAAGAAACAGATTGACAGAGCCAGAAGAGTACCCAGAAGTCACCTACTACATGACAGGCCCAACAAAGAAAATAACAGAACGCCACTAGCCATCACCTTCAGCCCCCAACTACAACCTCTCCAATGCATCATCAAGGATCTACAACCTATCCTGAAGGACAACCCATCACTCTCACAGATCTTGGGAGAGAGGCCAGTCCTTGCTTACAGACAGCCCCCCAACCTGAAGCAAATACTCACCAGCAACCACACACCACACAACAGAACCACTAACCCAGGAACCTATCCTTGCAACAAAGCCTGTTGCCAACTGTGTCCACATATCTATTCAGGGGACACCATCATAGGGCCTAATCACATCAGCCACACTATCAGAGGCTCGTTCACCTGCACATCTACCAATTTGATATGTGCCAGCAATGCCCCTCTGTCATGTACATTGGTCAAACTGGACAGTCTCTACGTAAAAGAATAAATGGACACAAATCAGACGTCAAGAATTATAACATTCAAAAACCAGTCAGAGAACACTTCAATCTCTCTGGTCACTCGATTACAGACCTAAGAGTGGCTATTCTTCAACAAAAAAACTTCAAAAACAGACTCCAACGAGAGACTGCTGAATTGGAATCAATTTGCAAACTGGATACAATTAACTTAGGCTTGAATGGAGAGACCGGGAGTGGATGGGTCATTACACAAAGTAAAACTATTTCCCCATGTTATTCCCTGCCCCCTACCCCCCACTATTCCTCAGACGTTCTTGTCAACTGCTGGAAATGGCCCACCTTGATTATCACCACAAAAGGTTTTCTTCCTCCCGCCCCACCTCCTGCTGGTAATAGCTTATCTTAAGTGATCACTCTCCTTACAGTGTGTATGATAAAACCCATTGTTTCATGTTCTCTGTGTGTGTATATAAATCTCCCCACTGTATTTTCCACTGAATGCATCTGATGAAATGAGCTGTAGCTCACGAAACCTTATGCTCAAATAAATTTGTTAGTTTCTTGGGTGCCACAAGTCCTCCTTTTCTTTTTGCGAATACAGACTAACACGGCTGCTACTCTGAAACCTGTCATACTGCAAGTGCAAAAATCCAGGTGCAAATTTTGTATGTGTAAGTCACCCTTTATTTGGATTTAGTCTAACTGCTGTAAATCCCTCCATTCACATTGCTCTCCCATCAACTTACCTTATGCTTCTCACGTTCAGGTGGAGTACCAGAGATTGACCGGGAGAGCGATCTGCCGTCGATTTAGCAGGTCTTCACTAGACCCATTAAATCAACCCCCATTGCATCGATCGCCGCAGCATCAATCCCCGGAAAGTGTAGACATGGCCTTAGTATAAGTACATCTTCAACTAGTATAAGCTGCCATGGTATGTAATCATGATTCCCTTTCTGATTCGGGTGTATGCTGTGATGGAATAGGAGCGGCCCTGTGATAATTTATGAAAACTATATTTTGGCCTGGTTTGGGGATGTTTAATGTTTGAATGTTAGTTTAGCTCAATAGGAGGGTGTCTGGAAAAAGAAGCAAGGAGGGAAATGAATGGCTCAAAATAGACATCTCTTGGCAAACACTTATGAGTTGTAAAGGTACAATGCCAGATCTATTAGCTTTGCTGGTTTTACCTATGTCACCAGCCAACCTACAAGAGAGGATTTGGATCAGAAAAGGAAAAGGTCCAAGAATGCTGAAGAAAAAAGAACTATAGCAGGGTTTAAAGAAGCAGTGAACCAGACAGAGACACAGGGACCCATTGGAAATGCCTAGGCCTGCATATGTCACCATCACTGGTAGAACAGATAACAGAAGACTTTTGGTTTTTAATCCTTTTCCTCTAAAAGCTTTGTTCCTAATGCTAAAATAAACAGCGCCTTGGTTTTTAAAAAATGACTTGGTTACCAAATACCTCTGGTCACAGACACCCAAAGGGAATAAGAGCAGGTACCCAGACTCAGACAGACCTATGGAGTACAAATGATTAATACACTGCGTACTGTAGGCCAATGCCCAGCCTGAGCATGAGAGAACTAATACATTCTAGGTTAGGTAGAAACTCAAGGCCTGAAATTTGAAGGGTGCACTCAGAGAAAGGTAACAGAAGTGCAGCTAACTTTTCCACTCAGGTTTCTTGGTAAGGCCTCAGTTTAATACATTAGCTTTTATGACAAATTTTGGAGCACCCTTAGTCGCCAGGTTAACAGACCGGATTCTGCTATTCTCAGTGCCACAGACAGTCTGAGTGGGATTTTCAAACATGCTGCATGGGAGTCCTGACATTGACTTCAACGGGAAAAGAGAAGGGCCAGTGATGACTATGTCTGAAGATCCCAGCCTCAAACGAGGCATTTTAAAATCAAGGATAGTAGCATTTTCATTATCAATGCATACAGCAAACAAGAGATCAGCCAAAAACTAGGAAGTAGGGTAAATAATTCCTAAAGAAAAACAGGAAAAGTTGCAGTGCAATGGCAAACAATGTGCAAAATTGCTCCTTTGAGACTGCGCTGGTTTGTTCTGAAAGCACTGAGCTATTCTAGCCAGTTGGTGTGTGACACTATTAGAAAAAAAACCACTACTGATTAGCCACTGGGAGCCCTGAATGTTGATCCTTGTTCGGATAGGCATCTGAACATTTAGATACTTTTCTGAAGGCAGTCCACGGACTCTTGATATCAGGCGCTCACGAGAGCTGCAGCACAGCTTGATTTTTTGGCTGAACTTTATATACAGCCATTCTCCCTGTACCTCAATCTTTCCTCTTCCAGTCATGGTCAAAGCCAAGGAACAAAGAGATGCAAAGTTGATGGAACTTTTTCAAAGCACCAGGATATGGGTCCATTAAGAATGTCGTGTGAAATGTCGGATCAGTTCTTATTACAACTTAACTATTACACCCATCTCTAGTTCATGTAATAATTGTAACATATCCACAGCCTCACAAGGCACCTTAGTTGTCGCTATGTCACACATGGTGCCTACTCAGAACATTGTGGCGACTGTGGAGATCAAATAAACATCCTCCAAAAGCACTGACCTCTACAGTTTCAGCTAACTGAAGACTGTTAGCAGTATGGGATCTACGGTGAGCAGTTCTGTTCTCCTCCAGTAGAAGGCACTGGAGCACATACATACTAGACATCCAATTCACTATATTTTAAATGTTCTAAACATTCCAAGGCTTCTAAGTGCAAATGGTTCTCAACCAAACCCTGAGATTCAGCCACCCCTGAACTTTAATGGGCTCAAAACCCAGATTTCAATTTCACAATTATCACCTTTAGCTATAATGGGCTAAGGCAGAGCTCCACATATGACTACCCCGATCTGGATTGGAGATCTAGATCTCGGTCTGAATTTTACATCTATGGCCATCTACAGATCAAACTACACTGTACACAAAGCATTCCAAGGAGCTGAAATAATAAATTAGCAACGAGTTTCTCCATTTCTCCATTTTTTTGCACACCAAGTTAAGGAAGTGGTATGGAAACACATTTTAATAATAGTTTTCCCTCCCCCACCTCCTTTCTGCTTTGACAGAACCATTGCACAGATCCATGAAATCACAGGAGATGCAAATCCTTTATCCGCAGTTTGCAGTTGTTGACATGCAAGACCCTTAATAAGTAAATAAATCAGGGTGAGTATTTTTTTTATGCCAAAACAGCATTTCTTGGCAGATAAACAGCAACAATGTCGTTTATGCAATAACCCAAATAATTAGGTTCCTCAGCTGGGATATCCTTTGTTTAGCTCAAGTTTAGCTCAGGAAAAGAGAGGATGGTTGGTTATGAGATGGAGGAAAGACAGTGACATGGCTGAGAACGAAACCTGACTTTAAGTCATCTGCCATTTTTGAAAATGATGTCTCTTGAACTTGAATTAATGTCAGGCCAGATGATGAAGTGAAGAATGAGCGAGAAAGAGAGAGAGAGAGAGAGATTCTCCGAAGGCTTAAGAAAGAAACATTAGCAAAAGAACCATACACAAACCATCTTGTTCTCAAAGTCTGCTTTTTGCCAACAAAATAAAAAGACCCTGATCCCTAGAAATGTTCCTGTCTGCTGGCTCCCAGAGATAAGGAAGTGATATTTCACAGTCTGACACTAATCATATTTGGGTATATTAAGCAAGGATGGTCCAGGGGCTTTTTTGCAGCATACATATTCTGAGTTGAAAGCAAGAGCTCGTTACTGTTCTTTAAAAATCCTCTTAACTCAGAAACATGAGACAAAGGGGGAAGAGAAGAAAGAAAGGGAGGGAGGGGAGGAGAGAGAAGTGTCATTATCTTCATTTTGTTCTCTCCATCTAGGCTTGTCAATGACATCTGCTGGAATATTTTATAAACAAAAAGAAAACCCTTCCCCCATCCTCCTATGAAAATAGAGCAGGAGATTCACTAATAAAATATTATGTGTTTGTGATTTATGTCTCCCAGGTCAGACTCTCTCTAAAAGGAATAAAACTCAATTGACCAGATTCTCAGTTGAAATCAAGGGAGTTATGCCGGTTTATGCCAGCTGTGGATCTGTTCTCATTTGTGTAAGGCAGGAGTCTGTTGTCCTGGAGGTGATGTTCACCCCACTGCACTGCAGTCACTGCCTGGCTCAGTGTGACTGTCCTGAGATTCTGTTTCCAGTTTGCTGCACAGGTGTTGGAAGGAAAAATCTTTCCGCTACAGCTGGAAACAGAGGGCCCTGTCTTTTAAAGGGACTTGGAGCCTGCAACAGACACAAAGGCTGAGTGGGGAAACTGCACGTCTTGAGAGCAGAGAAAGGAGACAGCACTTTCCAACATAGAAAGAATGGAGCTCTGTTGCATTATAAAGCCAGTTCTCCCAAGCCCAGTGGGTCCCCCTTTCGGGGGGTACTTTACTCCATCTCTGATACTGCTAACCAGATAGAAAACACACAAGAAAACCCATTCAGTTAACTCATACCAGGTGTTTCTTTGGGGTGAACCTCCAAGTGCTTTATTAAATGTGACCCGAGTTCAGAAAATCATCCCTATTCAACAGGGCATTCTACAGCATGCTGGCCGCCCTTCCCACAGCCCCCATTGGCCTGGAGCGGCGAACCGCGGCCAGTGGGAGCTGCGATCGGCCAAACTTGCGGACACGGCAGGTAAACAAACCGGTCCAGAGCGCCAGGGGCTTTCCCTGAACAAGCGGCAGACCGGCTTTGAGAACCACTGTTCTACAGTATGTTCTTAAAGTTAAGCATGTTCTGAAATGCTTTGCTGAACTAAGGGCCTGTATGCAGGAGGCCCAATGCTGTGTGGGTGAATTATTGCCTGTATGGAGCTTGATACTGCTTTGGCTTCAAAAGGTTTCTTGAAAAGCTAGGGCCTGATTCAGATAGCAGTTACACTGGTGTAAATTTGAAGTGGCTCCACTGAAGCGAATGCAGTTACTCTGGGCATATACTGGTTTAACTGAGAAGAGACTACAGCCACAATACTGCCTCACTGGGAGCAACCCAGACAGGCAGTTTCAAATCCCACGGACTAGCAAACTGATAACTATCAAAACTGTAATAAAAATCCTGCTTGCTTCCGATCAGCTCTTAGAAGAATGCAGAGAGACAAAGCATCACCCTTCGCGGTTCCCTCACACATTTTGCAAGGCTAGAGCATGACAACAGAGGCATCAGAATGTGTGTCACTTTATTGCAACGTTAAAATGTTTTAAATAAAGTGCCTTCTAGTGGCTGTTTTTGATCACTGTGACTACAGATTCGCTTTGCATTGTGGGTATCATTCTTATCTGATAAACTGCACCAGGACCTTGTTTAACAGCAGTAAATCTCAGTATTTGAAACATTTCTCCTCTGTACCCACCTAGATCTCTCTTATTTTATACCATATGCTACAACAAATAGTATTTTCCCCTAAAAAGGGTGGAGGAGAAGTATAGGATCAAATCCAGATCACTTTACTTATGTAAGCAGCTGCAATTACTCATGAGTAAATCCTACTAAAGTAAATTCAGCATAACTTGATGAATAAGCGGCCACCTCACTAGTCATATGGCTCCAGAGTAGGTAACCTTAGAGATGTGGGACCCATGCTGCTATATGCAACTAGTATATGCTGTGACAAAGCTCTGTCCTTGCCTCCATGGGTCCCGCATTTCCTGGTGGATTTTGCTAGCCTCAGAGGCTCACTGTGACCCTCCACGTAACCCTTCTCTCTCTAGAGACAAAGGTCACAGTCTACTGAGCCATTTTCATCATAAGCCAGCGAGGGAGGTGAGGAGAAGTTATCCTTCCTTGCACAGTCTCTGTTGTCTCCCAGTCTCAGTGATTAATCAGGGGGCAAAGGTGTGGGGGGAGAGAGCCCAGGCCCACCCTCTACTCTGGGCTCCAGCCCAGGGACCCTAATAGTATCAGCTATGGTAGCTGACCTTTTAGAAACAGGACATGTACAATTCCCTGGGCTACTTCCCCCACAGCAGCCCTCACTTCCTCAAGCTCCACTTCACCCTTACCTCAGGGCCTCCTTCCTTGTGCCTGATATGGTGTGTACTACTCAGCCTCTCCAACAGCACAACTTCCTCCCACAGCTCCTGACATGCACACCCACCTGACTGTTAACTAGTTTCAGCCAGCCCCTGATTGGCTTCAGGTGTCCCAATCAACCTAGCCTTCTCCCTGCCTTCTGGAAAGTTCTTAATTGGCCCCAGGTGTCTTAATTGACCTGGAGCAGCTGCTATTTCACTTATCCTGGTACCTGGATTTGTTTAGCCTGGAGCTAATATATCTATCTCCCACTACTTTTCTATAGACATCTGGCCTTGCCCCATCACAATGTGCAGAGTTGAGAGGGTGGGAATTTGTCACAGGACAATTTTTTCCCTTTGGAAAATGTGGTTTCAACAAAAATTTTCAATATTCTGATCAGGTAAATTGAAATGAAATGTCACTTTGACAAGTTCAACTAGTTTGGTTGGCTGTTTTTTTATTGAAAACATTGCAATTTTCCATTTTGACATTTTCAATTCAAAACATTTTGGAATTTTCCATTTTGCAAAAATTGTCTGCATGTCGACGTTTTGTTCTGCTTCAGAATGGAA
The DNA here is from genome assembly GCF_009764565.3 of Dermochelys coriacea. Lineage (NCBI taxonomy): Eukaryota > Metazoa > Chordata > Testudines > Dermochelyidae > Dermochelys > Dermochelys coriacea. The sequence continues at coordinate 20,813,596 of NC_050081.1, read as the reverse complement.
GATAATTTTGAGATTTGCCATGAAAGGAGGATTCCATTTTTCAAACAGCTTTAGTGCATAGTTGTTATTCGGTGGATCACACAGGACATTATGTTCCATTATCTTTAATGTCTGAACTGAACTCATGTAGCCTAACTCTGCCCTTGAAGGCATGTACAGGGATCCCATTGTCCCAGAAGGACTGGTGCACAAAGGGCTGACTCTTATCCGTACACCCACTGAAGATTTTATGAATGGAGAAATAAAGAGTGGCACACGTCTTCTCCAGATTGTCATTCAGGAGTTGGGGTGTGCCAGTTATTGACAGTTGTCAAGGATAGTATAACTTGAAGAGGTAGTGTAGTCTAATGGATAGCGCACCCATGTGGGGTTCAAGAAACCCGTTTTGTCTCTGACCTCTTCTCTGAACCTGGATAAGTCATGTCACCACTGTTTCCATCCCGTACTTCATTGGAGGCAGTGTTCCATAATGGTTAGAGCACTGGACTGTGACCTAGGAGATGTGGGTTCTATTTCTCATTTAGCCAGCAGACTGCTGGGTGACCTTGAGCCTCTCTGTGCCTCAGTTTTCCTATCTGTAAAGTAGGGATAAAGATACTGACCTTCTTAGTAAAGCGCTTTGAGATCTAGAGATGAAACATGGTATACAATAGTTAGGGATTATTAATTAAATTCTAAATACCTGGAGGTAGGAGCCATCTCTCCTTATGTGTATGTACAGCACCTAGCACAGCAGAGCCTCTAGTTGCCCCTGTATTACCATAATAAGTGGTATTACAATGTAATCCCATGGATAGCATCAGAAATTATTTGCTGAGCAATAGAAGAGGAGGATGTGAAAGCTGAAGAAGACTGTGAAATCCTTGTGTTTGAAGTCAGACTGGCACAGCCATTGGGAGGCTTCATGCCACCCTCCCAGTGACTGGGAGGGGAACCCAGGCCCACCCTCTACACTGGTTTCCAGTTCAGCGACCCTAAGATGAGCAACCAAGGTCTGCTCCATCAGACTCCTTGCCACTGCCTCCCTGGACTCCTTCCCACCACAGGCCTTTTCCTCCAGCCCCTTCCTGGGCTCTTTGTGATGATCAGCACTTCCCAGAGTTCTCCCCAGACTCACAGTTTGCATCTGCTCAGTGGAAATGGAGTCAGAGGGCCCATGTTCCCTAGAGGGACTGTTACTGCCCCGAGATGAGTGGAACAGGAAACGGGGCGAGTTAGGCTTGAAGCAACTCATCCAGACAGACGGAGCAGTGCACAGGGCTTAATAAAGTTTCACTTAACCTGCATATTCATCTTCGCTCTTTGTGAATGAAACAGGGCTCCTGCTTGTGTGTCAAGGTCAGCCACAGGACCATGCTCCAGTCCTGGGTCTCCCAGCGTCCCCACTTTCTACTGCCCAGAAAGCAGGTGCAGAGCTCTTCCCTCTCTGACTACACCCCTCAGACTCCAGTACCAAACATCCCTTAGGCTTTACCCTCATTGCTTCTTGGGCTTCACTGCCTCAGCTTTCTCCTGCCTCAGGACAACCTGCCTTTAGCCCTCGGGATCATTGCACCCAAGCTTCCTCCTGACTCAGGACTGCTCCAACTTCAGGCTTTGCAAGCCTTTCTCAGCTTTAATCCAAAAGAGGACACACCCAGCTACCTCTCACCTGGGTCTTGTCCCTTTCCACTGCCCTGAGCTTCTTAGACTCAGCTCCTCCCCAGCTCGGTTTGGTCACTAATTATGGCTAACATCCCTCTAAATGCCCCCAATGACCTAACTGAGCTCAGGTTCCTGTTAACCTGTGTGGTGTGGGTTGTATACACTCCACCACAACTTAATAATAACAACAGTCTATATAACAGATCTAGCCTCCTCACCGGACAGTCACACTGCCCAGTACTCTGAAGGCTGCAGGAGACAACTTTCTTGGTAAGATAAGAGTGCTTGCAGACTGGTAAATTCTGTTTAGTAAGTTCTGTTTAGCTGATGAGATAGGGTCACCTCTCTTACAGTAATGCAACACACTCAGGACTGTCTCACATTGTGGCATGCCATAAGGCTATCTGTACAGCCTTTGTCTAATCCCAGAGAGATGTGAGACTTCTGTTCCCTTTACAGCTTGAAATTCAATTCTTTAAACAGCCTGAAAATAGCCATCAGCATCCTGCTCAAGCAAAATCAGCTCTGTTCCCCAACCCCAGCACAGTTCTTTGCATATCAGTGACTCCAGCAGCAGGCACTGCAGTGATCATGTTGTGCCCTTGTTATGCCTCGTGAATATCTTCTGAGCTCCTTTACAATTCGACTCATCAACTAGAAAATCAGTGTTGCTGACACCCCTGCTTTACAGCTACTTAGAATGTGAGGAATGAGATTAAAGGGGATTATGTGATTCTTGCAATGAGGTTTGATAACAGGCAGGCATTGCCTCAACATGTTCTCCACTTTGTTTGAATAGTTATTATGCACACTCTTCCCCCCCTCCCCCCACTTCTTTGAAAGTGCAGGTCTTTAGGGATGAGCCACATACCATGCAATTAGGATTTTACATTTCACTTATTGTTTGCATAATTTGAGATGGTCCCTTGAATGTTTACTGGTAACTGACTTTTTTTGCATTCTTTGTTTAGGGCTAGATTGTGTCTGCAACTGCACATCCACATGGGGAAAGAATGACTATATTTAAACCCTGAATGGGCTAGCTGGGCTTAGATCTGGGTGCATAGGAGAAAGCAGGACTGGATCTGGATCTAAACTTCCCCAGAGTTCAGAGGAGGGAAAAATTTCCAATTTAGGAATTTCATTGGGCCCATTATAGAGATACTGGTACAGTCCCTCCTTCCCCACACACAAACACACCAAAGTCCAGATGCACATGTCATCAACATCCAAAAGAATTTGAATCCAGGGTCTTATCTCCCCAATGAAGTCTTGTGATTTTGCTACAGCATTTAGCTGTCTTGCAGCAGAACCCTTATGAACTGATTAATTATATCCAATTACAACAAAGACATGCATTTACTTTTATAAGATGCCAAATAAATGCAGCTGTTCAGGGAGCTGTTGTGGTGGTTGTTACTTGAGAGGAGTCTCAAGAAAAATGGAGCGATCCGCCTACTCACAGATCACAAGGATGTGTGTGTTTCTCAAACTATCCCATACCAGAAAACAGCAAGATCGCATGCATGCCAGATGCAAACATGCAAGGATCAGACATTAAATTCTCCAAAGTCTTCTTAACTAGGCATGATCCCAGCATTAACTGATCATTGTCTCACTCCTGCTGTTTTACTGAAATAGATTCTTGGCATAGCACTCGGGACCAGTTTTGTTACATTTCACTGGAAACACTCCCCACACTCCCAATGGCAGCGCATCCAGGAGACACACTGATGCGGTGAATATACTGGTAGCCTGGTACAGTGATGTCATTCCTCCAGGCAGTGTTTCTAAGGGCGATACAGGGTTCAACAGGACAAGTGCAGAGTCCTGCACTTAGGACAGAAGAATCCCCTGCACTGCTACAGGCTGGGGACCAACTGGCTAAGCGGCAGTTCTGCAGAAAAGGACCTGGGGATGACAGTGCACAAGAAGCTGGATATGAGTCAACAGTGTTCCCTTGTTGCCAATAAGGCTAACGGCATATTGGGCTGCATTAGTAGGAGCATTGCCAGCAGATCGCGGGAAGTGATTATTCCCCTCTATTCAGCACTGGTGAGGCAACATCTGGAATATTGCATCCAGTTTTGAGCCCCCCACTAAAGAAAGAATATGGACAAATTGGAGAGAGTCCAACAGAGGGCAACGAAAATTATTAGGGGGCTGGGGCACATGAGTTATGAGGAGAGGCTAAAGGAACTGAGTTTGTTTAGTCTGCAGAAGAGAATAGTGAGGGGGGATTTGATATCAGCCTTCAACTACCTGAAGGGGGATTCCAAAGGGGATGGAGCTAGGCTGTTCTCAATGGTGGCAGATGACAGAACAAGAAGCAATGGTCTCACATTGCAGTGGGGGAGGTCTAGGTTGGATATCACAAAAAACTAATTCAGTAGGAGAGTGGTGAAGCACTGCAATGGGTTACCTCGGGCGGTGGTGAAATCTCCATCCTTAGAGGTTTTTAAGGCCCAGCTTGCTAAAGCCTTGACTGGGATGGTTTAGTTGGGGGTTGGTCCTGCTTTGAGCAGGGGGTTGGACTAGATGACCTCCTGAGGTCTCTTCCCACCCTAATCTTCTATGATTCTATACCAGAGAAAACAGCAGCGTTGGCTGAAATGTACCTGGTGAGTATTTTGGGGATACCTGTAGATTGTTACATTGGTTGAGTGATCTGCATACATCCCTAATTCTTATCTTCACCACACTAAAATATCAAACCAGCCTGCAATCTTTTCCCCCCAGGAATGTTTAAAAGGCTCAATCCTTGTAATGGATAGATCAACTCAATCACATGTAATTTAATTCATATTTAATCTTCAGATAATGACTGTAGGTTCTTTCGAATTCTCAGTCCCACTCCAATTTTTCCCACTTAAATTGCTGTGGTTTTCAGTTGAGGCTCTTCACAGTAGATTAGTTACGGCTTTATTAAAGCCCAAGTTAATATCTTTATTTGCTGAAGGAGGCTGCTGTGGTTGTTGGTTTTCCTTTTTCCCCTTGTCTTTCTTCTGAAGAACCATATCTGCACAATTAGTGACTCAGCAATCACAAACAGCTGGCCATCTCTGACACGTTGTTGAGCCACAAATAGTTAACATAGGAATATGAGAATTGCCATCCCATATCAGAGCCATAGTCCATCTAATTCGGTATCCTGTCTCAGACAGCAGCCAGGTGCTTTCTAATAGGACCTGTCATAAATGTTCTGTCAAAACTGTTTTTGTGACAGAAAATTGGGTTTTTGATTAAAAGAAAATTTTTGCAAAAAGTGTCTGCTTTCCACAGGAAATTTTGACTTTTCATTGGAAAAAACAAAAGTCCCCATACTGAAAAATTTTCAGTCAAAAACATTCAGTTTTAATACAAATACAAATTTGTTTTCTTTTTTTGCGTGAAAAGTCAAAACTTTTCACAGAAAATGTCAATGAAAACTAATTTTTTTAATATGCATCAAAATTTTCCACAGAAAAAGCCTCCATTTTCCACCCAGATCTATTGCAGAGAACCATGCAAGATTCCCCAAAATGGACAATTGGGGAAGTTTCTTCCAAACCACACCTGGACTGAAGAATGAGGACTTAAATATTTAATATCCTTTCAAAGGTAACTGTGGATGCTCCTAGCCACACAATGGTCTAATATTTTGGATCCTGTTAAGCTCTTGGACTCCGTGATATTTTGTGTCAATGAGTTCCACAAGCAAATTATTAATTGTGTAAAAAGTATTTTCTGTTATCAGTTTTAAATTGGTCCAAACAGAGCTAAAGTTTGATGGACAGGCATTGTGCTGACCCCTCTGCACACTGTGAATGTCACCCTACATCATTAACAGCCAGCGCAGCAAAATCCAGCAGGGACGTACCAATCCAGCTTCACTCCTGCTGTCTCTTAGGTCTCACCACTAATGTGTCATGGAGTTAGTTGGCAATTTGGCAGATGAGGCATGAGACACAAGAGAACCCAGCTACACCTCCCATAGCTGCATTGGTTCTGCGGGGATGGCAGGGTTGAAAGATAGCTTTGTCAGCAAGATAACGGGCAGGTTTTGAAGACACACAGGACATGGAGATGGATAAAATAATGCCATTTTTAAAGCCACTTTTCTAGCCATTGCTGCATTTTAAGCAGAGCCACAGTAAACAAGAACCAACCAATGAGCCAAACAAATTAAACGAATGGATCTGGGTTGGGATTTTCCAAGGCATCTACGGGAGTTAGAGCCCAGAGCCTCAAAAATATTTAGGCTCCTAACTTCCACAGTGGAAGATCTTTGAAGATCTCAGCCTAGGTGCCCATCTCATACTGAAATTAAACCCTCCTGGATGCCAGCCTTTTGACATGGGCATATTATTCCATACATGTCCATTGTGGGGTTTCTTCTACCTTCCCCTGAAGCGTCTAGAACTGACTGTTGGAAACCAGATACCAGATTAGATGGTCCACTGGTCTGATCTGCAATGCTAATTCTGATAGTCCTCCTTCTTCCACAGGGCCTGAAAATTCTCCCAGCTGCAATGGGGCAGCTGCTGCTGAACATGCAGTTCTGAGCATGGCAAAATGCATAGATCAGGTCCAGGGATAGATCCGGTGGACCAGAGGCCAGAACTGTGGCTGTGCTACAAATACATGCCACTAGGGACACACTTCCACCTGTGCAGACCTCCTCCCTCCAAGCCCCATCTTCCATCTACAACCTTCTGCAGTCTTCTCCGCATTAGATTCCTTCCCCCACCCCCAAAAATACAAATGCACGGGCCGTTTCCAAGCCAGACCAGAGCGTTGGTGATTTGCCCTGGCTGAGGGCAAAGAAATGTCTGAGCTGCTGCAGGACAAATAGAGAGTCTCTCTGCTCTTGTACAAAGTCTGCACCGGGTCAGGAGAAAGCATTAGAGGAAACAGGCTGGATGTGGAGCTTTGCACCTGTTTGGCTGGAGCTTCGCTGCGCTCTTGAAGGCACAGAAGGAAAAGGGTTTGTGTATGGCCGTTAGCAGAGTGCTAGAAAGCTGAGATTGGCAGACACTGCAAAGCAGGGGCTCTGCCAACAGAAAAGGAATGGATTGTGTCTCTGACACTGCTTGCCTGCTATGAAAACCAGTTCAGAGGAACTTCAGAATAATGAGGGCAAGTTTGTGAACATTCGGGGGCCATTACAGACACACATTAACAGCTAACCCACCACTTCTCTTGTAGTGTTTTCAGCTCTCTCCCTGGTCACTCTATTTCTTTTTTTCTCACAATCCTGCACAAACAGACCATACGTTTCCCAAAATTTACCTTGCATCCTACTGGATTCACCTCTCTCGTTTAGGATATTGAATTGTTATTTTACTCCAGTCTCCACTATTATAAAAGATGAGGATTTTTTTGGTGTTTGAAAAAAAAATCAGTGAAATGAACCATTATTTTCAAAGTCCCACGGAAGCTTTCAGTGCTCACTCACAGAATTCCTAGAGGGATCTTTTGGCTTCTCTCCCCTCTGATCATACATAAGAGCCTAGCGATTAAATCAGGATGCTAAATTGGGTCAAATTCTGGTCTCATTTACACTGGAGTGAACCACAACTAACTCCACTGATGTCAGTGAGACCGGCAAATGGCCCATTCATTTTAGAAGCTGCCAGCAGCGCACTGTGAGATATCCTACCACAGAAACACCATATTTTTTGTGAGGTAGCAAAAGTCCCACTGCCAGCCAGTGAAATGGGGAAACTGAGGGAACAGCGAGGTGAAGTGACTTGCCCAGTGAGGCAACTGCAGATCTTGGAATAGAACCCACACGTTATGGTGCCAAGGCCTATGCTTTAACCACTAGTCCCTCCTTCAACCTCCAACATTTACTTAGATGAGTACAAGAATAGCTCAGAGCTACTTAGAGCAGATGTTCTTTATTTTATTTATTTATTTTACCCTGTTGGTAAAAAGTTACCCAGACAGCTAAGTAGTCTCTATGCCAACTGGCTGAGTTGACTTACACCACAATCCCAACAACGAGTGGCTGGTTCAGGCCTGTCTTACAATCAGTTTCCCTGTGTGTATAATAGGGAGGGACTGCTCCACCAGGGGCTGTGATCATCATAGAGTTGCCAACCCTTTGGGATTGTCCTGGAGTCTCAAGGAAATTAAAGATCAATCTCTAATTAAAGATTATATCAGATAATGAATCCTCCAGGAACATGTCCAATCAAAACTGGCAACCCTAATCATCAGTGGGCCAGATTCTCTCCAGAAGGGGCCAGCTGCCCTGTCATAAATATAAAGGGAAGGCTAACTACCTTTAAATCCCTCCTAGCCAGAGGAAAAACCCTTTCACCTGTAAAGGGTTAAGAAACTAAAGATAACCTTGCTGGCACCTGACCAAAATGACCAATGAGGAGACAAGATGCTTTCAAAGCTGGAGGGGGAGGGGGGGAAACAAAGGGTTCTCTCTGTCTTTGTGTGGCTTTTGCTGGGACCAGAGCGGGAATGCAGGTCAGAACTCCTGTAAAGGGTTAATAAGCAATCTAGTTAGATATGCGTTAGATTCTGTTTTGTTTAAATGGATGATAAAATAAAGCTGTGCTGAATGGAATGTATATTCCTGTTTTCGTGTCTTTTTGTAACTTAAGGTTTTGCCTAGAGGGATTCTCTATGTTTTGAATCTGATTATCCTGTAAGGTATTTATCATCCTGATTTTACAGAGGTGATCTTTTACTTCAATTAAAATTCTTCTTTTAAGAACCTGATTGCTTTTTCCTTGTTCTTAAGATCCAAGGGTTTGGGTCTGTGTTCACCTATGCAAATTGGTGAGGATTTTTATCAAGCCTTCCCCAGGAAAGGGGGTGTAGGGCTTGGGGGGATTGTGGGGGGACAGATGTTTCCAAGTGGGCCCTTTCCCCAAATCAAATCAAGCTGGGGATTTGCTAAGACAGGGACCCATCCTGCTCCTGTTGCTGTCAGTGGAAGCTTTGCCACTTTGATCTAAATGGGATCAGGATTGGGCCCTTTCTTAGTCCTCTCCTGTTTCCATGTCTACACTGCAATAAATTACCCACGACTGGACCATGTCAGCTGGCTCCGGCTGCAGGTTTATACAATTGCAATGTAGCCGCACAGCCCCAGCCCTAGCCAGCTGACACAGGCCAGTCGCAGGTGTTTTACTGCAGTGTAGACATAACCTTGGAAGCAGGCAGAGGACTAAGACATGCCCCGATAGACCCAGCCTTGTGAGTTATAGGATCAGCTGGCACATGCTTCTACTCAGCACTTATCTCACCCATCCCATAGGATTTTTGCCACATCATGTGCATGGTTCCCCAGTGGGATCTGCTGCTTGTTATTCCCACATTGAGTTCAAAGCCAGGCACCTAGGGGAAAACTCTCCTCCATTGTGGTGAAAAATCAGCAAAAGAGCTGGCATGGCTGCAGGGGAAACCCACCAACTGTGACTCTCAGATGGACACACCAGTCCCTGACACTGAACAGAATGAAGAGGGACAGACACCACTTCTGACTCTACTCTCCCAGCCTAATTCGGAGTGAAGACAGAGGGTTTGTCTACAGGACACGGTAATACACTCGTGTGTTATGTGAAGGGGCAAACAACACTTCCCTATTCACTTTCTCCACACCATTCACAACTTTATAGACCCCCTTTCGTCATCTCTTGTCTAAGTTGAACACTCCCAGTTTTATTCTGTCCTCGTATGGAAGCTGTTCCATCCCCCTAATCATTTTCATTACCCGTCTCGGTACCTTTTCCAATTCCAATATATCTTTTTGAAGATGGGGCTGCTAGACACTTCTTGCCTGTTGTATGATGCTATGCTTGGAGGAAAATTCTTCCCAGAACCCTTGCCAAAAAGCTCACTCTCCAAAGCATAGATTCGATTACCCTTTGGCATACCTGCAAATATTATTATTGGCCCCCAAGTTAAATCAGGCTCCTTTTAACTCCAGTCCCAGGGGCCTCACACCTTGTCCACACCTATTATGCTCCTGGCGCACTCTCTATCTGTTCCACAGTATTGGCAAAAACAGCAGTAAGCTGGTTAAACATCAGCCCTACCGATCTTGCACTGCCCCTTTAACTTTATGCCCTGGCTCTCCACTGTGAGCACCTCCAGCATGGCTATAAGAAGGGGAGGCCTTTGCTTCCCTATTCAGGCTGATGCTAACTTTGTGTTAGCTATTTAATCCATCCACATTATGTGACAAGAACTCTGCACACCAACAGCCAGCATGGCTGACCTACACGAAGTGGCTCACACGCAGAATCAATGCAGTCCAACTGCAGTATTTTGTCAGGCCCCAAGTCCTGAGACACGGAGCCCCTCAGAACTGTTGCATTATGCCTTTAGTACACATGTTCTCTGCCTCCGAGTCCACACACAATGTTAATCACAGCACTGGCCAGATCCCAGGATCTACCTCACTCCAGGAGAGCTTGACCCTCTCCTGCACTGTGTTTTTTAATTAACCTTGGAACAGCAAAGAAGGGTCTTTTTGCCAAATAGAGCCATATTTTACACAGACAGTGACAAGCTAATTCAGTTAATTCTTATGACACCTCTCTGCGAGATGAGGCTAAGGTTGGCTTGCTCCTCAATACACAGTGTTGGGCTGATTAAAAAATAATTACTACTTCGCCAAGGACAAGAACAAGAAGTTAATTAACAGAACGATGTGTAACCTTAATGAAATTAATTGGATTGTATTCACTCTGGCACTCTGCAGTCAAATCCCCACATTTGAATTTAAACCCATGTTGTCTCTTTCTTCTCAAACATTTGTGAAACCCGCCCTTCCCTTTGTCCATGGACTGGAATACGAACACTTTCACCAGCCTGGGGGGCGGGGAAAACTTGCCAAATTTTGGGGCTAATTTTTTCAAAGCAGCTCAAAACTTTTGGGCACCTAGCTCCCATAAATTTGGATGAACACTGGGCAGCCAAATAGTAATGATGATTTGCATTCCAGTAACACGAAAATGATTGTGCACAATGTTGCATAAACAAAGAAAGAGGCCCTCCCTGCCCCAAAAGGCTTCCATTCTAAATAGACAAACAGCAGGTGAGAAGGAGAGGCTCAACAAGAGGAAGTGAACACACAGTAGGTCAGCGGAAGAGCTGGGAATAGAGCCTATGCCGCCAGAGTCCTGTGCCTTATCCTCTAGACCACAATACCTCTTACACACGAGCTAGGGAGCTTCAAAATCTCCACCTTGGTGTCCCCCCAACCCTTTCCCCAGCCACATACAGTAGACTAGTGTATATAGAGGAAAGCAATTCACTGTAACAGGATCATATGCAAGCAGCCATCCCCATGCTGTGGACATTGAGCACTTATAAAACAGCATGCGCCATGCGGGGCACTTCTTATAAAAGGCCCACATTGTAGGTGGTGCAGGTAAGAGGACCTATACTGCATCACCCTTACTATATACAGTCTTATACCAAAGGATGATTGGCCTCCCCAGTTATGTAGGATACCCCATGCTCTGACAAATTCATGCATGATGCCCCTATGTTTCAAGAAGGACAGTTGAAAAATACCCAGAGAATGCTGGGAAATCCAGCAGAAAATCTACGTATATTACCTTGGCAAGGCAGATGACCTTTGTTTTGAACTGGCATGGTTAGGGAAGGATGCCACCCTGTCTCTCTTCTAATGGTCAGAACAAATAATGGGCCTGATCCTACAAACTGCTCAGCACCCTTTGGACTGTGCTGAGAGCCCTCGACTCCTCCTGAAGCCCGTGGGAGCCGAGATGTTCTGCACATCACAGCGGGTTCTCAGCACTTGGCAGATCCAGTGAGAGACGAATTCTTCTGTCTCTCTGACTGATGCTAGAAAGTGTAGTGACATGAGTATCCTGGGTGTTAGCTAGATGGTGCTAGAGCAGATCCACACTGGTGCATTTTGAGGGCAGAATGGGTTAATGTGAACGAAATTTGTGAATTTGGAGACCCAAATCCTCTGCATAGCCACAGGACAGCATAGGAAATGGCAGCACAGGAACACCACCACACACTTCAGAAGGAAACCTAGAGGGACACCCATAAAGGCCAGAGAAGAGTCCAGTCAGCTGAGTTGCCAATTAGTATCAATTGTGTGGGCACTTCTGGTGATGTGGGCATCTGCCAGTAAGGGCAGAGCTCCTCTGTGCAGCAAGCAGAACTTTCTCAGGGATTTGTCTGAGTGTGTGTACCAGTGACCGGGATGGGGTGGGGGGAGTCGTACCTAGTGGCTGGAGCAGAAGCCAGGTGTAGTAGCTGGAACAGGATTCGGTAGCCAGGAATCAGAACCCGGGGGCAGAAGTCAGGTGCCAGAGCCAAGGGTTAGAGCCAAGTCAGGAATCGGAGCTGAGGTTCAGGACCAGATTACTTGACATGGGACAAGGCAGTGATAAGGCTGGGGCAAGGCAAAAAGCTATAGCAACCATGGGTGGAACAATACAATCATCTGCAAACTGCTGCAGCTGCTCATCTTAAAAGCCGTCTGCTGACTCTCCAACCATCAGGCTCTGTAGCCAATCAGGCAGCCCTCTGTGAACCAGCTGCACTTGTTAGGTTGCCCGAGAGTGGCTCTGCTGCAGGCCTGATTGGTGACCTGGTGGAGTGAATTCCCCCAGCAGCTAAGGGACCATCCCAATTACAGCACCTTCCACTCCAAGTGCCAGGGGACTTTCTTTTCCCTTGCCTCCTTTAACATACACACGTAGCAACGTGTATATTTTATAAATAAAGTAAACCCTACCATAACTAAAGACACCACTGGGCCTAGTTTTCCCCCAGGGGAGAAGATGAGAGAACAAACACCACATGACAGCTGTTAGTCATGTCGCTTAATGTGCGACTGAAAGGTGCTCAGATACTAGGGTGATTAACATAGTCTAAGAACAGACCACACAACCTCATTGCACAGGGGCTGCTGAGCTGTAATAATGAGATTGTGCCAATGACAGTCCTTTTGCTAAAAGAAAAGGAGTACTTGTGGCACCTTAGAGACTAACAAATTTATTAGAGCATAAGCTTTCGTGAGCTACAGCTCACTTCTCGGATGCATTACTTTTGCAGTCCTTTGCTGTGGACCAGCTGAGCCACTGTTCAACTGGTTGGTGGGCCTGTTGCTTGATTGACCTGTAATTGCCATCTGTACCAAAACCTCAGAGAGAGAAACAATGGGGGAGGTAGGATCTGCCACCTATGCCACCCGCCCCCTGACAGACCTGGCAACATGCTATCAGTTCAGAAGGAAAGGGGACTATCCGTCTCATCTAACGCACACCCTTCCACCTGGCACTGATCCTGCAGCAGACATGGACCCAGCTGTCGGCAGGTAATGCACCCAGAGGAATCTCTAAAAGCAGTCCCTATCCAGCCTAAGCTCCTTTACATTCATTCAGGATAAAAGGATATTATCCTTGGTCTGCTGTGCCCTTGATGGGGAGCAGGTGTGAATCTGCACAGGCCCCAGCAGGTATCTTGTGTGTCTTTGAATGTCAGCAAATCCCACGCTGGGACCTCAGGGAGATCAGACGGGCACTCTGCTGATGACACTGTGCAGCACTGGCGGGGCTACCCTGTTAAGTGACACGATTACAAAGAGGAGAATCTATTTATTATTTGAAATGGACGGGGCCGTTGCAGCTAAGTGTCCATTAGCTGCAAATCATGCCAAGTGGGACTTCCAGCAGACAGTGACTCAGCACAGCTCCTCCTGGCTCGGCCGGTACAACTGCCTCCCACAGGCTGTGGGCTCCTAGCTGGGTCTCAGCTGCACTGATGTGTGGGGTAAGCTCAGTGGATGGGAGGCTGGCTAATTGGGGATGCCTGCAGTACAACAGAAGCATCTGTTGCCTAGCTGGCAGATACAGCCAATTTGCCTGCATTTCAAGGGTGTCTAGTGTCACTTAGCCCCCTCAACAAACAGGCCGCTGGCCTCTGGCAAATACTGCCATCATCTCGGGCGCCCGACAAATGCCACCCACTTGGTGTGTTGGAGGGATTCCAGTATGAAAGGAGTCTGGCTTGCAATGTCTTCTCTCCAGACTTCAGTGAGTATCCCACATGAGACAGGCAGCGGAACAAAAGTTTGCGAGCCAGCCAGGCAGCTGACTCCAAAAGCTCTGCAGTTGGAATATTCCTGGGTTCCTGTCACCCAAGGCTTTCACTGTGAAGGCGGGAATTGCATCTCAACTCTTGCATCTAATTTGGGAAGCAACAATACACACATCCTCCCCACCGCCACCACATGCACACACGTCTGTATACATAAAGGCATGCATACCTGTATCTATGAACACATGCAGACAGATATACATACACATACATTCACAGGCACAGACATGTCCCACACACCCATGCAAAACATACCTACTGAGCAAACCCATAATCGAGTGCATGTGCATGTGTGTACAGGCACATGTATGCTTGCACACACACACACACACACAAATGTGCGCACACAGCAGAGTCATTGTGTAGCTCCCCTATGTGAGTCAGATACAAGGTGCTTTCTACCCGCTGCTGTAAGCTGGTTCTGAGCAGCACCTTTATGCATCGCTCTTTGCTACTCCCATTCAGACATCCCAGTCTTCCCTGGAAACGACACACTTAAGCACTTAAGTGCACAAAACCTTCAAAAGGGAGGTGTATCTGCAAGGGAAAACTCTGAAGTTTAACAAACAAAAATCATGTACTTTGGGCACCCTTTTATTTTGGTTTAAGTTTATTTGACACTTATCCTGATCATCATTCATATTTGGGTTGAAACAAGGGATTCCCCCCCCCCGCCCCGCTTCTCCTTTATCTACAGTAAGGAAGGCAAAGCTGCTCCCTCACCTATTGCTAGAAGGCAGTCGGAACCAGACTTTGTTTTAAGGCTCTGAAATGGCAGGATGACCATCTTATTTTACCAGTCAGGACAAGCAATGATGGCTAGGCCAGAAGCAGAAGACCCCGAAATCAACATGAAGACTAAGTAATACCTAGCTATTACATAGCACTTTTTCAACGGCAGTTTTACAAAGGCAGTCAGTATCATTATCCCCATTGCACAGAGGAGGAAATTGAGGCACCGAGAGGGGAAATGACTTGCCCAAGGTCACCCACAAGGCCAGTGGCTGAACCACAAGTAGATCACAGGTCTCCCAAGGCCCAGCACGCTATCCACTAGACCACACTATCTCACCCTCCCTGAAGAGTCAGATACTTAGACCAGATCATTTAGGGATGTTTACATGTCATCTGAATGAAACCAGCATTCCTCATCTTACAGTAGGCCTCTAAGGGCATGTCTACACTTACCTCCGGAGGATCAATCCAGTGGGGGTCAATTTATCGCGTCTAGTGAAGACACGATAATTGACCGCTGAGCACTCTCCACGTCGACTCCGGTACTCCACCAGAATGAGAAGCGTAGGCGGAGTCGACGGGGGAGCATCAGCAGTCGACCTACCCGCAGTGAAGACACTGCAGTTAGTAGCTCTAATTACGTGGACTTTAGCTACACTATTTTCATAGCTGAAGTTGCATAACTTAGACTGACTTAGCTCTCTCCCCCTCCCTCCCGCCAGTGTAGACCAGGCCTAACACTGCACAGGATTAGGCCTTCAGGGCTGACTTTGCAATACACCAAGCATGCTCAGGGCAACAGACTGTGATGATTGAGTTTGGCCTCTGAGGACCTGATTCGTCTCTCACTTAGGCCTGCTTCACACCAGCAGAGCGCGAGTGACTTCAGTGGATTTACCTCTGAGTTACACTGGCATAAGTGAGAGCAGAATCATGCCCTCTCACTTCACCAATAGGCTTTCAAGCAGGAGGAACAGCTAAGATCTGAGCCATGTGGCCTAATGGATAGGGCTCTAGCTGGGAAATAGGACACCTAGTGACTTACTGTTTGACCTTGTGATCTTAGACAAATAGCTTACACGCTCTGTGCCTCAGTTCCCTGTCTGTAAGATGGAGACAGTGAGGCTCGCCAGTCCTTGTAAAGTGTTTTGAGATCTATGGAGGAAAAACATTCCCTAAGTATCATTAGCAGCAGTGACGGGCAAAATATTGGCAGCACAATCTGCAGCATCAAACTTTTTCTCATTTTATTGCAAAGTGGAAAATGGAACAGTTCCACCCCAAATTCAGCACAGTTCCAATACGGGCCCAACCCAAGAGGTGGCTTCGAAGTCCAGTGTAAAAAACAGCCATTTCATCACATCTCAGAGCAAAGTGAGATTCGGAGGGAAGTGAGCAACCATTCGCAACAATGCTGTGAAAAGACTGAACTAAGCTACGTGAGACAAAAAAAAAAGTTCCCTGGTTTTCAACCTGCTCTAGCTTCAGGTGGGAAAATCCCCAATTAACCCATAAGCACGGATCTGGAAGCAATACACAGGATTAGAAGCAAAGGAAATTGATTCTTGTTTGAACAGAATGTTCCCCTTCTTTACAAGCTTGCCACAGCAAACTGACTCATGTTATACTGGGAGCACTCCCAGTGCCAATGGATGTGCCCAGCTCCAGTTATGTTGGCCCCTACAACAAGAAAAGCTTCTTATAGGGCATCAGAGGAGACAAAATCAGGTTAAAAGCCAAATCTGCACCCAATGGAAAAATTTACTAGTGGAAGAACCAGCTTCAAACTGATTCACCTCACAGCTCCAAACCCCAAGTATTGCCATTGTACTGTACCATTTTCTGTTCCGTTTTTGTTCTATGATGAATTAGCTCATTTATAAATCACTTTGAAAAGGAAACGGGCATATTTTTGTTTGTTTTCTTGCAAAGGCTAGTTGGTTGATTGGGTTTTTTTGAGAGGGAAGGATAGTTCAGTGGTCAGAGACGTGAGCAGCATGGGGTCGATTCCCTGGTCTGCCATGCTTCTCTGGGGCTCATCTGTAAAATGGGGAGGCTAGCACTTTGCTAATTCACAGGGGCATAGTGAACCACACAAACACCATGGACATGGGCCATATAAGGACTTGGGATATTCACCTGATTGTATTTGAATTGAATTGTATGGAGGGGACAGAAGTAATAGTCCTTCCTGTCGCATGTTAACTTTAAAGGGGCTTTTCTATCATTGCTGATGTTGTCTGGGCTCTGTGGAAAGATGAGGTTGCTGCCTTTGGGTTTTCAATGTACTGCGCCTTTAAATTCCTAGTGCACATGCAGGAGCAGATCCACCGACAGCAGCTAGGAATCTGCCACAGAGTTGCTGCAGTCTGTTAAGAGAGAAGACACACACACTGTGCTTTCTCAGTGAGACTTAGCTTTTGTTCTTTCTTGGCTAACACTCAACACTTCAGAAGAAGGTGACAGAGCTTTATCCGATCTTATTTAACTGTGGATATCCTTATTATCCATCCAGATGTGGATCATGTTAAGTTGTGGTTCATATTACCATTCAGCCTTATTAATTATACACCAATGCCAGAGTGCCACTTACTGTGCGGACTAATAGCGCTTTAAAGGGTTAATTCTGAGTACATGACACGGTAAATATAATACTTGCTGGCATCAAATGAGGCTGAAGTCAACTGAAACATATATATAAAAATAATAATCCTTGAATAGCTGTTGCCAAAGCAGCTAGCTTCTGCAACCAATTTGTATCACATTTAGACAAGTGATGTTACAATGCTGAGCCCATATATTATACAATTATAGGATGTGGCTTTCATTATGTTATTAAAGTGCTAGTCGTTATACACAGACCATGCTATCAACAGATGTTCTGTCGCGGCAGCTCTGTTGCTGCTGCAGTCCTCCGCACTTTGGATGCCATGTTGCTTCTGCTAATAGAGGCCAAGCAGGGTTAACAGGAAGTGCTTCCAGTCCCCTGGCTTGTTACTGATTGGGCTCAATTTACAAGAGAGTCTGGACTCAAGACACTGCCAGCTAAAATTGTTTTTTTTCCCCCCTCCTTTCAAAATGTTCCTCTCCTCGTCAGCAGGAGTAAAGCAAACATAAAACAGATGGTCAAGTAGGGTATTCCCAGCAAGGAAGAAAACACATTTTTATATGATCCTTATTAAAAATAAAATGTACAGTATATCCTATGGATCAGTTCTGTGTTTCAGGAAATACCATGTATTCTATAGGTAGGCTTGGCAAAATTCTTATTTTTTTTAATATAATTTCACCAGATAATATCTACGTTTCTTTTTAACTTTTTTTAAATATCAATTTAAATTTCCCAGTGCAGGAAATTATGGGGGGGGGAGAGGGGAATCAATCAATGTGGGGTCAGAGAATAATTATTTAATGACCGTAGATATTGAGATTCAAAAATTACAGCTTTATAAACATAACACCACAAATCATTAACATCACTTGTCAAATTACACAAAGTAAATATCCTTAAATCAATTCTAGTAAGTTCTCAAGCATCATTTTCTTATGTTGTCTATTTATAAATTTCAATTATTATCGATGGAAATATTTCGTGGGTTTGTGCATATATGGTGAAATCAATGTTTGCCAACTTTTACCAATAAAAATCTAATCCTTCCAAGCCTATGAGCCTGGTTCTCCTACCACTTACATCAGGATAAATCAGGAGTAACTATTGAAGCCAATGGAATTTTAAAGGCAGTTACAATGGGGGACAGGACGCAGGCCTGACAACATAGCAATAGTGATAGAAACGGGCACAACCTGCAGAGCCCTAGACCAAATTCAGAACTTTTTTAATCAGGGAGTAGAGTTGATCAAAAAATGAAACTCATTTTTGCAGGGGAGGAAGGTCTGGGGGAGTTCAAAATTGTTTCATTAAAGTTTTTGAAATGGACCATTTTAAAAAAAAATCTGTTTTATTTTAAATATTTTAGAGTTTTATCAAAGAGAAAATTATTGCAAATTTTGAAAGGACTGAACCCTGTTTCCCAAAACTGTGAAATTTCAATAACCATTTGATACTGTTTATTTTATTTTATTTTTTAAATTGTGAAGCATAATTTTAAAAGGTAAATTTTACATAGATTCATAGATTCATAGATACTAAGGTCAGAAGGGACCATTCTGATCATCTAGTCCGACCTCCTGCACAGCGCAGGCCACAGAATCTCACCCACCCACTCCTATGAAAAAACCTCACCCATGTCTGAGCTATTGAAGTCCTTAAATCATGGTTCAAAGACTTCAAGGAGCAGAGAAGCCTCCCTCAAGTCAACCATGGCCCCATGCTACAGAGGAAGGCGAAAAACCTCCAGGGCCTCTCCAATCTGCCCTGGAGGAAAATTCCTTCCCGACCCCAAATATGGCAATCAGCTAAACCCTGAGCATATGGGCAAGATTCACCAGCCAGTTACCCAGGAAAGAATTTTCTATAGTAACTCAGATCCCATCCATCTAATATCCCATCTCAGGGGATTTGGCCTATTTACCCTGAATAGTTAAAGATCAATTACTTACCAAAATCCCATTATCCCATCATACCATCTCCTCCATAACTTATCAAGTAGAATCTTAAAACCAGATAGATCTTTTGCCCCCACTGCTTCCCTTGGAAGGCTATTCCAAAACTTCACTCCTCTGATGGTTAGAAACATGTAAAAACGTAAAATTGGTGACCTTTTTAAAGGCCTTTTCCAAGGTAAAAAACCCTTTTAAATTTGAAAAATTTCAACCAGCTCAACCCAGGAGGATTTGGGTTCGAGTTTCTGGTTGGGGCACCTTCACATGACATTGGTGAGGTTCCACATATTTCTATAGCTGCAGAGCCACCCCAGCTAATCCACAGAAATCTGACACAGCAAGCACTACCCAGGACCTTTATTTAACAAAGCATTTAAGCATATGCTTAGTTTTAAGCATGTGCTGAAGTACTTTGCTAAATTGCTCAAGAGGGAGAGAGAACAGCCTCACCATGAAACGTTGCTTTCTCCACGTATATTCATGCAGTAGCCCCTTTACTTTTATGCCCATCCTTTACACATAAACACCCATGCACCCCTCCCTCCTTTCTACTCCTCCCACTCCTTTCCAATCCTTACCACCTCCTTTGCTCTAGCCCGTTCCTCCCGATCCTCCTTTAATATCCCCATTGTGCCTTTCTACCTCCCTCCTTCCAACTCCATGTTTCTGGTGATTCCTGCAATCTCCAATAACCGCCAACATTACAAAGCTCTGTTCCTCTGTAAAGAAGATCCATGCTCTTAATAGGCAGCCTATTCAATCTACAAGCCAGCACATCTTCCAGTCCTCTCTGTACCCTTCTCCAGCAGCTAACATATACTCCTCACTTGTTGTTGTTTTATTTTTTCGGCATTCGCTTGCAGCCACCTTCAAAATCTCTCCAACAGACTATGTCAGTTTAATTTCCTACATAAATCTGTCAACTACGTGTGAAAGTGCAAAATAACAGCACTTATACATACTTATAACACGCCTGTTGGGCATTAATGGGAAAGCCAACTCTGAACCAAAGGCCCTTCTATTTTCCAGAGACGTTAGATAGCTCAGAGTATTTACTTTTTAATTAAAGCTGCCTTAAGGAGAAGGGCAGGCGGGAGTCAAGCCAAGTTTCACCATTGGTGGCACGTAACAGGTGTTGCATTATCAGCCCAAGCTAGCTTTGGATCCAAATGGAACCCACAGGTCATTGCATATTACTGGTGTCTCCCCCCCCCCCCAATCCACAGAGGATACGAGTCTCTTACAAGTGCCTGCCACAAGACTTTCCTCCCTTAGCTCAAGCTCTGTAGTGGCTTATGCTTTCAACTCTACATCTTCCCGGTTCAGTTCCCCTTTACAGCCATGATGGTGCTCATTGCACTAAGCCCACTCAAACTTTGGGTTCTCGGAGCTCTAGAACCAAGTTTTGCAGTTCAGTCCCATCTCTAATTTTTATATTGACCACTGAAACAAAGAATGCCTTCATCCAACTTCATGCAGTTCTCATTGGGACTCCCAATTTTGAGGACATGGAAGACTTGCCTGTTTAAAGATGGCAGACTTGAGTGCTAAATCCATACTGTCAGGGCAAGAATGCCCCTATCTTAGATTCACATTCTCACTCCCAGTCCATAACCACAAACTCAGCTGAGCCTTGCAACATTATCATGAAAATTTACCTGCCTGGATACACATTAATTCATCTGCCCTTTACCTTGATGACAGTGAAAGGAAATATATTTTCACTTACCTGTCAAAAACAATATACACACTCCAGACGAATGAGTAAGTAGAATTTTGCAAGGATGAATTAGGTGGTGCTTTTGCATCATAAGTTTGACAGGTATTGAATTTGTTCTAACTCATTCAATTTTTTGCATCCAAGGGCTTTTAAAAATACATAAATATGTAACATATATAAATATAGTTTTACAGTCCAAGGATGCAAAAAATGGAATAAATACTGCTATAAATAAAAGGCAAAGACACCATCCTATGCACTAAATGAGGCAGGTTCCTGTGGAAATGTATGTGATCATGTAATTCAAGCCTGCTTCATAATGCATATTATGGACTCTGGCAGGTGGGGCCACTCCATAGCACCCGCTGTGGGGCCAAGCGTGGTACTGTAGGTGCTCCCTGCCTCAGTTGTACGTAAGCTTGATGTCAGTCTATACTCAGCTCAGTGACTATAACAAACTCAAACTTTGGCAGCCAGTGCCTTTAAATACATAAACAAAACCTCCAAGGCAGATGCCTACCTGCAGTGCTTGAGGGCCTCAGACTCATAGACTTTAAGATCAGAAGGACCATTGCGATTATCTAGTCTGACCTCCTGCACATTGCAGGCCACAGAACCTCACCCACTCCTGAAACAGACCCCTAACCTCTGGCTGAGTTACTGAAGTCCTCAAATCATGGCCCTGGGGTTCTGGGCTATCACTGAGGCACTCCTCCTCCATCCCACTCTCATCCCACACTGCCCTAAGTAGGAGCAGGCAAGCCTTCTTAACGGGCCTGTGGGGTCCTGATTGGTCAGTGTTTTCTCCTGACCCTTCTAGGCCTCTGGAGGACTGTCTTGCTAATAACCCAGTCTGAGTGGATTTTTGGGGAAGGGGGGGTATGTATATCACAATTTACATAACGCACAGCATGTACTAAGGAATTTATAGACCTAATATAACAAGCCCCTTCCCCAAAATACAATGCCAAGATTTTCCAAGTGGCTAGTAATTTGGTGTTCCTCAATATTTGGATGCCCAACCTGACATCTTAACGGGACCTGATTTTCAGGGGGTTGTGCTGAGCACTTTCTGATATGTAAAAGGAGGCATCCCAAAACAGAGGTGCCCAAGATCACTAATTGCTTCTGAATATCTTAACTTTAGGTCCTGCAAGTATTTAAAATCGTATGCATAACTTTACTCAAGTCCTCCCATAGAGTTCATGGCTGGCCATGGCATATGCAGGGCAGCAGTGTCCCTGATCATGGTGGGGAATTGCTAAACATAATAACACAGAGATCATACACAGCCTCTGGGTGGGCAAAGTGAGATAATTACTAAGAATGGTAAGTCAAGGGAAAAGAATAATCCAGCTGGTTCAGGTCATTGTCACAGACAGGATGTGAGCCTATATGGACATCTGGTCTGATCCAGACTGAGAATTCCTATAGTCCAATAAATTATCCTTTGGGTCTTGGAATTTTTCAGATTAGCATTCCAAGAAGTTATCAAGTGAGTGGGAATTCTGTTTCTTTCTGCAAGGTTGTACTGATTGGTTTCTAGCACTGTGCAATGCACTGCTTGGTTGATACTGGCTATTAAAATACATGCCTATGAAATGTAACATTACTCTGAAATTTGCTATTTTGCTTCATGAAAAAAATGGTATTTTTTTCTGGAGGGAAAAAAATGTAGCCTCCTAATGAGATAATCATCTCAGAGAGCAACCTGAGTTGAGGCTAATATTTTATTTTTCACTTTGCTTATTTATTGTATTTTTGTAGCCAGAACTTAGCTTTTTGTGAACAAATTGGAAAAAAATAAATAAATAAAGGCAACCTGGGTTAATTGATCCTCTTCCCATTGTAATCAAAGGCAAAACTTTAACTGACTTCAATGGGAGCCTTTGGTGTATCCTTAGTTTAGCATCCCTAAATGTACAGGGCATATAGCTACACTGATTTACACCCGCTGATGATCTGGCCCACAGTAAGGGAATGAGCTGGACAAAGACCCTCAATCACTGGAAGGAATGGGCTGGTCAGTAGTGACCCTTCCACT